>NC_063332.1:112338907-112400744 GCF_021869965.1 Rhincodon typus
ATGCTGCTTGGCCTGCTGTGTTCATCCAGCCCTGCACCTTGTTGTCTACAATTTGGATAGCTCGTTTTAAAAAAAAACACATAAATATATCTCTGTATTTGGCAGGGTCTGACAATTGGAGTCCTGCAGAGGTCTGTGCTGGGGCCTCAGCATTTTACAAGTTACGTCAATGACTTAATAAGGGAAGGGAAGGCATTATAGCTAAATTCACAGATGACACAAAAAGAATGGGAAACTACGTTGCAAAAAAGACATCACGAAGTTGCAGATGGGGCTTGATAGATTGAATAGGGCATATAGAATATAATGTGGGAAAATGTAAAATTGTTCACTTTGGCAGAAAGAATTAAAAAAGCATTATATAGATAGAGAATGACTACAGAAATCTGAGTTGCAGAGAAATTGTAACAAAAATGTTAGTATACAAGTACGACACTTAATTAAGAAAGGAGGTGATGGCTTCGTGGTATTATCACTGGAATGTTAAGTCAGAGAACTCGGTTTAAAACCTGCCATGGCAGATGGTGGAGTTTGAATTCAATAGAAAATAATCTGGATTTAAGAGTCTGAGGATGATCATTGTCAATTGTCAGGAAAATAACTCATCTGGTTCACTAATGTCCTTTAGGGAAGGAATCTGCCATCCTTACCTGGTCTGGCCTACGTGTGACACCAGACCCACAGCAATGTGGTTAACTCTTAACTGCCCTCTGGACAATTAGGGATGGGCAATAAATGCTGGCCAGTGATGCCCATATCCCATAAATGAATTTTAAAAATGGCTATCCATCATTACAAGATGAACTGAATACTGTGTACAGTTTTGGTTTCCTTACTTAAGCAAGAGGTGAATGCATTAGAGGTGGTTCGAAGGAGGGTTTATTAGATTGAAACCTAGAATGAACAGGCTGTCTTATGAAGATAGGTTGGACAGACTAGGCTTGTTTCCACTGGAGTTTAGAAGACTGAGGGGTGACTTGATTGAAATGTGTAAGAGCTTGAATGGCCTTTAAAAAGGTGAATATAGAAATTATGTGGGTGATTTCAGAACCAGACAGCACTGTTTTAAAATTCAAGGTCATCTTTTCAAGATAGAGATGAGGATTTCTTTTCTGTCTGAGGGTTGTGCGATTTTGAAATTCTTTGCCTCAGTAGGCAGTGGGGGCGTCATCTGTGACTATTTTCATGACAGAGGTGGGGAGATCAGGAATTATTTGAATTCGATGGCAATGTGGAATTTGAAGCAAAAACACATCGGCCATACTCTTAATGAATAGCAAAGCATGCTGGAGGGACAAAATGGGCTACTTCTGCTTCTACTCTATTGGATATGTGTTTGCTTGTTTAGTGCCCTCCTGAATGAACCTCCTCCGTTTTAGTTGATGAGAATCCAGAGGCTTCACGAGTTGACATTTTTGGCTTATTTGGGATGCTTTGAGGAAATCCTTAAAGTGTTCCCATTGTCCTCTTGGGATTTTTCTTCTATAACTGAGTTCCAAGTAGAGCAGCTGCTTTGGAATCCTGGTGACAAGCAACATACCTGCCGAGTGATATAGTTTCTAATGTGAATTGTCCCCCACTGTTGGGGATGTTGGCTTGGGGCAGGACACTGTTGTTGGGCTGCTTTTCATCCCAATCAATTTGAAGGATCTTGTGTGCTGCTCTGAGGAATTATCTTGGTAGCATTCTATAAACTGAATATTCATCCAGGCTATTACTGCCAATCTGATTTTTCCAGTTAATGCATTGACTAATGTCATCTATTACTGTTGCAGCCCCATTTTATCAGACACCCAGTATTATTTCTTGTATTTTTCTGAAGAAGAGTCTAGGCCCGAAACGTCAGCCTTCCTGCTCCTCTGATGCTGCTTGGCCTGCTGTGTTCATCCAGCTCTACACCTTGTTATCTCATTATTTCTTGAATGGTTTGTCCTATAGTGTGGTTACTGACATAGGGCCTGTGGACCATTTGCAGTTGTAACTTCTTTCCCCAGATATTCCTTATCTCCACATATACTGACCGTATATTCTGACCTGCTGATCCAAGATCAGTTCTAACTATTGTACAAATGCCATCCATGATTAAGAGTGCTATCCAATCACCTCCTTCCTATTTTTCTTAAAAGTCAAGTATTCCTCAGTATTCATTTGTCAACTGAGGCCATGTTTATGTCATGGCTAGCAGATCATGTTTTTTTACCTCCACGTGCATTACCAATTTGTTTACATTTTTATGTATTCTACACATGTTCAAGTATGGAGCCTTTAGTCTTGTCTTTTTATTATCTTTGTAACATGCAGTCTTGATTGTTGCTATATACTGGTTTTCTCTTGCTCCTTCTTGCCATTCTAAGGCCCTCATTTCCCATATTCCTACTTTCCTTTCTTACCTTGTCTCTACCCTTTGATACACCATGTTTCTACTTTTGTTCCCTTGTCCCCACTCTTTAGTATTAAACCTTATCTACTTCAACAGTTATCCAGTTGGCAAGAATACTGGCACTAGACTGGTGCAGTATCCCAATGGTACAGCCGCCATATTCCCTGGTACTGGTATTAGTGGCTCACAAACTGGAACTCACTGCTTCCACACCAGACTTTGAGCCATGTATTCATCTTGTTAATTTATGTACCCTATGCCAATTTGCATGCAATTTAGATAATAATTGAACAATTATAATTTTCAAGGTTCTGCTTTTCAATTGAATGCCAAGCTTCTCATGTTCTTTATGCACAACCTCTCTTCCCTCCTACTGAAGATTCCTTTCCTTCCCAGAGCAGATGTCTAAACTCTGGCATGTGATAGCCAACACAGCCATGTGGACTCAAACTCTTTGCTACAGAGAATGATTTCTGTCCCCTTCAGTCGACCAACACCTACTACTACACATTACTTGTTTCTAGCCCCAACTTGAATTGCTTCATATGCCATGTTTTCAGATCAGTTTGCGCATCCACACTGAAGCCCTCATCTAAACAAAAGAAAGAACCTCAAATTTATTGGATCATTGCAGATGTTGACACTCCTGCCTTCTGGATGCCTGCCTTCACAGTCATGCCCTCCTATCCCTGACCACTGACCAAATCAGAGCACACTATCATAAGTGGCATGACAGTGTCCCAGTACAAAAACACCCAGATAACTTTTCTCTCCATGATGCACCACCATCTGTAGTTCAGCCTCCAGCTCATAAACTTTGAGCCAAACCCGCTCAGACTTCAAACACTGTCTGCCCAATGGACTGCAGTGGCATCCAGGACCTTCTACATGCTCAAGCCTTGACACATCACCTGAGTTGTTACCATTGTTAATACCTTTTAATCATTTAATTATATTATTCACTTATGTTACCTTTTATATATTTTTTATTAACTATATCACCAATTTATGTACTTTGTTGAAAGTTAGGAATAGCAAAGGGCTTAAACACTTAGTGAGACTCCCAATACAGCTAACTACTTTCCTGGTAGTATAGCAAGGTGCTATTCCAGTCGACTCCAGTGACTTTAGTTCTGTCTGGCTGCTGGCCATCCATTCTTTCCTTCCCTGTTCTTCTCAGTGATATGGTCTGCTGTCTCAGGGTCCTCACCAAACCTGCTTCTCTGAGTTGGTTGGAAATATACAGCGACATTGTTTAGTTGTTGTGTGATGTGCACACGGCTAGAAAACAATTCCACTGACTCACCCTCTAGGCACCACTGCTCTACACGAGTTAGAATGTGCAGAGAACTTACGAACCATTTCAAAACTCACAAAACCAGCTCATCATCCTTGGTCCTGAAAGGCTGCCAGAGAAGAGGATGCAAAGCACCTATCTAACAGAATGATATCTGAATAACGTTACCTACTTAGTCCCTTAATTTACACAACAGCCAGCATTTAACTGGCACTTCTAGTAAAGTTTCTGTTTTGCAATTGGTTGGCAACGTAGGTGTAAATGACACTCAAAAATTGAGCAAGTTTTCTGAATTGAAATGTTTGCCCAAGATTCTGCCCAAACATTACCAGATGTAAAATCTTGCATGACCCCGTGCAATCAGGCAGCACTTTAAAACCTAACTAATTTTGTTTCTTGCCAGAGACAAAGAATTATTAAGAATTATTCTTCAGTATGTTTAAGTCCAGATACTTGGTGCAGCTTTATTAATAGTGACTAATCCATTACATGTGAGTATCTTATTTCTTAAAAAAAAAACTGAAAAAACTTCTAAAATCTGCACAGGAGCATCTGCTTATTTCATTGGAATACAGCTGTCTGTTTCCTAGTAAACTGAATACTTCTTCAATACTTAAAAGCTTTTAAAAGATGTCTGTTAGTGCTTTTACGCCTAAAACATAGAGAGTAATTTTAGGAGCTTTCTTGAAGACCCATGAACAGGTAGAGTGAGTGGAAACTTATGATGGTGATTAATTCAACCTGGGGTCTGTTGGAGAAGCACAATCTTTTAAACCAGCGCATAAGATCACAGAAAATTGATTTGTGCTGGACAGAATATGCACTTGACATTCCTCAACCTTTCGTACTGGTTTAGTTGATTTTAGGTGAATAAATAAGCTTAATGCATTGGTAATTCCAAACCCAGATTACGAATGTTATTGCATGGTGTAAGACCCATTGGCACCAGTCAAGGCTTAATTATCTGGTACAGCTTTTCATGTGGGTAACTTGTTGATTGCCTGAAGTATTTCAATACTAAATGAGGTTAGATTTTATTAGATTTTATGGCAGTTATTTCTGCATATTAACAAATCCTCTGTACTCACCCGGAGAACACAAACAGGAATGTGCAATCTTAGACAAAACAAAATCTTAAATGTCAATCATGATTAAAAATTGACTTTATTGAAAACAGAATTGGATCCAACATATTTCTAAAAGTGAAAACTGCAGGGCCTGTTTTCAAATCTGTACTTTTGTAACTGGATTGTGGTAATGATTTGACAACAAAATAAATCAAGTTCTTTTAAATAGAATTAATAATGTAATTAATTTTGGTTGTGAAGCATTTTCTGAAAAAGTATTTGTTTTGTTTTAATACCATGTACGTACTTATGTATAACTTTGGAGCATTAGAGATTTGATATTTACTTGTGTTATGATCCCAGCTGATGGTACTACTGGACAACCAAAATCCCAGGGTGAAATCTGGCTTGAAGGACCATGGGTTTTACTTTGCTATTTGTTTATTATGTTGTTTAGTCAGTGAACATATTCACAAAGGGATTAAACCTTATTAAACACACAGGTTTCAAAACACAAACATTTTACTCTATATAAGGACTATTTAAAACAGGCTTCTGACAAAATCTGAAGGTTGAATGCTGCAATCCTGAGGGAAGACAGTGGATTCATTTTCCATGGAGTTACTTCCACTCCCCTAGATGCAGCTCAGTGATCCTTGCAATCTGTAATTCCTAGACTGCAATGATATTCTACAAGCTTCTTTGAGCACTAGCACTGGTTCGTCACCAGCCATCAGACTGTGCGTCATGGCTTAGTCTGCAAAGGTGAAGGTTGGGCTCTAAGCTGAGTGTAATGCCCAGTGTAAATTGGTGCTGGACCCTTCTATGCTCCTTGGCATTGAATTTACGTTTTCTGGGATGTCAGCCATGGCTTAGGTGTTCATTCTTCATAGCTGTCAGCCTTCTCCTGTAACCTACCAAATTTTATTAGTCATTTCAGTACTTTGCAGAAAGTTTCCCTCCAGCGAGCTGCTGTCTGTGCCACCTTTGCCCAGGCTGCAAATCTGCAGTAGCAATCAGGTATAGAATTCCTTGACATCCAGAGCTGTGCTGTTCTATTCTTTCATTGGATGTGGGGATTGCTGGCTAGTCTAACATTGGTAGCTCATTGCAAATTGCTCTTGAACTGAGCAGCTTGCAAGGTCGTTTCAGAGGGTAATTAAGAGTCAGTCACATTGCTACACATTGGGAGTCACATGAATGACAGACTTGAAGGAATGACACTTTTCCATCTCGAGGGGACATTTGTGAACCAGGTGGATTTTTATGACAATACATGATAGTTGTCATGGTTAATATTTCTGAAACTAGCTTTTGATTCCAGAGTTTTATTTAAATTCCATCAGCTATTATGTGAGAGTTTGAACTTGTGTTCCCCAGAACATTACCCTGGGCCTCTGGATTACTAATCCAGTGACAATACCTCAACACCACCATTTCCTGCTTTACCCCTGCCCAGCCTTTGGAATATCATTAGATTTAGTAGACCTAAATGCAGCCTTCAGCATTAACCTTTTTAGAACATTACCTTGTACATCACCTCCCAAACTTTCCTTTGTCTTTAAAATAGTATGCTTGCACATTTTCTTGACGAGAGCAAGAGGAAAAGCTTCAAACGAATGTATCTTCTTTTTAGCAGTGTTCAAATTCTGCATGACCAAACAACTCTTTCTCTTTTCCTGTAAGTAACTTTTTAATACATTTTTGAATATAGTTCCATTGAGCATTATCTACACCTCTCATAAATCTCTTACTTCACAAATTCAGTCTGTCTGCAGGTTTCACTATATTTTTCCAGAATGTGTTTTCTTTGGACTTAGAACCTGGGCAGGGCTTTGCCTTGAGGACTGTTTACTTTGACTTGCTATTATTGGCATGTGAGATCTGGCAGTATTTTTAAACTGGAGGAACTTCTATCTCAATGGAAATTGCCTCATTACGTCTTTTGTAGGATCTTGATTTTCCTCCCACAGAGGACTTTGCTGAAATAGGTAATTGCCACATTACAATCATCTGGGAATATTTTAATCTCATGCATGTCCTTCATGGAAGATGGCTACTCTGTTAAGACAGGAACTGTCTTTCTTGCAGTATTCCAGATCTCAGGCAATTTCTTCTTGACCTGACTCTGGGAAAGGTGATCATCTGACCTCGGTGGTGGCTTCCATGGAGTTATCTACAGCCCATTTTCACATGGTGCAAGCAAATTTCTAACTTCAAGCTGTCAGCCAAGTTGTGCTGAAGTATTTAGACTCTGAACTTGTTCATTTAGTTGGATGCTTGCATTTATTCCCCGTGTTTGCTTTATTGGTGAACCCAACGTGTTCACTTCTTCGGTTATGCCACTGAGGATTGCTGCCTACTTAACATGGTCTCTGTCATGGAGTAATTATCTCTGATAATTCTTCCTTGGAAATTGAAGAATTGAAATGTTCCTCTTGGACTTTTGTTGTCTGCCCTAATGACTTGATTACCAGACCATGTTGTTGCCTCATAAATTCAGGGAAAGATTAATCAGTGAGCTGAAAAAGGGTCATGTTGCTCATTATCTTTTCCATCACTTCTTCATGTGAACTCACTGCAGTGTTGATAGGAATAGGAAGCATTTGTGCCAGCACTGTGTAATCACGTTTCCACCCTGTTGATAATATGTCAACACGGATAATCTCAATACGTTTTTTGGGAAGATCCGTCATGAGTCTGTAAGCCCAGTGTAATCTTTTATGGGTTATGTCTTGACCAGTCATTCAACAACTAATATTTTGTTTTCTTGTGGTTCCATAACTGACTGTTTCTTGACCATTTGCTACCCAACTGGCATGTTTTTGAACAGGTTTGGTATAAATGCTGTTTCTTGACTTGATTACTGTCAATTGTAACTGATTTGAATGCTTTCTGTAGTGACAGTGTTAAGTGATAAAGTCACTGCACTAGCAATCACAGCCCCAGTTTAGTGTTCTGAAAACAAGGGCTTGAATCCCATATTGACATTCCACATTGTTGGAATTTGAATTCAATAAAAAGAATTTTCTCTTCAATAAAGACAAAAAGCAAGTCTAATAGCGACAGTGTAGTCATTGTTGATTGACCTATAAAACCATCAGGTTCACTAATGTCATTTAGTGAAGGAAATCTGCTGTCTGTACCTGGTCTGGCCTACATGTGACTCCAGACCCACAGCATTGTGGTTGACTTTTAACTGCCCACTGGGTAATTAGAAGTGAGCAATAAATGTTAGTCTAGCCAATGGCACCCAAACCTCTCAAACAAGTAATTAAAAAAATTGAAAACAGTTGCAATGAAGATGCACCTTCATGCTTGAGTGAAAATTCTTAGATGTGAAGTACATATATATGTTCTACTTCCTTTGTGTTGCTGAGTTACTTGTAGCATACCCTTAATGTTAAGTGATATACCTCAAGGATAATGTAATTGTCGTGTTTAGGCAGTAAACAGTGCCCCTTCACACGTGATATCCATACTGGTGATACAATGATGCTGGCTGCTGTATCAGGCCTAAAATGAATGAGATGCACATTAGTGTTATCTCTTCATGTCAAAAGGATTGGCTTGGATCATCAGTTTCCCTTAGGAATATATTTTGATTTATCTATTATTGTAGGTTGCTCTACCTTTTCAGTATGTCTATGTAACTATCTGACCTTTTGCTGCTGTGCAATTGTGTTCTACCTCTGTACGTTTTCTGGAAGTGACTTCTGTTTTGAAAGATGTAGCATTCTGCTATAATAGCTGGACACTGCTTGTGCTTGTAAGGCTTTCTTGTACTGCAGCTTTGAAACTGAATCTTGGGGCAGGCTATTCCCAGCCCCTGAATGATGTTGGCCATGGTGATAAATTTGGGAAAACTGGTTTGGGCAGCCAGTGAGGAGCATCTCAGACAAGTGATGAACATTAAGATATGATTAGATTGGGTAGATGCAAATCATATTGAATGATATAACAGACTTGAATAACCGAATAGCCTACTTCTGCTCGTATATTTTATGTTTCTAAGATGATATTCTTGCTAGCGAGAGTGACGAGAGGCCTAATTACTTGTACTAACATGCACGATTGTATTAGCTAGTCTCTCTTCATTATTATACAGTTTTCTATTCTTACCCACACTGGATTGAAATTGCAGCTTGCTGCCTGCTCCACCAGAACACCATTTTGGACACCTGCACTAACAACTAGGGGAGCAACTGCACACACCTTCCCTTCAGGCGTTAGCATTGGGTATATACCAACTTCACCAGTCGAGACTGTCGGGGAGGTGGGCATTGGTCTGCCCTGAGGGTGAATGGAGAGAAAGTTGGGGGATTGTCAGGGGACACTGCTGTGTGGAAGGGTAGGGGGAAATCTCAGTGCTGGGATTTGAAGACAGCAACCTGGGATGCATAGGGGATAAGGGTTGTGAAGGTGAGAAATTCAGCATATAAGGAGGGGAGAGACAAGTGCATGGGAAGACACGGAATAAAGTCAGAAGGGGGTTTATTGGCAACACTGTCTCCTCGATGGGGGTCATTTGGAGCATGATGGTGGGCAGGATGAAACAGTAGAGTTCAGCTAGAGATTAGGATGAGAGTTGGACTCATAATTCCAGGTGGTGTTGGGAACAAGTAGGGGTTCAGTAGTGATGGATTGTCAAGGGAGTGCCGGAGAAAAAGGGACATGAAGGTTTGAGGGAGCCGCTTGATTACCAGGCTGAGCCTGCAACTCATTGCGCCAAGCATGTCCAGTATTACTTTCCACATTCACGCTGTCTAAATGAACTGCAAGTGATAAATGGCTGTGATCACACCTGGAGTGGGCTTACCTGTGATTTTATTCTGTCCCAATGTACGGGCTCTAATTCTGAGTGACAGGTGGCTTTTAAGGGAAAAAAAAATCTATCGTTAACTTGCAGAGCACAAGTATGAAGTCGCATAGCAAAGTCCATGTGAATTGCATGTAGTGTCCAACTGTAGTGATTGCAATGAGGTTAGCCACATGGACTTCAGAATAGGAGTTCCCTGTTTGGGGCTATTAATCTGGTCCAATCGGGGAGCCCTGGCTGACAGATATAAACAGGAATGTCAGAGGTTCTGTTTACTCTGAGAGCTGGCTCTGAGGAAGCTGGACCAGTGTCAAGTACTACCCACCTGTAAATAAAAGGTGACTTGATGGTGGCTTACCGGTCTCTGTGAAGTTAGTTCAGAACGTTAATTAGGTGCAAATACTGGTCATGGTCTAGACCATGTCACTGGTTTTACTGATTGAAGATAGTAATCTCTGTGATTGATCCAGCCATAGCTGAGGTTATCCTTGCTCCTGCTCTGACAAAACCTAGGAGCAGATAAATGAAGAAGCAACAGATATGCCAGCAAGCCCAGAGCCAGCAGCAACCTCCTGCAGTTTCTCAGACAGCCTTCACATGAGGAGGTCACAGCTGAAAGTCACTTTAAGAAGAGCAGGAGGTATGGGAGGGCTATAGGCTTTAACCTCAATGCTGTTTCCTCTAAATGGGCAAGGCACAGTGCTCACTGCAAGCTGAGAATGTCAAAGAACTATGCCGACTGCGGGAGCACGACCTATGACCTGAAAGAGAGAGTGACCATCCTATCCTAGCGGCTGTCAGGGCGAACTGCTGCACTGAAATTTTATGAAATTGGCTCCTTCCAAGGATCCATTGGGGACCTTTCAATAAACTACCGACCAAATGTACTAAAGCTGTTACTGATGCCAGTGTGCCAGATCACTCGGCTTCATGTTATCTCCGTGTGACAAGGTCAGTGCTGCAGCCCGGGCAGTAGGCTTTGCCAACATCCCCCATGATTGACAGTGCACACATCACGTGGAGAGGACCATGTCATTATGGAGCTGAGTTCATCAGTAGAAAGTGTCGTATTCCTTCAATGTGTAAATCATCTATGATGTGCAATACAATATCTTAGAAGTCTGCACCAGTTACTTGGGAGCTCCCCAGGTACTTACATCCTCGAACTCTTCATATTCCTGCTGCGTTCGAGGGGCCAGATGCCTTGCAAGGCTGAATTCTAGAGGACATGGGCTACCTTCTGCAACCATGGCTGACAATTGTGTTATACAACTCCCTTGACTGAAGTGGAGCATAGATGCAATGCAGTTCATTCTTCAAACAGGGCCATGTTGGTAAGATGATAGGTCTGCTGAAGGTGTGGTTCCACTGCTTGGATCAGACCAGGGCAGCCTTGCAGTATGCGCAGACAGATATACTACATCATTTGTTTATGCTGCAGTCTTCACAACTGGAGCAGGAAATGAGGGGACATGATGGACACCAACGAGCTGAGAGAGCAGGAACAGTCTTCTGAGGAGGAAAAGGAGGACATTGAGCAGGAGGAGCACTAACATCTGCCTGATGAAGCACAGCAGTGTCAGGCACTTCAGTTGAAACCCAGTTCCTCTCTGTGTGCAGGCTGCTATGATCATCCATTGACTGTAAAACTGTTGATGCTTGACAGAAAGGTCTGTTTCCATTCCAAGAAGCAAATGCAGTTGCTGGTTTTTTCCCATTCTGTTTGCTGTTAACCTTTTGAAGGTATGTGATGGCCTTAGAACAAACAATGATAATTAGCTGGGCTATCCTTGGAATTGGGAAAACAGTAGCATTGACTCAGAGAGGGCTGAGAGATGTGATGTGACTAAAGGCATTATAAATTGTATGTTATGATGCTTAAACAGCGATAAAAGGACAGATATACATGTGTGCGAGATGAAGTGCCAGCCATGCCACCTTTGGACCCTGAGCTTTGTGGTTGCTGTTTTATTATATGCACAGTGAAGGACAACTCCTCAGGACTACCAATTTTTGCCAAGCACATGATTGGGATTCAAAGATGCTGCTAGCACCAGGGAGCCCAGAATATCATTACAATGGTAAATCTCTGCCCACGGCGAGTGGGAGAATAAGATGTGACAGGTGACATAACTCCTTGGTAAACAGTTATTGAGGTGAGTGTGTGACAATATCGCAGTAAAATGCACTAGATCTCGCAGAGGGACACAATCCATGAGAATCACCAAAAATGACGCTTAGCTTATTTCTGGTAAGATTCAGCCTTCATATCTGTCTTCAGGCCTACCCTGTATCTTTCGGGTATTTGCATTTTAAGAAATGAGTGGATCCTGTTTCTATACTAAGAACCATTTTCTCCAAGATGTCCAATATGTGTTGAATTTGGCTGTACTCATCAACTAAATCTTCCTCACAATATTATTTCTGTTACTATTTCTTCCTAATATGATTATTTATTAATCTTACTTGTAAGTTTTTCAATTCTACAAATCTCAAAGTTGTTTTATTCCCCTGCCTGAAAGACTTTTAGATCTTTTATATCTTCTATAACTTTTTAAAACCAGTTATTTGAAAGGATAGCTGCATGTTTTGAAAACCAAGTAATCTGATACCTAGGGCAAGCTTCATAATTACCTGTTTTAACAAGCAGCAATTAAAGTAGTTACAGATGAAGTTATGTATGGAGGCAGCTGGCTGTCAACAAGAAACTGATTGGCCAATACACTAGTGGCCAATTCTTGATGGAAAAAGCCTTTTGCCTGCCAACAACTCTGTGATTTGTTGTCAGGTACTGAAAAACTTAGGTCAGCGAACAAGGTACAGAGCAGGGATTTGATTGCCACTGGTTCAGAAGCAGTTCCTTATTCTCTGCAATCAAATCTCACTGTAAACCTGAAGACAACGCATTAATCTTCCCTTCACAGTTGCTGTAAAGTCTGACTTTTATCAGATTATTCAGAGACATTTTATAAGCAAACTAGCCACCCTGTGCCTCTTGCAAACTAGGAGAAGCATTCATACAAGGGAAACCCAGGATGAAACTTTTGGATCAGCAAGAACCAATTCAACAGGATTTAGGGACAAAGATGACAGAACTGTCTATACAGTTTATCCGCTCTGTTTATGACTTTTTTTTATTCCTTGTTTGTATGCCTGTCTATCTGTCAATGTGTAGGGGTTATGAGGAATTAGAGTCTCAATTTGAAATGTTATATGCTGATGGTTTGTAACTGTTTACCTATAGCTAGATTCTAAATACTTGTAATAAATAGTAACTCTTGGTCAGAGCAGAAACCTGCCCATTCTTTTTGCCAACCTGGGTCTGACAAGCAGGTAATTTGGGGAATATTGAGTGCCTGTTATAAGATGTTTAACGTCTGTGATAACTCTGAGAAAAGCAGTCCTTAGTTTCCAGTGTGCTTCCCCAATGAATTGTGACACCAGCCTTAAAGGCTTTCACCTGTACTGTACAGCAAAGCTGCTTTCCTGAAGGTTATTCCTGTGCTTTAGTGATCACCATGGAATTTTCTCACCTTCTGTAGCTGAAGTGGAGGTTTCTTGACTTTTGTGGGTTAATAAACAATCTCATCCTTTCTAACAGCTTTACTGAATGAATCCTACTGCCTGTGGTTTAAAAGATGAGTCTCATTTACTTAATAGCTTTCCCTTGACAATTCTTGCCATAAGCACATTTCTAATAGCATCTATTACCTTACAATTTTAGTAAAAATTCCTGTTTACTTTAATGGCTTCCCTGAATGATTTTAGGTTTCTGTGACCTTAATAAATTCTTCCCACTCGTTTGCAGCTTCAGTTATAGATCTCTTGCTTTTATTGGGGTCCCAGTAATGTGTTTATTTTTTTCTCCGTTAGCCTATTTATGCATCTAAATTGCCTCTTTATCATTTTAATTTTGTTGTCATGTTCCCAGTGCTGCAAAATGGTGAAGCTTACTGTTACGGTTCTGATATCGCTTGTAATATCCTGCTATATTGGTTAATGTTCCAGCTCTGTGTAGCTTTTACATCACACTTGCTTTTGCGCTTCTCCTACCGAGTCTGAAATGATTTTAGCATTGACTGTAGACTCTTCCATGTTGAATCTCCCCATGAGTTTGTCTGCTGCAGGAAGCTCGATTATTCAGCTCCTTCTGCTGACTATCTGTTTGAGTTTGATTTTAAAGCTGTGACTGGAATTTGCTTTTTTCTGGGCTTACTGGAATTCAATCTGCACTGCTGCCTGCTGTGTTGTAATTGTGTGAGGGTGAATTAATCTTCAGATGAGCACTGCCAGCATCATGTTGTATGGAATAGCTTGTCTCTTGGTCAAAATAAGGTACATATGTCACCATCATCCTTTTTTTTCTCTTGGTTGGGATCTACAAGGCTTGCTTAGGGTCAAAAGCACGAGATAATCTAATGAGAAGAGGCTGTTTTCTTAAACAAGATGTAGTTTATTGCATGATAACAATCAGGCACAAATTACATTGGTATGATGGATATTGTTACTAAGACTATGAATAGACTTTAATGTTAGGTCTGTTTCTTTTGAGATTTAGAGCTATATTCTTTCCCACTCAAGAACACAGAACATAGAAGAGTACAGCACAGTACAGGCCCTTCAGCTTACGATGTTGTGCCAAACTTTTACCCTAAACCTAAGGTCTATCTAACCTCCACCCCTACCTTTATATTATCATCCATATGCCTATCTAATAGCCGCTTAAATGCTCCAATGAGGCTGACTCCACTACCCTCTCCGGCAATGCATTCCACGCCCCGACCACTCTCTGAGTAAAGAACCTACCTCTGACGTCTCTCCTATATTTACCTCCAGTCACTTTAAAACTATGTCCGCTCATAAAAGCTACCTCCACCCTAGGAAAAAGTCTCTGGCTGTCTACTGTATCTATACCTCTGATCATTTTGTACACCTCTATCAAGTCACCTCTCATCCTTCGTTGTTCTAAAGAAAAAAGCCCTAGCTCTCTCAACCTTTCCTCGTAAGACCTTCCCTTCATTCCAGGCAACATCCTGGTAAATCTTCTCTGCACCTTTTCCAACGCTTCCACATCTTTCCTGTAATGGGGCGACAAGAAGTGGACACAATACTCCAGATGTAGCCGAACCAGGGTTTTGTATAGCTGGAGCATAACTTCACGGCTCTTGAACTCAATCCCTCTATTAATGAAAACTAACATACCATACGCCTTGTTAACAACTCTATCCTCCTGGGTGGCAGCTTTCAGGGACCTGTGGACATGAACCCCAAGATCCTTCTGCTCCTCCACACTGCCAAGAATCTTTCCGTTAACCCTGTATTCTGCTTTCAAGTTTGTCCTTCCAAAATGAATCACCTCACACTTTTCAGGGTTAAACTCCGTCTGCCACTTCTCAGCCCAGCTCTGCATCCTATCAATGTCCCTTTGTAACCGAGAACAGCCCTCTGCACTATCCACAACTCGACCCACCACTATCAAGTCTACATGATATTAACAAAAATGGAGCTTAATGCAGTTTGACATTAACCATTTTAGAACCATCGTCTTACACATCAAGTTAAAGGGCTGAACAACCTCCCTTTGTTCTATCAGAAAATAGCAAGTTACGTTGCTCAGGTGAATATCCAATCATTATCCACAATAATGTTTGATTTCCCCCGCACACATGACATTTAAATTTAAATATATTTTAGTGCCAACTATTCTGTGGCATGCTTTGAAAATCCTGTGCACTACAGCTGGAAGCTTGTTCATGTTTCTTGTGGTTCCTCTGAATTGTGAATTGCTTAGTGGTTCTACATCTAAGCCACTGGGATCAATCAAATGTGGAAGGAACTTCCAAGTTATTTCATGCTGAACAATCATTTTGGTGGAATTCCGAGAAGATGCGAAAACTTAACAAAATGTGAAATTACTTCAAAGTAATTGTAAATGCCATGCTGTGAAGTGAAATGAGAAATTGTGAAAGGAAGTATTTCAAGTGTCTCGGTTGTCAGGCTTCTGTCTGTTAGTATTACCAAAGGCACATGTGGAGGCAATGCAAAAGGAACTTTCTGTGCTTCAGTAATAATCTGGCAATGCTGATAATCCTGCAAATTATAAGGGCTAATTTTCTCACATAAATATGGGCTGAAGATAGTTTGCATGTTACATACCAGCATAAATAATGCTACAACAATTATTACTTCCACGCTGTCTTTTGTGTGTCATTTTATAACTCTGGACTCGAAGAAGACTGACACCATTTCAGAAGGCCTTTTGTTCTGGAAAATACAACTAAAAACTGATTGAAGTGATAAATAGCTGCCAGCTCGCTTGCTTTAATATTGTAGTGAGAGCTAACGTTTTAAGGAATCGCTTTTCCAAATGAACCATAAATAACTGGTGTTAGAAGTTTTGTGTGCCTTTTCATAGCGCTTTCCTTAATCTGTTTTATTTCAGCTTAATTAATAGTTAGAATGATCGTTCAAATCTTGAACCTGCTCCACCAAAACACCGTGGGTCTATGTACAACTGCACCTTCAAAACTGAGAGGAGTTTTCGTTTTACGAGAAGGGTTTATGAGGTGATGGTGGGTAAACAGAGTGGAGGAGCAGATCAGTGATGAGGCTCAAGATTGAAGGAGCCAAGTGGCCTACTGTTCCTCATGTTAGCCAGTAAATAATGTGAAAAGCACTTCAATACCAGAACATTAAGCATTCATAAGAGAAACAGCAGATAGAAAATATGCTCTGACTAGCCCTAAGTAATTGTGTTTCACACTGTTCAGTTAAAAATATTGATTCGTACAGTAACCAGACTAGAGGTGGTGGCTGCAGTTGACTCTGAATATTTCAATATTAACTTATTATCTCAGCACCCCTCAACTTGTTCATAGCTAAAAGTGTTATTCAACACAGTCACCTTGGGAATCCAGCAGGTTGTTGTATGAAGGATATAGTTGGGGTCTTCCCATTCAACCTCTGCTCTGAGCTGGAATCTGACACCTCAAATGGAATATGTATCATTCTAATCCTCATCACCATGCTTTATCTCGTTCTCTTCAACATTGTGCCCTTTCTGTGGACTGTCCTCACTGGTAGCAGAATTGCTTTGTTGGTATTAATCTTTGTACTAACTGCTTCTCCATATTTTAATATGTTTATCTGTTTGGAATGAGTGATAACTCCTCATCACAATAACAAAAAAAACCTTTGTATGTTAAACATGTGGAGTTAACAACAATAACAGGAGTTCTTCTTCCTTTATGTTTAGCAGAAAAGATTGGCCACTGAACTGTACATAGAAACAAAAAGAGCTGTTTTTAGCAAAGTTGTAAATCTGTGGTTTTTATGCATATTTGCAATTTCTGCGTCAATAGTAAATACTCAACCGTCTCCACTGAAGATATTCCCCACAAGTATTCTTCCTTAATTTTACTGAGAAAATGACATTTTCTAACAGGCTTATCTTTACACCCCATTCAGTTTTCACATAAGTTTAAGTGGAAAGTCCAATTCTATCAACAGATGATCAGTCTTCTCTGCACACACATTTGTACTTGAGCTACACACAAGGAGCATGGGGCTCAAATCACCCAAAAGTAGACCGTAGTCTAATGGATGCAATGGGGCCCTCAATCGTTCCCTCTTTTCAGGTATCCTGCTGCATCTTGTTCCACTCAGACACTTGGGCAGCCAGTATCAGGCCTTTCCCTGCGATCAAGGACCTCGGGTGAATAGATTCCTCCTGTTGAGAGGGCTGCACCTCGACTGAATAGGGGCGGCAGTGGTTGCTGCTGGGGTGAAATGCACTCAAGGCCTAGGATCGGTGCTGAATCTGAGACCACAGCGGAGGGATGGCAGGAGATGGTTTCAGAGTCATGAGAAAGGGTGGTTGGCAGCCAGGGAAATGGTAGTTATCAGCAGTACTTCCTTTGCTAGGCCGGCCCATCGAATGGCCAATGAATGCCTGTGAATGAGTGACCACATCTAGAATAGAATAGTCTTTATTGTCACACGCACATGAATGAGTGGAGTGAAAAATTTGTAATGTCGCCGCTTTGGTGCCATCTTAGGTACAGAGACTTGGAGTGTTTGTTACAGAACTGATGGAGTTAAAAAAAAAAGTCTCGCATAGGAATGCAAAGTTTTAAAAAGTACTCAAATTACTCAAAGTCCAGAAAAAGGATAACAATTATCTTTAAAAAGTAGTCCAGTCATAGTCCTTTCCACTGAGTCCATGCCCACAGGCTTCAGAACCCGAGGCCTTGCTGCCTTCATATGCCTGGGACTCACCTCCAGGACTTGTCTCCCAGACTGCCTCCTGCGCCAGGTACTGGCCCACAGCTTCACCTCGAGGACTCACCTCCTGGGCCGGCATGGTCTGCGACTCGTTCCATGCGGGGCTGGACTCAGACCAGCCTCCATCCTCCATTCCCTCTGGGTACATATAAGAAGTTAAAAGTTGGGGTGGGGTCTGGGGGCAAAGAAAAACTGCAGAAAAAAGGATAATAAACAGGGGCTTGCTTGGCATGCTCCCAGGAGAAGAGAATCCCATTCATGACTTGGTGAATAACAGCAGCAGTGGGATGACACTCTTCATTGGGCATTATTTACCCATCATTGGGCTTCATGGGCATTCTGCCACAAACTTAATTGAGGTGGAGACAGGAGGGCAGTGGGGCCCTCAACCACCGGTCTCCTGCCTGAATAAGTATCCCTGCTACCAAATCCTGACTGGGGCAGGAACTACTTCCTACCCATAGGGAGGACCGCATCCTGACCAGCACAAGTAGGGCCTTGCCATGTTGGGAGGGCAGCTGTGGGAGGCAATGTATTGGGAGCAAGGAACCCGGCTTGGGAATATGTGGGGCCCACTGAGAGCCAGCCCCCTCCTCTTGCTGCTGCCACTTATTGCATAACCTTTCACCCACCCTCATTCTCCTGCTGCCTGGCATCCAGGGTGATCTTGAGCCTTGGGTAAATGTAGTACCGATAGCAGCCACTGCATTGCCAGTGGCGCTGTAGTTTAAGAGAGCTGCTTGTTTTGGATTTGGCCAGTAGCTCCCAATTGGTGAGATATCTGCTGCTGGGGTCATGACCCCTATCGCTTCCATTAAATATTGCCCATTGCCCTCGTTTAGATTCTATGAACTACAATGTTTCATAGAATAAGGTTAAACAAATACTTTGTCCATAAGTTGCAGATTTTCCCCAACTGGACGACAAAACTAATTCCCAATAAATGTTTCTCCTTTCCTTACTGCAATGTGATGTTTTGAGCATCAGATACCATTAATCATGCTGTATTAACGTTGACATTCTATGCTGAGACAATGAATGCTTCAACAGTTTCAAAGATGCTCCACAGTAGATTTGTCCGGAAGAACTGCAGGTGCCTCTTGGATATAATTAATCTTTCGGGGATTTTTCGCTTGAATAGCTCCCGGAACGTGGAGTGAAGGTTCAGGGCTATAAAACTAATAGAAGTAAGTACTGATGATCTGTACCAATCATTTTAATATTTCATTTGTGTCAGCCAAAATGGTGCTGTACAAATGGGTCTTCAATTCCTTGTGATTAATTTTACCAGTTAAACTGATTACAAACATTTTTAGTGCCAGTAGCTCAGCACTGTCACCCCCCGAATCAAAAGGGTGTTGGTCGTTGTTCCATTCCAGGCATATGAGACAGAATTTGTGTTGGTGGAGGTGCTTTTTTGTGGAGGGATGGGTAATAAACGTAAACTAATCTGCCCTCTCAACTGAATGCAATGATCCCAATAGCATGGTTTCAAAAAAAGTACAGGCTTGGTCCCATTGGTGTTTATCCCATGGGCAACATTACCAAACTGATGCTCTGGACATTATCTTACTGATGTTTGTGGTATGATTTTGTGTGCGAATTGGCTAAGCCTTTTCTTAAAGTACAATGGTGACTAAATTTTGAAAGTACTTCATTGTAAAGAGCTTCGGGATCTATTAATGTCTTAAATGGTATTATATAAATTATAGAGGAACACAGCAGGCCAGGCAGCATCAGAGGAGCAGGAAAGTTGATGTTTCGGGGTTGGTACACTTCTTCAGAAATGGGGAAGGGGGAAGGGAGCTCAGAAATAGATAGAGAGGAGGGGTGGGGCTGGAGAAGATAGGTGGGATGGTGATAGCTGAGTGCAGGTAGGGATTGGTCAGTGAGGTGGGAGGAGCGGATAAGTGGGAGAGAAGATGGACAGATAGTGTCAGGTCAAGGAGGCGGGGGATGAGAGGGAGGGTTGGTCTTGAGATGTGGCCTGGGGGTGGGGAGATTTTGAAGCTTTTAAAATCCACATTTAGGCCATTGGGTTGTAGGCTCCCAAGGCGGAATATGAGGTGCTGCTCCTCTAGTTTGTGAGTGGCATCATTGTGACACTGGAGAAGGCCCAGGATGGACGTGTCATCCATTTTAACTCCCTGTCCCACTCCCTGGGTAACGTGTCTATCCTGGGCCTCCTCTAGTGTCACAATGACACCACACACAAACTGGAGGAGCAGCACTTCATATTCTGCCTAGGGAGCCTACAGCCCGATGGCCTAAATGTGGATTTTACCATTTTCAATATCTCCCCATCCCTGGCCTCATCATATGTCCAACCCTCCCTCTCATCCTGACTTCCTTGACCTGACACAACCTGTCCATCTTCTCTCCCACCCACCAGCTCCTCCCACCTCACTGACCAATCCCCACAACTCCCTACCTGCACTCATCTATCACCAATCCACCTAACTTTCCAGTCCCATCCTTCCTCTCTCTATTTATTTCTGTGCTCCCTTCCCCCTCCCCATTTCTGAAGAAGGGTCCGGACCCGAAACAGCAACTTTCGTGCTCCTCTGATGCTGCCTGGCCTGCTGTGTTTCTCCAGCTTCAGATTGTGTTGTCTCTGACTCCAGCATCCGCAGTTCTTACTATCTCTTGTATAAATTATAATTGTTTTTTTTTTGCAGTATGATGTCCATATCAATTGTAGAGTCTGCAATAGTCTGTAATCCTTCAGAGTGAGCGAATGCAAGCCCTGCAGTTATTGTGCATATTAAAGAGTGAAATTTGATTGATGACCATTATAATGATTTTAGTATGAGTGTAAAAGATGGCCAACACAGACAAGAGAAATGGCAGTATTTCATAGGAGTAAAACCAAAAAATCTGCCACTGACAGTCTGTAATGATTAAACTCAGGGTTTGAGACATTTAAACAAATGGAGCAGCAAATAATGAGGTGCTATTTTGTCAAATACTTCTTATTTAGTTCTGTTGCAGTGCTGATACTTAACTCCATCATATAATACAATATTCAATAAACAGTCATTTTTTGTGATAGATATTTCATAGGGATAGCATATGATTTGATTTTCCCTAAATAATTTATAATTCAATTCTACTTTTTGGTGAATTTGTTGTGTATATGAATCAGATAGAAGGCAGTATTTCAGAAACTAAATGATTTTCTCCACTGGTGCCAACATTGCCACCCTCTAGCAGGTCCAGCACAGTCCAAATAAGGATCATTCCCCACACCGATTTGTCTTGCAAAAGATGTGAAGAAGTTTTACGTGTAAACCTGTGATGTGTTTCCATGATATATGTGGATTTGCAAAAAAAGATTGAAGCTCTTCTACCTGAAAATGAATTTCTCCCATGACAGCTTAGATAGAAGTGACTACTTCATCGTGCTCTTGGAGATAAATAACATGTAAGTGTCAGACAATAACCATCCCAAACACGAGAGAACCTAACCATCTCCCATTGACGTCCAGTGGCATGACTATCAATGTGTTCCCTGCTATCAACATCCATTGACCAGAACAACATCAGCCGTATTCATACTGTGGTTTCAGCGGCAGATGACAGTCTGGATGAAATAACTGCACAGAGGCTGGTATCTTGTCACCAAGTCACCCTTTATTTACATGTGCACAGTACACCGGCTGTGGCCAGCTAGCTCTGAGTCAGTCCCAGAAATCAGGAGACTCTGAATCTCCTGTTTATATCTGTCAGCCAGGGTTCCCTGATTGGCTCAGATTAGCAATCTTAATCAAGGACCTTATAGTCAATAATGTCCACCTGATTCCAATCACTACACTGAGAATTCTGCAGTAACTCAGCTCTTGAATTCCTAAAGTCTGTCCACCTTCTACAGGGCACAAATTGAAGTTTTGTGGTATACTCTACAGTTACCTAGATGAGCACAGCTCCAATAACACTCAGGAAGCTCGACATAATCCAAGGCAAAACTTTAAATTTGATCAGTGCCACTCCACTACTTTCAATATTCACTTCCTCCATCACAGCATAGTCCACTATCTATTAAATGTACTGCAGCAACTTACCAAGCCTCCATCAATTGCACCCTCCAAACCCATGACCTTCGCCACCTAGAAGGTCAAGGGCAGCAAATGCATGGGAGCACTGTCACATGTAAGTTTCCCACCAAGTTTCATGTCATCCTGACTTGGCATTACTTCACCGATCCTTCAGTGTTGTTGGGTCAAAATCCTGGAACTCCCTCCCTAATTGTATTACCAGCATAGTTACGTTACTTAGAATGCAATCTTTCAAGATGCCTCACCACTTATCTCCTGCATGGTAATTAGTGATGGGCAATGATCAATCATGGAATTACTCTGGTGCATAAAGAAGCCAATAAATTGGTGTGTGAGATGTGCGCTTCAGGGGTTAGTGCTGACTCGCTGGGCTGAATGGTCTCTTCCACACTGTAGCGATTCTATGATTCTACAAATAACTCTTGGGCCAAGTACTCTTAAATTAAAATTAAAGCATTGTTTAGCTCAATAAACTTACCTAATTACCTGGTTTCTTGCTATATCAATGTGTTTTTTGAATTAACTGCCTCTGAATTTCTGTTTTCAGGTCAATCTAAATATTAAAGTTATTGAAAGAGACACCTCATTCATTACATATGTTTATAAAATGCATATTTTCTGTTATTTGATACCTTCAATATCCAGAGAAGTTAAACTGCGGTGCATGTCATTGCTGCATGTTATCAATCATACCTTAGATTTTGTCCATTTATTTCCCAGGTGGAAAAAAGTTGTGTTCAGTATGGAATTATAATTGGATTCACAGCTATGCTTGTTTACTTTGGGAGAAAGTAACTTCCACATTTGTGTAAAACTCAGTGAATGCTACATCAGTGATTTTGCAGCGTTAACTTTTTACCAAGGTAAAGATGAGGAGAAAGGTTGGATGGTAGTTTGGTCTGCTTCACTCAGTTCTTCTGGCTGAAATTAATTTCTGGAATTCTGTAACCCTAAGAAACAACAGGAAAAGCATTTACTTGGAACATGAAAAGGTCATTTTATGACACCAGATAAAACTGTGTAAAATATCAGTAGTAACTTTGGCTGCTGGAGTGTGATGCGACTACTTTGAGAGTGTGGAAATGAGTTGATGTGCTTTGGGAAAAATCTTGGTCAGTATGCTTCTATTGGCTGTCCCTATCATGCATGGTGACACAAGGGAGGATGTTGTGGCCATTAAATAAACTAGAAAGCAATGGAAATGTTGCAAAGCAAAGAAAATTTGATATTTGGAAGAAAAAGGGATTGAGAGAGTGGGGAATGATCCCATTGAATTTTAAGAATTAGAAGACAGGGGAGAATTTAACTGCATCAATTGGGGGAAAAAAGCCCATAGTCATTTAGACAGTAGCACAGAGAGCAACTGTAAATAGTTCTATTCTTTTAATGTTCTTTTTGTTTTCATGAACAAAGTTCTCATATTAAAGAAAATCAAAAAGGATGTTAATGCCATTTAAACTGAATTTATGTTCAGTCAGCTTTGATGAAGGGAAACCAGTCAATTGAAACCCACCTGTAATAATGTTGCTTTGAC
This sequence comes from Rhincodon typus, assembly GCF_021869965.1. Taxonomy (NCBI): domain Eukaryota; kingdom Metazoa; phylum Chordata; class Chondrichthyes; order Orectolobiformes; family Rhincodontidae; genus Rhincodon; species Rhincodon typus. The sequence continues at coordinate 112,362,343 of NC_063332.1, forward strand.
ACTTCACATGTGTTTACTTTGGCACAGAGCCAGCATACGTTGGTGAACTTGTTCATTCAACTGTGGAGCTCATCAAGCTTGGTCAGAAGAATGTAAGATTTTGTGAAGTTAATTTCACAGACACCATAGTAGACTACTATTTAGTACTGAGATTTTCTTTAAAATGTGTTTTATATTGGGAGGGAACAAGCAATCACAGTATGGTAGCAAACAGTGGCAGATTTATGGCACATGTGCCAGCAGTGTTTTGTGAACCTGAAATCTGGTGGCAGCTATGACACAACACAATTCCTGCTGGCAGCTCACATACTTGAATCAATGAACTTTCAGTTGCCAAATCTGTCACGTTTAACATTGAAAAGATGGGCATCAAGCAGAAGTACCATGTGAGCTATTTATATGAATGAGCTAAATAAAAATGCACTCAAATGAATGAACTTCTGGTTGACCTGTCAAAGGAATTTGAATTAAAAAGAAACACACGGATTTGGTGTTAAATCTTTGTTATTAGACAAGGTAGACTGTTGCCGCATTTTTCAGATAAAAGCTGTTGAAGCAAGGAACTCAGCAGTTTCACTGATTCTTGGAGATAAGGGTAAGCCATGCTCTAGATGAGTTTTTGGATTAAACACAGCTCATTCACTTTTAGATCTCCACTCATCCATGTTTTAGTCTGAGTCAACAGTGTACCTGACATGGGTGAACAGTTTTCACCACAGTAAGCTTCGCAGCATGGAATTGAACAATTCTGTCTCCAACTTAACCTAATGTTTCAGATTTATGTGTTTCTGTCACATTCTTAATGATTTATTACCTGCTCTGTTTGGTGCAGCAGTGTTTAACAGCACTGTAGTTTCTAGATTTGTGTAAACTTCAGCAAATATTAAATCAGTGATTTTGCAGTCTTATATTTGTCTTTTTTTAAAGGTTAGGTTGTGGTTTGGTCTGCTTCACTCAGTTCTTCTGACTGAAGTTAATTTCTGGAATTCTAATTAACAAATAAAAAAAACAACTTATAGCATAAGAAGGTCATTTACTGATACGATGCCTTGTCCCATGGGACAGTCTTACATGCAAGTTCTGCATCAACTTGCAAGTTGTGCACATGGCTAGATATCTTCCAAACTCTTGACCTCTACCACTTGGTGGGACAAGGGATACAGCAAACATATGCAAGTTCTGTTTGAAGTTACACAACATCCTGAGTCCAAGCTGTATCATTGTTCCTTCTCTGTCAAAGGTCAAAATCCTGGAAATCCCTTCCTAACAGGCATTGTGGGTGTACCTACACCAGAAGATGCCTGAGTACCACAGGGACAATTCCAAATTCACAGCTTCGCTCAAGTGTCAGAAAAATAACATGTCAAACCAATGATAGTTAGCTTTGCTGAATTCTTAGGGAGTAACAGTTTTTTGTTACATATCATTTCAGTGTGCATTTGTATAAAGTTTAGTGGATTCGTAAAAAGACATACAATTATACAGTACAGAAGAGGCCCATAGGATCTGTTCTGCCAGTCTGTGGTATACTGTAGTGTACTACCTACACAAGTCCCACTTTCCCACATGCATATTGCCTTAAGTATTATGGCACTTAAATTTTTCATCCAAGTACTTTTTAAAGGTTGTGAGATTACCCGCCTCACCTACCCTCCCAGGCAGTACATTCCAACCACAACCACCCTCTGGGTGAAAAAAGATTTCCTCAAATCCCCTCTGATCTTCCTGCCTTTCACTTTAAATGTGTGCCTGCTTGTTCTTGACCTTTCAACTAAGGGGAGCAGCTGCTTTCTATCCACCTGTCCATGTCCCTTATAGTCTTATACAACTCTATCAGGTCTCCTCTCAACCTTGTCTCTTCCAAAGAAAACAACCTGAGCTTGTCCAGCCTCCCTTCATCGCTGAAATACTCCATCCCAGGCAACATCTTGGTGAATATTCTCTGCATCCTTTCCAGTGCAATCACATCCTTCCTATAGTATAGAGACTAGCACACAGTACTCCAGCTGTGGCCTAACCAAAGTTCTGTACAGCTCCAGCGTGACCTCCGTGCTCTTATAAGCTGAGCTTCGACTGATTCAAGCATTCCATATGCCTTCTAAACTATCTTGTTCACATGTCCAGCCATCTTCAGGGATCTGTCAACAAGAACTTCAGGTTCCTTCCGTTCCTGTGAGCTTCCTAGTGCCCTTCAATTCATTGAATACTCCCTTGTTTGTTATTTCTTCCAAACTGCATCATCTCAAGGTTAAATTCCGTCTAACATTGACCTGCTCTAACTGACCATTTTTTAAAAAATATCCTCCTTTCACCTAAGACTTTCCTCCTCACTGCCACTCGGCCAATCTTTGTGTCATCCACAAACTTCCTTATTGTCCTTCCCACGTTCTCATCTACATCATTTGTGAATATCACAAACAATCAGGGATATGGGTGCCAATGGCTGGGCCAGCAATTATTCCCATTCCTAATTACCCAGAGGGCAGTTAACATTGCTGTGGGCCTGGAGTTACATGTAAGCCAGGCCAGGTAAGGATATCGGATTTCTTTTCTAAAGTACATTAGTGAATCAGATGGATTTTTACATCAATTGTTAATGATTATATTAGATTTGCTTTTAGTCCTCTGTTTGAGCGTTTTCTTTTTCTTTTACTGAATTTAAATTCTACACGCTGCCTTAGTTGGATTCAAACCCATGTTTCCAGAACACTAACCTGTGTTCTGGATTACTAGCCCAGTGACTGTTACCACTACACCATTGTCACTAAACAGCTTCTTAATTTGAAATCTACGAATTAAAATTCATTGTTGGAATTGTTGGAAACTTCAACCATAAATCTGTAAACTTAAATATGTGCAATGTTCAATTTTAAAAAATAATGACTTATATACTTTGCATTGCTCATATAATATTGGAATTCTCTTTGCATCTGTAGCTCCAAGGATCAGTTTTAAAAAAAAAATTATATTAGATTTTATTTGCTATTAGGAATGAGCTGTAGTTCCATTTCCATTGAGATTACAACAAAAATGCCAGGAGAAACGAAAGTTCCTTCAGGCTAGCCCTCTGTGAATGCACCACCTTTGTTGAAATTTTGACTTGTAACTTGAGGTCCTCAGCCAAAATATTTAAAGGTTACACCTTTTATTTCAGGACGGTACAAGAAATTAATAAAATGGTCGATGTAACACTTGTACCACATTGTTCACTATTACATGCCAAATATCTGTTTCTTTGAGGCCTGACGGTGTGATGTGGAACTAAGTTGATGACTGTGGGCCCAATAGGAGTGGAATATCAAGCAGGACGTGCAAACACCAGCTTTTTTGCATTGAAGCTGTTTAAATGGTAACTTCTATTTGGCCCAGCATGTAAAAGTACCATTTTCCTCATTAGAAAGCTGTGATATGGCAGAATGACAGAAATTCACCCAACAGAACTCCTGTTTTTCTATTATCTACCTGTAGTTTTAATGGATTCTTAGATGTTTCATTTGTTGCATGTCTCAAGAAGTAGAAGGGGAAATAGGAAATGAAATCTTGAATTTTTTTATGCTGCAAAAGTTGGTCTTGAACATAAGGAAGCTGCATGAGGATAGTTCATGCCTGCTGCCAAAGATGTCTTCCAACTGTGAAGCAGTTTGGAGGCAGGCGGTCATTAATGTTGTTTAAGGCACTCATTAGGGATGATTTTACAGCCTAACTGGCACTTTGTCACTTGCTGATGCTGCCAGCTCAATAGAGGTGTCTTCTCTTAGAGGCTAGAGGATCAGTGAAGCCAGAGTCTTCAATCCCCATCAATGGCAGCAATAGGCATCCAAGATCATAATTGCTGCCAACTCTGATCCAGCTGAGGGGTAACCCCTCTGTTGTGTTGGGCTGGCCAAGATCAACTTTCTATTTATGTCTTCACTGTTGTGCAGAGCAGCCCTGGCAGTCTGTGATCTGCTTCAATAATGCCCAACCACCCATTGAGGCTGCCCTTTCTCTCACGCTGTATGTCAGCTCTAATTGGGAAGGCAGCTTTGAGTGTATGCCTAGTGACTTTAGAATGATGGTGAATGCTGAGGTGATCACTTGGGAAGCTACTAGCTGGAAGATCACTGAGCAAGTCTCACTGTCTGAAAGGGCAGGCTCGGACCACCATTTGCTTCTGCTGTTGGATTCCTGAAGCCCACAACAAAACTCAGCTCTAAAAATCTGTTTTTTTGTGATGACATTTGATTGGGACAGAAGAGGGCTTCTACAATAAAGAAAATACACTTAAGTGAAATGTTATCCATCAGTTTCTGAAGGATTTTTAATTGTTCACTAATCTCATACAGGTGTATCCTGCCACATTGGTATTATGTTTTAGATGCATTTTTATACATCTAATTCATTTGCTTCAAATCTGTTATCTTTTGCAAAGCTTGAGCAAAGGTGGTCAAAACTAATGTCTATAGAAAAACTTTTAGAATACTGCATACAATTCTGGTAGCCCTTCTATAGGAAAGATGTTGTTGAACTTAAGAGGGTGCAGAAAAGATTTACAAGGATGTTGCCAGGACTGGAGGGTTTGAGTTATAGTTGGGGCTTTTTTTCCTTGGAGCGTTTGAGGGGTGACTTATAGAGGTTTATAAAATCATGAGGGGCAGAGATAAGGTGAATAGCCAAGGTCTTTTTCCTTGGATGGGGGAGTCCATAACTAGATGGCATAGGTTGAAGGTGAGGGGGGGAAGATTTATTGGGGACCTGAGGAGTAAATTTTGATGCAGAGGGTTTTGTGTGTAATGGAATGAGCTGCCAGAGGAAGTGGTGGAGGCTGGAACAATTACAACATTTAAAAGGCACCTGGATGGGTGCATGAATAGAAAGGGTTTATAGGGATGTGGGCCAAATGCTGGCAAATGAGATTAGATCAGATTGGGATGTCTGGTCAGTGTGGGCAAGTTGGACCGAAGGGTCTGTTTCTGTGCTGTATGACTGAGTACTTCTGGAATTATATCTTTGTGAAGTTTAGAAATTGCCCTAAATTCAGGATGAAATTATATTATGATTGCAAATTCTTCTGCACATTTTACTTAAGAGAGAGATTGGCTTGCATTTCTGGCATCACAACTTGTTTAACCCAGTTTATTTTCTGGTTCTGCCAGTTGAAAGCTAGCATCTGTAATGGTTCACTCAGAAGGAGGCTGTGTGAATTACTAGCCCCAGCATTAGTTCGTATTTAGTGTTGTTTCATGTTCAAGTACAACTACAAATAATGGTCAACATTTAAGAAGCTGATGATTGTAAATACTGCAGGCAAATTAAATATGAAAATGGCGATTAAACAAGATCTGATTGTCGTCAACAAGAAAGTAATTCAGGATGTTTCTAGAATGCAGTTTGAACTGAGTGCTGCTTACCTCTTGTCTTTCAGACACATACTGGCGAGAAAGAGAAGATTTGTCCTTATTGTGGCCAGAAATTTGCTAGCAATGGAACATTACGTGTGCACATTCGAAGCCATACAGGTACATATTGACAAATTTGGGGAGGGTCAGCTACATTAGTTGTTATATTCATTTAGAGTTTGGGCACCGTAAGCTGCTGCCTTGACATACAGGCAGTTTTTCTATAATGTTCTTGCATGACCTTGCGCTATAGAAAATTGCATTTGAGAGAAATCGCTATACCTGCACAGCAGAAAGTTCACGTTATCCAAACAGTGTCTACTATTCATCAACCTCATTACAGCTAATTTGTGTTAATGAAACACGTGTTAAAGCAGAAATACCTGTCCTGAACTATGGAATGTGTGGCCATGAGCTTGCAATAATTCCAAATAAAAGCATGGCTTTCAACCTTGGTTGCACTAAAATAGCAGAAATGATGATTAGAAAGGACATGCATTTTATTAATGCTGAGCAAAATCAGACTAATCTGTATTTGGTGTTGTCAGCTGAGTGTCCTAGTAACAAAAATATGTCACTCTAGCTGACTAAATATTGAAACAATTGCAACAACTCTGAGTTTTTATGTTTCTGCATATATGGCATAACAAGAGTTCTCAGTCATTTTACTTCTGAGCCCCCTCCTAGGTTCTAAATATTCCACACATCTCGAGTAAAGAAGTTTTTTTTGTATGCACATAATTATACAATCAAACATTGGTTTATTCTTTGTTTTACTGATGTAATGTGGCTCATCTTGCTGATACAATACACCTGGTTAAGAACAAACAGAACATTCATGCACAGCAAGATTGCCAAGCTGTCAGTCAGAGGGATCGCCATAAATGTGTACCTATGTTTCAGGGTCATGTCTTCATGCAACTTGGTGGTTCTTTTATGTATATAACATCCACCCCTCATGTGTGTGCTATTCCTGTATTTCAGCTCCAAGTGGCAATCGCAACAGGCCATTTGATTAGCTAGCTCTGCCATTCTTGGCTCATATTTAACAGTCAGAACAAATGCTGAAAACAGTCGAAAAATTGCAGATACTCTTTGGATGACTCTTAGCCCATTAGTCCACAAAACCATTGTGCAATTTACCGTTTAAACATTGTGAACAGGAGAGTGAATTCTGCCTGGGGCCCCACTGGCAAACAACTGGCTGCCAATTGTCACTAACAGATCTGAGGGAGGAGAAGGCCCACTGTCTCTCCCTGACCTTCTGCAACAATTGCAGCAAGACTTCTCTTTCTCGTCTTATGTTTCTCCCCATGCTGGACCTTTGCAATTTACGGATGTATGCTCCCAGTGTGTGCCCGGAAGAGCACAGTATAATTTTTACCCCACATTTTCATGTAGACCTAAAGTGCCATTGATTGCCAGTTGAGAATCCCTGTGGTAGAATTCAAATCTAAAGAAATGTGTGTGATGATGAGATGCAAAAGTAAGAATATGCTTCATTTAATTTGGGGGGGATCATTGAATGGCTATGTTTCATAGATATGTAACAACGTTCAGTCAGTAATTTGCTGAAATAAAATAAGGAATTGCAGATGTTGAGATCTGAAACAAACAAATGTAGAAAGTGTTGGAGAAACCCAGTGGGTCTGACAGCATCTGCAGAGAGAAAACAGAATTATCACTTCAAGTCAAGTGTTGCTCGACCTGAACTCTGCTTTCTCTCTGCAGATGCTGATAGACCTGTTGAGTTTCTCCACACTTTCTGTTTTTGTTACAGTAGTTTGTTGGATTGCTGCATTGCTTTGATTTGGTCAAATTGAAATTGGAATATGGTACTGGTTTACTCAACCAACATTAAGGACCTGGATTATTTCACTGCCTTTGTGTGCATCACTTCTAGTGACTTCAGTGTGTCTTACTAAACAACAGTAAGTTTTCTTACATTTGTAGAAAATTTTTGCGGAAACAAAGACCCAAATATTAATGAGGAGTGCAGCCGCTCAGAGAAGTCAGGCAGGGAAAACGATGACATTCTTGATCCTAATATTTGGGCAATCTGCTGCAGACTCTTGCCTGCCAGCCTGTCGGTCAGTTTGACAGCAAATCTGGTGGACAGATATGCACTTGGGCAGCAGGAGGCTGTAAACATGAACCCATGTTGAGTTGGGTGGTCAGCGATTTGTTGTGGAGAAGGCCAGATACCAGGATCAGAAGTGGGAGGCAGCACTTCAGAGATCAAGAGCGGGCCATCCCTCAGTTTGTGAGGGAGAGACTGAGTTCAGGATTGTAATCCAGGAGGGTGGGGAAAATGGAGAGGTTGTTGCTGAGATGTATGGTTGAGTGTAGGAGACTAAGGACTGTGTCCCTCCTCATGAATGAAAAAATACGTGATTAAAAAAAAAACAAACTTAATAATTACCTTCTGGGCTTCTGCTGTAGAAATTTGGAACTCTGCACGTGTCACCTTGTAGGGAAATTCTCATTGGCGTACTCAAGCCTCAAGCTGAAATTTCTGATTAGCTTCTGATGACCTGTTTCTTTCCTGCTTAAGAATAGATTAATACGAGGCAAGCCAGAGGGGAGACACAGCAATTGGAATGAGTGGCATTATGAATTTTGACAGCTCCTTAACCCCATTGCTTCTGCCAATTTGAACCAAAGGACATTGGGCAAATGCTGAGTGTTTTTGAAGCAAGTATACTTTGAGTGTCATAAAAGCCAAACTTCAAGGACACAATTTTCCCCTGTCTGAATGTGACAAGAGAGGTGGCAAGTCAGGGAAATAAATAGGTGGGTTGGCCCTGGAGAGTTGTTTGCCTACTTTCTGAGGAAATATGGTATTGAGAAGTTCTTTCAGCCACTCTTCCAGAAGAACAACTGGGTTTCACCCTGATCTCACAATAAAAAGTGTTCCAGGGACAGAGGACGTGAGCTAAGCGGCTTGTTCTGCAGCAAGCTTTCTCAGTTGAATATCCAAACACAAACCCCTAAGTCTGAAACACTATTCAAATAGAACAGCTATAAAACCCAGTTGTAAAATAGTCAGGTGCTTTCCCTGAAGTGATTTTAAGCAACTAAGACCAAGAATTATCTGGAACCATATGGATTCCAAGAAATGCCTTGTTAAAATAAAGTTCCAATGTACTTTTTTTTATTGTTGTAAATGCACTTGATATTTAAAAATGCTTGGAGTACTTAAGTTTTGAAGAATTGTGGAAAATTGTTTTATTTCAAGTTTGTAGAAATACTTAGAGTAGTGTCTTTAAAAGTTGGAATTGAAAGTTCACTGTGGACATTAGAGCTTTATTTTAACAAGGCCACGAATTTAGCTTGTGTCTTAGAGAGACTTTTGTTTTATCTGGTTCACTTGGAGGAAATCTTGTTAAGAACCAGCTGAGTTGGAGAGTCTTCATCACAAAATTAATCTAAGTTGAATGATCGTAGAAAAATGTATGATTGTAGGTAGTGTGGTTTCTTTCCATCTCGTCTCTGAGATTCGTTGTGTAGTGCTGAGAACTATGTAATCAGTTCCCATAAATGTTTTTGTTTTGTGATTTCTGAATTGTTAGTCACAAAAAGGAATTTTCTGAAAAAAAAAACTTATTGTAGTTCCATAATCATCTCACTAAAGACCCATCTTCAGTGGCTTCATTCAGTAGCTTTTTGGTGTTTTAATGCCATTTCCTCTTCCTCTACTCCACTCTTGGTTTGTTGCCACCATTGCAGAAGCTGGTGAAATGGGGCCTCCATACAATTTTGCTACAGATGGAAGTTCTAGGACTGCCATGATTAAAATGATAGGAGTTCTGTTTTGTTCCAATAAAATCTATTTTATTACCACCACCTGGGCCTAGAGGTGATGAGAATATTACACATAGTGTTGTAATTTTTGTATCAAGATCAGAAAGCGTGTACTTGTGAAAGAGGTTATGCTAGTCTAACAGGAAGTGTTGAATGAAGGCCCCCAAGACCATTCCTCAGACTCCGTTTATTTCTATCCAGTGCATTTTCTCAAGGAGAAGTAGAGGTGTCCAATAAATGCTGCCCTTGTTTGATGATCACAACCTATGATCAAACAAAATAAAGGGAAAACAAGAAGTATTTTGCTAGCAACTGAAAATTAAAGAAAACACTATACATGACCCAGTAAGAAATTGGCAAAAAGCGTTTTGGTAGGATGTACGATTTGGCTGATGCAAAAAGCCAAATTTAAGACCTAATAACTACAATGTTTTATACCCAGAGCAAGAAAGAAAGACCTTTAATATTGAGTAAATAGATTTGAATTAGTTGATGGTAGGCCGAATGATCAATCCCCTTAGCAGGTCAATCAATCACTGAGGACATAGATTTAACATATTTGACACAAAGTTGAGAGAGGAATTTTAAAAAAAGAAGTTTTTCGCCAAGAGGGCGTTAGAAGTTCAGAACTCATTTACTGAAAGGGTGGTAGAAGCAGGAACCCACATTTCTTATGGAAGTGCTTGAATATTGAAGTATCATAACCTATAGGCCCACAGACTAAGAGCTGCCAAGTGAAATTCTGCCAGAGAGCTCTCATTTACTTGCCCAGACATGGTGGTTGAAATGACCTCTTCCTCTGCTATGAAGCTCCAATATTTCTATGATCAGTTAGGTTTAGCCTGCAGCCGGAAACCAGGAAATGAGAAGCCTACGGCAGTAGTAAAAGCTGCATGATTCTCCATCTGGTGAACTGTTCCATCACACGCATGTGATCCTGCCTGTCTAATTTCTCCATTATATGTTTAACCCAGATGATCTGATATCCTGCATAAATAATGAGAGGAAAGTATGCTCCGGTAACACAAAAGGAATGGGAACAATCAATGGATGCACCACTTTCTGCACAGTGTGGGTCAGTTTGTGACTGCGTGCTTGGCTGGCTGTATGCATTAAGATATTGGGTAGATTTTTTTAAAAAGCTGCTCCTGGTGAAAAACATTGAATCACAGCACTTGTCAGAAATTATCGTAGGTAACCATGTTACTAGAGGATCTTCTGTCCACTAAACTTTATGTCCACTCCATATTGAGCATTAACATTCCAAGCTCCATGTTAGGAGTAGGAATGCAGAACACACATTGGTAGAAATCATCTTGAGTCATGGTAAAATTTTTGAATGCGTTTGTTAGGCCACATGTAAAGGACTGCAATTCATTTTTGACACCAGGCCGTAACCAAGCATACTTTCAATAGGAGAGGTATAAAAATAGGGAAACAAAACTTGATAATCATTCACAGTAGATTGGCAATGAATGAAGGTGGACTTCACTGAAGTGCATCAAAGATCAAATGATACAGATAAGATTATTGCTTTAATGTTTAAGTCAGTGGTTAGCACTGCTGCCTCACAGTGCTAGGGACCCGGGTTCAATTCCAGTCTCAGGTGACTGTCTGTGTGGAGTTTGCACATTCTCCCTGTGTCTGTGTGGGTTTCCTCCGGGTGCTCCAGTTTCCTCCCACAGTCCAAAGACGTGCAGGTCAGGTGGACTGCCCATGCTAAATTGCCCATCGTGTCCAGGGACGTACAGGCTAAGTGAATTCACCATAGGAAATGCAGGGTTACAGGGATAGGATAGGGGAAGTGTCTGGGTGGGATACTCTTTGGAGAGTCAGTGTGGACTTGATGGGCTGAATGGCATGCTCCTACACTGTAGGGATTCTATGAATCTAAGATTGCAAGATCATAAGACCTAACTGAAAATGAGTGATAAGTACATGAGAGTAGAAAGCTCAGGGAAAATCAATCTCCATCCAGAGATGAATGTTTGACGTACTCAACTGAGCAATGTTAATACAGACAAAAAAAACATTAGGGCTAATCAAAATTCAGTGAGATGTCATGAAGAGTTAGTTATTGTGTGAAATAAATTAATTTTGACAAGTCAAGTGGACTTTTTTTGTTTATGACTTTTTGTATGTTGTAATATTTAGTATAAGCCAGATATAAATCAAATGATATCATTCGTACTGTATGCACTCTATTCGGGAGCAGTCCCATCTGTGTAAACTCTTCACCTTCCCATACTGGTATTTGATCAACTTAACTATTGGTTTTACAGTTGCCACATCATTGGTTTTATGCCAATGTAAATAGGTGGACTGGTATATAAACGTATTCACACGCTGATTTCCCTTTGTGTGTCTCAAAGGATGTCAGTGTGTCGGTTGTAAGACACTACATTGACATTCTATTCCCTGTCAGTCAGATTCAATCTCAGAGGTCTGAGCTGCTCAGCAGTTTTTAGCTGGGTACATTGCAACTGATACCCAGAATAGATATTCCCCAATCTTTTATGATTTTTATGATTATCATTCTCTTATGATATCATGAATTCTTTGCAATTCAGTTATAATTAATTGGCATATCTATTTCAAAATTAATGCGTAGCTCCAGTCATCTATTCAAAGTGATTATCATAGGAGAGAGTTCAACACTGGGGGGATTTCTTTCAAACAAATGAGAGGAAACAACTCACAGGCAACTGTTTTGTTGCTTTCATTTTAACAGATTAAAGTTTGCACAATAGTAGTGCACATTTTTCAAGCTATTCTTAAAGTGTTCAGTTTTCATTTAATTTCTCAATATGTGTTAGACCTTGTAGACTGGCTCAAGCTGCATCGGTATTTTCAAATTTCCCTACCCCCGCCTCCCATTCAACATGTGTATTTAATCTAATTTACCTAAATTGTAACATGGCCATCAGCCACCAGCAGTTGCTGAGATGAAAGCTGTTTATGTGTCCAATATAATGTTTCTAAATAAAATGACATCAGGCACCAAAAAAAATGAGTGACTTCAGAAGTTCCATGTCTAATTGTGTTGCAGAAAATAGGATAACAGTCTTAAACGCAGTATGGGGCCAGAGACATAAGATTTGCTTTGTTCTGTTCAATTTTCATCCTCTTGTATTGGATACAGATCTTGAATAGTGCTCCTGGAAAGTTTTAACCAAGGATACAATGTATGAATAAAACATTTATATTTGACATAGGTACCATTTACACGTCTTCTTTTGTTCAGTGTGCGTTTGTGTAGAACTATGATGTCTTCATCAGAAATGTCTGTTTCACAGGCAGGACAGTCATCCAGAAATCACTCTGGTGAAACATGCAATGCAGTTTAACCACAAGCTAATGCAAAACCCCTTTTTAAAACGTACCTAGGCAGTCACTATTTTAAAAGAGATCTAAAAATTCTAATTTGGATGGGAGCACAGAGCTTTTGGGTAGAAAGTGAGATAGGTGTCGACAGTGTGAATTAGTTCTGCCAGTCCCAAATTGGTCTTCATGGATACACAGTTAAGAGTGGTGCACACAGGTTCAATGTGTCACATACCTGTAGCACAGTGCAGATATTTGGTGATTGAGCGCATATGATGTCCACGTGTAGGCCGATTTATGGTAGCCTCATACCAAAACCTTACCATACAGACATTTCAACAGTCATTTGCCCTAACTCCTAGATGCATCTGCCACACTTTTAGAAACTAATTTGCACATCTTTGCCCACTTGCAAAACATCCGTTCGTGTGAGTTTCCTGCATCTACCAGTAGTACACTGGCATGGATTCACTAATTCATATTAGTGCAACTGTGATTTATACAGCTTAATACCAATTTTCTTAGTGCAGCTGTAATCCTTCAGGTGTCCAACAGCAACCTCACCCACACAAGGGTGGAATGTTCTTCCAAATGGACACACAACAATCCTTCTCATAATGAAAAAGGATGGAGAGCAACAGGCAAGAGGATTTGGGAGTGAGACACTATGAATACAGCAGCTCACTCATTTTATCTATTGATGGTGCAGTTTTTGTTTAACTAACAGTTTTGCATTATCATACTTACCTCCACAAGGCATTTGTCAGAACTGACTTGAATTAAGACTGACTTGGATTAATTCTGATATTATTCTGACAGCTATGCTGTCTAATTTTGGACTCTCCCACCCCAGGGAAAAGACCTTGTCTCTTTATCCTATCCATGCCTCTCATGATTTTATAAATCTATATAAGGTCACCCCTCAGCCACTGATGCTCCAGGGAAAATAGCCCCAGTATAGTCAGCCTTTCCCTATAGCTCAAATCCTCCAACCCTGGCAACATCCTTGTAAATCTTTTTTGAAACCTTTCAAGTTTCACAACATCCTTCCTATAGCAGGGAGACCCGAATTGCACACAGTGTTCCAATAGTGGCCTAGCCAATGTCCTGTACAGATGCAACATGACCTCCCAACTCCTATACTCAATGCACTGACCAATAAAGGCAAGCATACCAAATGCTGCCTTCACTATTGTATCTATCTGTGACTCCACTTTCAAGGAACTATGAACCTGCACTACAAGGTCTCTTTTTTTCAGCAGCACTCCCCAGGACCTTACCATTAAGTATATAAGTCCTGCCTTTCCAAAATGCAGCACCTCACGTTTATCTAAATTACGCTCCATCTGCCACTCCTCGACCTATTGGCCCAAGTGATCGAGGTCCCGTTTACTTTGAGGTAACCTTCGTCGCTACCTGCCACACCTCCAATTTTGCTGTTATCCGCAAACTTACTAACCGTACCTCCTAGGTTCACATCCAAATCGTTTATATAAGCGATGAAAAGGTCACTGGACTGACTCTGGATTAAATGCTGATTTTCATTTTAACTCTAGGAATAAATTGGATTTTTACAAAATAAATCACATTGCAATGAATGGGAAGAGGGTAGCCACAGAGAAAGTGTTTGCTTATCTTTTCAACTTGCCTGTTGAGCCTAAAACTGATCTACTCCCCCATTAGAGTACAATAGCTTGAGTTTCATTCCCATTGATTGCTCAGATGGCAAGCCAAAAGTATCTTTTCATTCCCAAGTTGATCTTTGAGCTATAGTTCATTGTACTTTTGACTTATTTTTCCTGCTGTCAACATGTAGATCGCATCTGCCACATCAGCTTGTCTAAACGTGGCCCTTTTAAGACTTTAAATGACAGGGGGCAGCTTACAGAACCAAAGAAGCCGCTTAAAACAATCTAATTTGAGGTGTTCCAATTGGTTTACATGTTAATCACTAACATAATTTTTTTTTTAATAATTGTGCTTACAGATCATAAGTTGCAAGTTCAACGCAATGAGATGTGTAAGAGTGTGTGATATAGGTTTACAAAACTTCACTTATTTGAAAGTAATTGCTTTAAAATTGTCAGATTAAATAAAGAACTGCCATGTTGTGTTGGATCTTGAGAAGTGGATGGTATTAAGACTGTGGAGAATAGTGTGAAAGAGAAACTGTGAGGTTAAGAAGGAATAGAGAAGGGATAGAAAGAGAGAACCAATGTTACACCATATAAAGTAAAACAGAAAGAAAGTGAATCAAGGAATGGGTTTGATTAAATTATGACTAACTTTGTGCTATATCAATTTTCTTTACCTAAGTATTCAAAAGATAAAAATATAAACAAAAGATCAGGAGTCAATCACAAGGCCTCAGGACCTTTTAAGAATATCATGGCTTAATGTTTGCATAAACAACACTTGCTCACATGATCTTCAAGTCCCTTAGTGACTGAAAACCTGGCATCGCCAGTCATGAAATATTAGACTGAGTATCCAACGTCCTCTCAGGTAGATTATACAGCAGTTTCACATTCCTCTCAGTCCTAAGTGGCCAACCTCTTATGCTGAGATTTTGCCTCCACTAATTGCCTCCAATTCTAGATTCTAGATTCTTCATACTTGGGAAGCAGCCTCTCACCATTTATGTTGTCAACCATCTTGGAACTTGTACTGCAGTTGCCAGGTTTTTACTCGGTGAGAACTTGGTGGATTTAGAAGATGTTCATATTTATCCACCTTAGGACCTTTGTACTCAGGGCTGTCCAAACTGCATCCCCCGACTCCTGAGATATCTGACTATTCCTTCTCTAGCGTTCTTCCCCAACTTACGCCGCACCAGTGAAAAATGTAGCTGTGCTTTTACTGCTTAATTACTGGGGGAAACTGAAGTGTATTTTTGAGTGAAGATTTGGCCTTTCTTTCTCACACTATGGAGCTCAAATAGCTGGCAGAATTATTCAAAATTGTGAATCAAAATCGATGAAAAGACTGCTGAAGTTGAAAGATTTTGTTGTTTCCCAGTTCCTTAATGTTGACTTGATAACTGTGTCAAAATTTTAACACAAGTGACAGAGTTTATATTTGACTTATATTCATAGGGAGGAGGGAGTTACTGAGCAGAGGTGGAATCCTATTCCATGGAGAGATATAAGTCATCCTTAGGACAATAGGGCAGAAGTTTTCCCTCACAGGTGTGGCCTGAATAACGGTAAAAGTCTGGGAAAATATGGCGAAAAGGGAAAAAAAAAACAGACTCACAATATCAAGAAAATATATTGTGATTTTTTTTTCCCCTCTCAGCTTAAATGGCTTCAGTACCTCACTATTGAGTAGGAACTACCTTATTACCTTCATTCGCATCTCATAACTACTTCACCTCACCTTATTTCTAGGCTATTTTCAATTCTTCTGTCCATACCAGAGAAACTAAATTGCGTAAATTCCTAACATGTAAACCAGAGTGGGTACCTGGTAGCTGCAGCTCACCGATTTGCTGTTCCTGGCTGTCATCCATCGTGCAGAAGTCAGTGTCCCTGTGTGCTGCACGGACATGATCCTCATCTTCCCTTTGACTACACAAGTTGGCATCGGCCAATCACCAGCCTCCCCACATCATGATGCTCTCAGACCAACTTGCAAAGCATTTCAGGCCTGCAACACGTTGCAGCTCAAGAACACCAGAGAATTTTTATGCTTCTGCCAGGTTGCTTGACACACAGTTAGACCCAAGCACCTCGTGCATCTGCACAACATGTGTCTCTGAACTTACTTTGATAGTGCTCACTCACTTTGTGTTAACTGGAGGATGTCTATTTCAAATTACTTTCACAGCACACATTCACCGACTTCAGAACTGGCTTACTGCCACAATAAGTGTCACGTTGCTTTTTATCACACAGGACCCAGTTATAAGCTGCAAGTCAACATGTCACAGCGGCAGCATTGAACAGTCAGTATGTCACTTGTGGTACTATGCTACATCAATGGAGCATTGCATTATGTGCCAGCAGCTTATATGGTGAATACAGTGCATGTGCTTCAAGCAAATGGCATGTGTGAAAATCAAAGGTGGGAATGATGTATATGAGGGCTGAGGAGTTCCTTTAGTTACCTTGTGCAGTCTGTCTGACACTCATGCTCACTGACCTTACATGGAGATTGTTGTAGCTGGAGTTCTGAGTGTTACAGGTCAATAATCCTTGTTCCCTGAGGTTTTATGCAGTCAAGGGGTCAGTTGCTTATGAGAGATGAGTGAAGCTTAGCTATTGCGACTTCTTTCCTTCTTTCATCCTTGTATATTTAAAGAAACCGCTTGCATTTGATTTGATTTGATTTAAGATTTATTGTCACGTGTACTTAAAATACAGAAGTACAGGAGTACAGTGAAAAGTGTACAATATCACCATACACAGCGCCATCTTAGGTATGAAGGTGCCTAGCTACAAAACTTAGTACAAGTAGTAACATAGAGAAACAAAATTATAAGTTAAACATTACCGTTGTTCTTTGTATAAGTAGAAAATGCGTGAGGTGTAACCAGTCTGACTTAACTGGGTGACTGAATGTCTATCGCAGCACGCATTTGAAAGAGTGCAAGTGAACATATGTCTACAGAAGCAAAAGGTCATCTGCAAAGATGTCACACATGTGCCACCTCTGGTACCCTCAGTCAGTGCTATCCTTCCTCTGCCTCCCACGATATCCAGGTGTAGTCCTGACATACACAACGGTTATGGAGGGAGTTCAGTACTTGGTTCTGTTGGCTCACTCCCCTAATGGATACCTGCTGGCACTACCCAGTCTCCCAAAGAGGAAGATTCACCTGGAGTGAAGTTGAAGTCCCTCACACCCTGTACTTTGTGAGAGCGCCCGCGAGCAGATCCAGCAGACACGGAATGTGCTGGACCAGGGTCTCTATCACCAGCCAGATGCCACATTCCAGAGCCAGTTGAGTAACAATAACACTGGTGGATTTGCCCATCCTTCATTCCTGCTTCAGGAGTCTCTCAAACCAACCTGTCTGTGACAGGCTGTGCATTTTGATGAAATCATTAATGGCTGAGACCATTGGGTCATCTTCTCTGTGGGGCTGAGCAGGTGTCTGGTCTCTGGCAGACCTCCGAGTGTCAGAGACCTGGAGCATTTCTTCCTTGACCAGTTGCAGAGACCTGTCAGTGATGTGTTCACCAGATCATGCCCCTTAGTCAAGAAAGAATACCCACCAAGGTGAACATCTCTGAGCTGGTGGTGAGTGCAAGTGAAAGCCTTGCCATTGCATCCTGTGAGGGGTGAATGACTTCTTCCTCGGAGGTGGAGTTGAAGATCTCTACCATTGGCCTCGTCTTCACAGAGATTCACTGGGTGCTGCTCATGCCTTCATGACAGAAGAGAGGAGGTTTTGAAGAAAAGGTTAAAGCTTGTGCAGATTAAGGATGATTTAAAACTGGTGGAAGTGAGAGAGCAGCACTGCTCAATAAGCATTGCTGGGTTGATTGACCATTGGAGCATTGCATACCACCTGAGTAGTTGCCCTCTCTTCTGGCAACCCCATACATTTTTCTCATGGAGATTGAGGAGCCGAATGCCTGCCATCTTCTCAATCCAGTTACGTGATGGTCTCTCCTGCACTGAGTCAAAGGAAGTGATTGACTATGATGGAAGTGAATAATTGTGCTACAGTATAGTTAGAGTGAGTGGAGGTCCTGTGAGTACGCAGTGGCAGAGTGAAGATGGTGGCATTTAGCCTTGCAGAATGCAGAAGATCATTGAATTTTTCTGCAGTTCTGAACATCTTGCTTCGTCCAGGATACAGCAGTGACCTGACTGCTATCTCAGTCCACACTGACTATTGTCTTGGAAACATTACACGTATGTCACAATTCACTGAGTTAGTGCACTAAAAATGAAGTCCTACTATTCCCAGAGCCACCAGAAATATGAAAAGATTTAGTCAAACCATCCAAAGTTCCAATTTGCATGACTGACAAACCCAGGTTCAAACAAAACACTGAAGTTTCTGAACTTAACAAAAAAAAACTGTTTATTATGATCATATTGTCTTTAACCAACAGCAGTTAGGAAGTACAAGTTGCTAGCTTATAACTTTACAATTTAAACTCTATCCCGTCTTACATTTCCCCTTTCACAAATTGACAGGCATATAAACATAATCAAGATATGGATATTAAGGGTAAAAAGAGAAAAAGAAAACAGGGAAACAAGTTCAGTGACACCACTCTAAACCGCAGGATTTAATGAGTTCCTGTTGTAGTGACTGTAACGAGGTCAGCCAGGTCGACCTCATAGAATATGAGTTCCCTGATTGGGGCTGTTAACCTAGTCCAATCAGGGAGTCC
This sequence comes from Rhincodon typus, assembly GCF_021869965.1. Lineage (NCBI taxonomy): Eukaryota > Metazoa > Chordata > Chondrichthyes > Orectolobiformes > Rhincodontidae > Rhincodon > Rhincodon typus. The sequence goes on from NC_063332.1 coordinate 112,381,202, forward strand.
TGGCTGACAGATAAGAACAGGAGTGTCAGAGGTTCTGTTCACTCTGAGACCTGGCTCTGAGGGAGCTGGATCAGTGTTAAGGTCCGTCCATGTGTAAATAAAGGGTGACTTGGTGACGGGATATCAGTCTCTGAGTAGTTATTTCAGCTTTATTTCTTTTGCTTTCAATTCCTCTCCAGTTCTTTGCTGTTGATAGAGATTGTTTGCACACTGACATTTCACACATTCATTGGTTGAGAATTTTTTCTTCTATTCTCTTTAAAGCCACTTTTTTCCTCCTTTAGTACGATATTTGCAACAAAAGGTAGGTGGAACACAGCTAACTGTTATTTTCCAGTACCTGTCCCCGCAAGAGAGAGACACAGAGAGAGAGAGATTCTTTGCTTTCTGTTTGCAAACTAGGTAATTCTCTGCACTGGCTACAGACGTGGCATGGTCACCTAGTCAGGAGCCAATCAGAACATTGTTATCCATGCAGTTTTCCTCTAGTTCTGAACCCACCTTCTTTGTGGTGCCTGCATTTGCTTTCATTGTTCCCGGTAAAATGCAACGTCTATACAAGTAGCAATGTCCTCCAGTAAACATGATTTTTAACATCATCACTTTTGCAGAGTCTCTTTGGTTTAGAGTAGAATCTTCCTTTTTCTTTAGTCTGCAGTTCAAAAATAAAGGCACTGAAAAGACGTGATCTTTACAGGTAGCTATTCTGCCTTCTTGCTGTAGAAGCATGAGCCTACCAGTAATACAGGAAAATGAGGGTACAGCTCATACTGGAGCTTCATTTTGATGTAAATCGGGTGAGATAGACCAGTATGTATCATTCACCAGTATTACTGGACATTTTTCCCTAGTGGGAGACAAGCTAGATTATCTGTATACTTTATGACAGAGAACAAAATAAAAGAATGTTTTTCATCACTTATTCTTATTAATTCCATTTAATTTTATTTTATTCACCTTTGCATTTTTCTGTTTATGCCCCTCCCATTTGACTCAAAACAAGTGTAATTTCCTAATAAATGCATATGCCAACAAATTGTAGGCAGCTAATAGTTTTAATGCTCTTTTTATGACTGATCACTTCTGCAAGCCTTAATATGCACTTCCCTTATTGCCAAATTTGTCCTGCTAATCTAAATGCCAACAGTATGAATCAAACAATTGGAAATGGTTATACAACATGAATGGCTATATATTCTTCTCACTGTATTGAATGATTGTGTCTGCAGTTCAAACTGGGCATGCTCTGTAACATCTATATCTATTCTTTTCAATGCAGAGACAGCCTGATCCTTTGAAGTAAGCTTGTCTACCTCAGGTTTATCAGTAGGTGAAGAAAAAAAAAGAGAAAGAAATGAAAACAATGTGAGATTTCTGTCGGGGTAGGTCTCCAGTGTCTCTGCTGTGATCCCAACTGCCAACAAGCTGCTTGACATTATCTATATCTGCAAGAGATTAGCCTTCTCTTTGACCTGGTTTGTTGGGTATTCACAGCTGCCAGCCTCTGGGGAGTGGCTCGATCAAGCACTGCTGTTTTGAAAGACAAAGTTTAGGAAAAAGAGATGCTCTTTAATCTTTTATGTGCAGATTTTATATAATTGTTTAATAACTGGCATATGTCTTCCAAACCACTTCATCTGTAATGAGTGACCCTTTTGGGGGGGAGAGGGGGGGTGCCAGTAGGGTGTGGGGGTGTTGGGAGACGCAGTTTTTTCCCCTTGTGTGGAAAATGGCAGAAACATTACCTAGAAATTAGAGCTGTTTGGGGGTAAGTGACTGAGCATGTGGAAGGTTAGATCTAGATCTCGCATCTCTGCAGTCCATCAGTCATACTCGAGCCTTTCAAATGACAATTAACAGTCAGAAGGTCGACTGAAACCCAACAAGGCAACAGTTTTCTATAACCTGTTAACTGCAGAAAATTAAGGCCAGCATGTTATTCAAACGAGCGAACTTTACCTACTGACCACTTCTGACAGATGTATCGCTGAAAAGTGATGATGGACACAAAGTTTGCCATGCAAATATTCAGTGATGTATTGAAGACTAGACCGGATGCTGTTATTTTGAGGAGAAATAACTTTACAGGATATGGAGAAGGGAGGGCATTTTTATTCCCAAATATGAGTTGTAAACATCTAAACAATTCCAGATATTAAAAGACCAAATGGTCCATTTAAATTGCCCACCTTCATGTCAGCGCTTGTTTTAAATTGTCCTGTTTTCAGTTGATTTCCTCTTAATGTTGTAATTAGGGCCCATACTCATTCATGTTTAGCATTGGCAATTTCAATTTAGCATCGTTTTGCATTGGGTCTGGCGTAGGGTTATGTGACCCTTGCTGACATTATAGAGCAGCCTTTTCAGTTACCCGGCCTCTGCAATCACTGCCAACCCTCTCAGTTACTGCAAACTTTCCCTCTTGCTAACCCTCCCATTGATTGCCACCCTTCCTTCTTCCTAACCCTCTCCATCATCGCCATTTCATCTCACCACTTACCTCTATAGTCCTGCAGTTTGAAGCTGCTCAAGCTTCTTCTCACCATTCACCTCACAAGGCTTCTTTCTTGGTGGAGGAAGGTGATGAAAGTGAGGGTCAGAGTGAGGGAAGTTTGCTGGTGATTGCGTGGGTTGTGAGCTGGAGAAATGGCAAGCCAGGAGGTTGGGTAATGTGCGAAGCAGCAGACTGGAGGTTCTGGAAGAGAGAGAGAGGCTGCAAGCCACAGCCTTGGTGAACAAGTGAAACAACAAACTCGAGCTATGTAGAAAAGAATCAGCACATTTCTTTTATGTTTTGAAGTTTGTTTTAAGTATTATTTCATCTACAAATACAGGAATTTAACAATGTAAAGTATTGTAGCACACAGAATCTAATGTATTTTTCTGAAAGATTAAGGTCTACAGAATCTGACTTAACTTTCGCAGTTGTTATGTTGCAGAAATCTGATCCACTTAATGTTGTTTCATTTAAAGTTGTCCTTTTCAGGAAGGTAACTACAACATTTTGTAAAGATTTTCTGTGTTTGGAATGTCTAACACAGAGCAATACAGGCACCCCCTGCCCACCTAAGGCCATGCAATCTCCTGCTGGAGGCAGAAATCTAGATTAAAATTCAGGTCAGGCAAATAGGGGGAAAAAAAACTTGCAAAATTCCTGTTGATCCTTTAATCAGAAACTATTCCTGAAGAACTCATTGACCCTGTTTTATACGATAGGGTGCCTATCTCTTCCGCAAAATGATCTTCAACTCGGCCGAAAACAGGCCCAGCTTTGCCTTAAAAGAATGCAGTGAATGTGTACTCACCATATGATCTGGCAACTTGTCTCGAAGGTTCACTGAGAGCAAGAAAGGACCAACATTCAACAGTTCTGTATTTACATAACTCTATCCAGTTTAAAAAAAAAAGGTTTATATTGCATTAGCACCATCCCATCACTTCACTTATTTCATAAATCAACAAAACCAGCCCTGGAGTGACACTTTTCTGAAGCTTGGACAGCAAACACTTGGAGCCTAACCCAGGAACAAACTCATTTTAAACCAAGAATTGCATTTGTGGCAGTCTCTGCTCTTTCTAAATACACGATTATTCCCCTATTATGCCAAGAGACAGAAATTCTAAGTGAGGTTTAATTGAGATTCAGTGCAAAGACAAAATGCTGTTGCTTTCTTTGTAGCTAGTTGGCTTCTCAATATAAACTAAAATTTGGCCTTCCTTAGCAACAGCTTCATGGCATTGCCATTGACCTTTAGAATATGCACTTTAACATTCAGAGCTTTAACTTTCACTTTTGGCCTCAATGTAGATTTAATAAATTTTGATTCATCCAAGACTCAGCTACCTTTATCCTAATATACATTTTTGCTTGCTGACCTACAGTGGCTTTCTGCTCAGCGATGCCATTTGCAAAACTGCAATTGTTCAAACCTCTCTATGATCTTGCTGCACTTTATCTCCATTATATTCTAAAATCTTCTGTCATCTCTGTATTCCAATTCTGGACTCTTGCATCCCCAATTTTCATTGCATCATCATTGATTGCCATGTCTTTGGCAGCAGTACCTACAGCACTCAGTTGTATGAACAACCCTCACCACTGACCACTGTGTTGTATGAGGCTCTCGGCACTATTGGTCATGTTGGGATAGATTTGCTGTCACCATGCTCTGATAGAGTAGAGTCCTACAGGACACACTTGGTCAGGTGTGGTAGAGGAAGATCACTTGGTTGTTGATCAAGAAGATATTTTTGGCTTAAACAAGATGATAACAACTAAGGAAAAGTTATACTGATATCATGGACTTTCTTACAGAGACTATGAGGAAGACTTAGATGGTATTCCTCCTCCTTTTAGATCCTAAGTCTGCTGTCTCACCAAGTCTGTACGTCATCATCAACATGAGTTGAGCTAAAATTTTAGCCCTTTCAGACCACTTACACTCTTCTACAACAGGAGTCCCAAGCTCTGGAATTTCCTTCCTATAGCTCTTAAACTCACTACCACTATCTCCTTCCTTGGTTCATTTCTTAATTTGTTTCCCTTTAATGAAGTTTCTGGTCACCTGCCTTAACATATGGCTTAGTATCAAATTTAGTTTGTTAGTCATTTCTCTGAAGTGCTTGGGGACATTTTACAACAGTAAAGGCCCGTATAAATACAAGTTATTGTTAGAGTTTGTATATGTTGTTATATTTAGCATTAGGCTTACATGCACGCAGAACACTATACTTCCTAAGTTGAACATCATTTCCCAAGCACGGACCTGTTTTCGTAACAAATTGGAATCTGCTTGCCAATTACAGGGTTCACTTCTAAGGTCCCGACTAATTACAATCTACGTTAATGACTTGGATGCAGGAATAGAATGTATATATGTAGTCAGATTTGCAGATGACATTAAAATAGGTGTGAAAGTAAGTTGCAATAATGAAAAAAGAAATTTACAAATGGATATAGATAAATTTGGTGAAACGACCAAAAATTGACAGATGGAGTTAATGTGGATAAGAGTGAAGTTATCCATTGTGTTGGACAGAATAGAAAGGAAACCTTTATCTACAACAAAAACAGAAACTGTTGGAAAAACGCAGCAGGTCTGGCAATATCTGTGGAGGGAAATCAGACTTACCATTTCAGGTCCAGTGATCCTTCCTCAGAACTGATAGCGGCTAGGTGAAAGTTGTTTTTGATGCAGAAGATAGGGTGGGATGAGTAAGTAAGAAATAAATGATAGGTGGAGATATAGCCCAAGGAGAGAGAAGAGTAGTTGGAAAGACAAAAGATTGGATAACAAACAGCCTAGGAGAATGAATAGCTACTAATGGGCACTATTAATGGGGGTTGTGTGTGATAGCAGACCATGTGGTAACAATGGGTGGTGTGTGGGGATTGGGGTAAGGACATGGGAGAAAGTGCCTGAAGCCCTAAAATAGTTGAACTTGATATACAGTCTACAAGGCTGCAGAGTTCCCAAGCGGAAATGAGGTGCTGTTCTTCCAGCTTGTGCTGAGTTTCACTGGAACACTGCAGCAAGCCTGAGACAGAGATATTGGCCAGGGAACAGGGTGGTGTGTTAAAGTGGTAGGTAACTGGAAGCTTTAATGTAGGTATTCTGCGAAGCGGTCACCCAGTCTGCACTTTGTTTCCCCAAAGTAGAGGAGACCACATTGCGAGCAGTGAACGCAGTAGATCAGATTCTGGGAAGTGCAAGTGAAGTGTTGCTTCACCTGGAAGGTATGTTTGGGCCCTTGGATACTGGGGAGGGAGGAGGTAAATGGGCAGGTGTTGCACCTTCTGCGGTTGCAGCGGAAGGTGCCGTGGGCCTGGTGGGGGCGGGGACGGGTGGTGTTGTGGGTGAAGGAAGAGTGGACCAGGGTGTCCCAGAGGGAACAGTCCCTGCGGAAGGCTGACAGGGGAGGGGAGGAGAATATGTGTCTGGTGGTGGCATCCCACTGGAGGTGACAGAAATTGTGGCCGATGTGATTATTTGGATGTGGATGCTGGTGGGATGGTGGGTGAGGGCAGGGGGGATCCTATCGCTGTTGTGGGAGGGAAAAGATGGGTTGGACCCAGCTGAGGGCTCTGTCAACTACGGTGCTGGGGAAACCTCGGTTGAGGAAGAAGATGGACAATTTGGAGGACCCCCCCCTTGTTGAAGTTGGTATGATTATAACAGGAGCGATGGAGACAGAGGAATTGTGTGAATGGAATAGAGTCTTTACAGGAAGCAGATGGGTGAGAATGTATGGTTCAGGTAACAGTGAAAGTCGGTTGGTTTGTAGTATATATTGGCGGTCAGCCTATTCCCAGAAATGGAAACAGAGATGTTGAGGAAGGAAAGGGAGAAGTCAGAGATGGACCAGGTGAAGGTGAGAGAGGAGTGACAATTGAAAGCAAAATTGATCAACCTTTCCAATAACGAACGAGAGGAGCGCCAATGATATCATTGATATATCGGAGAAAGCGTTGTGGATCGTGATTGCTTTAAGTTCCTCCCTGCTTACTTGATATCCTATCCATATCTTTGACGATGAAAACAATGCAAAATATGTTTTAAAAGTTTCTGCTTTTAAAAGTTCTTGTTTCAGTTTGTTTCTCTTTGTAAGTGACAAAATCAGAATTGGGGCGCATTTTCTCCAACTCACCCTATTTGACATAATCTAACACAAGCCTCAGTATTATTGCCAGTTTGGTTGCCCAGTGGAGTGGATGTACCAGCAAAGTTGGTTTCTCTAGTCCCACATAGGAATGCAGGCAGCAGCTCAAACATGCCAGCTGGACTCAGTACAGACTAGTTGGTAAATACCTTTAGCATGCTTTGTTAAGATGTGACATATTATAAATAAACCTTTTGTTCCAAAGCTTTGTGTACATGGTTAAAAGGCATTTTCTACACCCTCCTATGATCTGAAAGCTTATACATGGTGTGGGTCAGTTGCTGTGCGGGTACAGGAGTAGAAATTCTTTGGATTTGTAAATGCGAAGGCATTTTAGTTGTGACTTCAATCTGCTGAGGGTGAATCTCATTCAGAACCAAACCAATTCAGTCTGGAAATATGTTAAGTATTCTGAATTCCCAATGTAGGGCAATTAAATCTCCCTAGGGATACTTCAAAACTCATACCTGCAAATCTCAGGCAGCTGGATGTCTTCTTTCTGACGATTTACTGACTGATGTGAATGTTAAATCCTGTTACAAAAGGTATGAGGAATTTCCTTTGATAAGACGGCTTATCCTAGTCTCATTAATCTGATCAATCAAACCATTCTTCTGTCTTAGCCAAGTGAAGGTATCACTTACTAACCATGCTTTGTAATGGTACATCTTCTACTTTAAATTATAGTGAACACTGTTTGTAAATTTGCACATCTGGAAAGAAATCTTTTTGCAGTTATTTGAACTAAAAGATTGAAAATCCCAAACAAAATTATGACAGACGTCGTGTTTTAATCTTAAACTATGCAGGTATTTAAAACTTAGCTCCCTTGTGTTTCAAGAAGTGGTGACACATCTTTTGTCATCAATTAATGGGTAGTGTTGTGATTATGGGGGTAACAGCAGGTAAATTTGTATGTTGTGTTGAGCCATCAAACGAGTTCCAACAATGTGAGGCTTTCAACTGACAGAGATTGAGCAAAATCATGCTAGAACCTAGTTGTTTTTAAACTTGATATTGTTCAGATTTTCAGTTGACACTTCTGCCTTGAAGCAGTGCATCATATGTCTAAGGAGTGCTCCCTTGATGGGACATTAGCATCAGAATCTATGTCTTTCATTCTAGAAATTCCTCAATATAAAGAAAGACACAATCGACACAAACTAATAGGTGTATCAAGACATATTGGGAGCAATTTTTTGTTGACTATAATTTCTAATTTGTTAGTATTAACAGTTCAGTACAGATAAATGTACATTCTTATCTCTTCCACTGCTGTTCCCAATTAGAGGGATGGGCATGAGGAAGTTAGGCATGTCTCCCCCCTAACCACCTCAACCATCTCAAATTCCAGTCAGCAATTTTCTCTCCATAATGGATACAAAATCATGGAAATTATGCAAATACCTGATAAAGAACCTAACTAAATACACGTCCACATTTGAACAGTGACCAATTTTTCTGGATCAACTTTGCCTATTTCTTTTCTAATCACGGAAATTACATTTTGACTAGTTAGACTTGTTTTCCTGTCCAAAGTGAGCAAACTCAAGTTGTTTAACCCTTCCTCACCACTGACCTTCCCATTACCTGAAATCATATGTGTGCCTTACTTCTGTAACCTCCTAAGGGCAATAATTTGTTTCTTCATGGCTTTTAATAAAGTGGTTTCAATACTTAGCTGTTGATCCAACCCGAAAATAGACAATAGTAACATGACGTTGGATGTGGATGCTGGCGGGGGGGTGGGGGGAACAGGGGTAGGGGTGGTAGGTGCGGCAGGGATGTGTGGATTACTAAGTGGTAAACAGAATCAGAACCCAATCAAGATCTCATTGAGGGGTACAATCTGGGAACTTGGTTGTGTGCTGGGTTGGTGCATTTTCATTTCATTTCTGGAACTTGAATTATACTTCCACGCAGATTGATAGGGTATATGTTTCCTCTTTACCAGTTTTATTGATTTGTGTTAAATCAGCTTTGCGGTTCAAAACACGGGTTCTTGTGGACATGGACATTAATAGGCGCTAAACAAACTCCCTATGATAATTAGAATCCAGTTTGGAAATATTAAGCTGGTATAGTTGTGGCTATTTTTCGAAAATTAAACCTCTCACACAGTGAGGCAAATTTTGCGAGAATGGAGCAGTTCTTGGTGTGCACCAATGAACTTTTTTTTTGCACTTTTTAGTGCAAAGATTTCTTGTGTTATAGTTTGCTGTAACTGCAACATGAGATGTGTTACTGGATAATCATGTTCATGTTCCCTTTTGTGATGCTGTCCTTGTGTCTTGATGAGCTTTTAGCCTTCCCCATTTCTGTTGAGTCCCCTGATACAGCTGTTAATGTTCCTAATTTAACCCTAGAGACCATAGATTTACAAATTTCTATTCCATAGCTGGCCATGTGCTTTCCCCATGAAGAAGCAACAGTGACTATGACCTGATATATGCCCCCACAACCCAGAGCTCCCAGTCGGCCCCTATGGTTTATATGATACCAATCTTCTCTCTAGAATTGCTACCTTTCACTGTAATAATTTCTTCAATGATTCCAGATGTTGAGTTCCATGTACTTGAGCTGTCTTCACACTGCTCCTTGAAAAACCCCCTGACCATTGTTGAGCAAACCTCCAGGCCTGAAAGGGACCCCCTTCCCAACCCTTTCCTTCCTTTTCCAGAACTGGCATGATACGACAGGATGGGCCTGATTGATCTCTCCATAGTATCTCAACTGACCTGCCTGTATTCCCTGGGCTGGTTTCACTTTACCTTCAGGACTTACTGGGCCCAATCTTCAGACAGCAAGGATACAGATCCCCAGACTGTGGTAGGACCAACAACCTGACTGACCATGGTCAATGTCTGGACTGGAATCAGTCGAGCGCCTTGATGGTCCCTCCTGATTGACTGACAGTAGTCCCTCTTGATAACACAAAGTTCTGCTTCCCTTTGACGTTCAGGTATGGCCATTGCTTGAAGCACCTGCAGTGTGTTAGCTGTGTAAGCAACTGGGCAGATTGCAGGGATGTTGCTGATGTAGGTAGTGCTGTGAAATAACCATGCCCTTGACTGTTCAGTGCTCCATACTCCAACAAACTCCTGCCTTTCCCTCCATGGTAAAAAGTAATACATGCCACAGAGAATGTGCAGAATGAATGAGAGCTCAGAAAGCAAGCTAAACGTCATAAGATGCATGCTGTGTAATTGTATGAGATGTATGTGTATCCTTGCAAGCAAAGTAACCTGGCAGAAGCGTGCAAGTCATCGATGTCCTTTAGCTCCAAAGTAAGGTCCTGAAGGGCTGAAGAGGTGTGAGAGTTGGAGCAAGAGCAGGCACCATGATATGGTGAGGCTGGTAATAGCTGATGTCGACTTGCGTGGGCGATTGGCCAAGGACTGTAGTGGCCGTTGAGCATGTAGGGACATTGAGGTGAGAAAACCGTTAGACAGAGGCCATGGCAAGCAATTGGTGACCTGCAGCTGCTAGGTAACTGCCACAATATATCAGAAATTTACAACAAGTTTTGATGAATGAATGAATGATGATTTATTGTCACTTGTGCTCTACAATGAACAACACAGTAAAATAGTGAAAAGCGTCAACTGTTGCCACAATCCAATGCCATTTTGAATAGTTTAAGAATAAAAAGAATAAGAAGGTGTAGCTGAAAGAGAGTCCATTTTCATTCTGCTGCCTCTGCCATGATTCCTGAGCCAGCTGACCGTCGACACCTGCATGCCACCCCTCCGCCGCCTGTGCCAGACTCACCATCAGAGTCACCACTCTTCAGGCGCCATCTCTTCGTCACTGGGCCCACTTCATTGACAGGCTGCCAATGCCAGGTCCCATGTTGGACCCACACTCGGCCCACAACCAGGAGCCCCTGGCTCTGCTGTCACTGCCTCGACAACAGCCAGGAGTCCCTGACTCCGGGCCTACCACATGGCCCCTACCTCGCCAAGCAGGGATGGAGAGAAGAACTGGAAATGGTTTGATAAACAAGGCAAGTTGGGTTAATAATGAAACGTCCATGTTTGTTGCTCTGGAGCAAGATTCTGAAATTGTCATTTAAAATCAGAAAATCAAAAAAAAAGTGTCCATGTTCTGATTTTTCTCACATTGCATTGGCATACCAGAATGTGAAATTTCCACTCCATGTCTTCTTGAACTAATGACCTCGTATTGATTGATGTTTGGATTTGAGTTTTGAGGAATTCTCCATTGTTGTCAGCTTACAGTGTGTTGCCAGCACTTCAGATGTACCAGCAGTAAGACTGTCAGTTTTTGCACCTGGTATGCAAGGCTCAGAGGAGGGGATGCTTAGTGGAACTATCCTGCTTTGCTAAATACTGATGTGGAATGTTTCAAGGTTACTACAAGTGGGCAGCTTGAACTTGTAACATTTCCTCACACTGCCCTAAAATCGAGGAAAGGAAAGCCTCCTTGTACTTACTTAAATATCTACATGCTCTGCCAGCCACCAGTGAACTTGACGAAGTTAGAAAAACATTGATGTGGAGCAAACAGCACCTCACAGATGAAAATGTGATACAATAGGGGCAGTAAATGTGCAGGATTTAAGATGACAAACAGGAATTATTTGAGTCATTTGATGCTACTGTGATAAATGGGCTCTCTCTTAATTCATCTCTAGTGTTGTGTGGAGCTTCTTCTCACTTTCAAAGACAGGAAGCATGGTTTAACGTGCATAATTCACCAAAAAAAAATCTGGTCCATCATATATTTTGACACACACAATAAATTTTCTCATGTTTGTTTTCGAATCTGTGTTCCAGTGTTTGACAGACAATAGGAATACAGTCATGGAGCAATGGCTACACCTCTTCTTATGAGTTGAAAGTTAAGGTCTTAACATGAACACGTATATTTGCACATTTTCACTGCTTATGAGATTTAACTCATGGCTGTCTCTTCTAGTTAAGGGAAGCTGATGAGTTGTGCAGCTCAGAAATATTGGTCTGGATTTTCAAGGAATGGCAGATTTCCATTCCGCTCCTCCTTTTTCTGTGCCGTGAAAGAGCTGCACATTTCTGACAGGAGATTCTGATCAAGCTGCTTAAGAAATACAGAGCCATACTCCCATCCTGATAGTTTGTTGCAGAGCTGTCAGGGGAGGGCAAACTGCATCCCATTTTCACAGCAATCAGCTGCAGTATTCTGAAATTTAAAGGTTCAACATAGAAACAAAGAAAGTTGAAGCAGGAATAGGCTATTTTGCCCATTAAAGTCTGCTCCATCATTCAATACGATCATAGCCTCTTCCTGTTTTTCAAGCATTTCCTTTGATCCCAATTACGACATTCAGCTCCTAGAAATTGTAGAGTTCTTTTGGTCTCAACTACTTTTGTGGTAGTGAATGTCACTGTCTCAGCACTCTGGGTTAAGAAATTTCCCCTCATTTCAGCCCTAAATGGTTTATCCTGTATCCTTGTACAGTGATTCCTGGTTCTGGACTCTTCCACTATCAGGAAAATCCTTCATCTAACCTGCCTAGTCCAGTTAGAGTTTTATAGGTTGCTATGAAATTTCCCCCCTCATTCCTCTAAACTCCAGTGAATACAATCCTAACTGATTGTAGATCAGAGACTCCATCTCTCTTCATGCGTAAGTCCTGCCATCCCAGGAATCAAGTTGACAAACCTTTGCTGCAATTCCACTGTAGCAAGAACATCCTTATTCGGGTAAGGAGACCAAACCTACACACAATATCCCAGGGTGGCCTTGCCAAGGCCCAAATTTTGCTATCAAAATGGATAACTGCACATATACCCATATTATACTTCATCAGCTATGCATTTGCCCACTTACTCAGCTTGTTCAAAGAACATTGAAGCATCCTCCTGACAGCTCACCTTCCCACTCAGCTTTGTGTCATCTGCAAATTTTGAGATATTACATTTACTTCCCTCCTCTAAGTTATTAACATATTTTGAGATCACTGATCTCAGCTCCACTCCCCCCAAATTCACTGCATGTCATTCAGAAAAAGACCCATTTTTTCCTAGTCTTTGTTTCCTGTATGCTAACCAGTTTTCTGTATATCAAAATACACTACCCCCATACTGCTGTTGTTTAACTTTACATGCTAATGTCTTATATGGGTGTTGTCAAAATCCTTCTAAAAGTCCAAATAAACGACATCCACTGTCTTTCCCTGATCACCTTTACTAGTTACATCCTCAAAGGGTTCTAGTAGATTTTCAAGCATCACAGACAACTACTTTGACAGCTGAAGATAAACAGTTAGTATGTAAGGGAAATGGTTCGGATGCTAGGAGGGTGAGGTAGGGTTCTAGACAGGTAGTATGCAGATGGGTAGGGTGCCTTAGGTACAGGTTGGAGTATCAGGATGCAAGGTGTCTCGGTAAGTGATGGAGTGTTTAGGGTATGTTGGGGTGTTTGGGAAGTGATGGGTCTAGCAGGCAGAGGAGAGATGTCAACTCCTGTAGATGGGGTGGGGGTAGGACGGTGTCAGATACTGAATAGGTGGAGGTTGGGCTGGTGGTTTGAGTCCAGCAGCATAGGGTCATCAAGCCCAGAGTGGGAGGGTGTGTAGGTTGGGTCTGGAGTGGGGGTGTGGCAGAGGGTGTCCTGCCTGGTAGTTGGGCAGGGGTGATGGACCTGGAGCCAGCAAAGGGGGGTACTTGGCTCCACATTGGGGGATCGAGGGGCGAAATGTGGCAGGGATACAGAATCCAGGGAGATGGTGTTGTCGGCTCTGGGTGTGGTTTGTAAGGCATTTAGTGTGGTGCAGTTAGAGCTGTTCAGCTTTTTGTTTTCTCAGCAGTCAGAACAGATATTAATGGTATAACCTTTCCTAAGTGACTATTTACTTAACTTCAGTGAGGACCTCTGAATTCTATCATTTTACTAGGTACTTTTGGAAGGAATTACACAAAGGAAACTTAACTTTCACAGGCAATTCCTCCAGAGTCTGCAACAATGTGGATTGCACAGAGTCCCCATGCACAACTCCCATCTATATTTCAGGAATGACTGTCTGGCTATTGGAAAGTCCAGGCCAATATTTTGATGTGGCAAGCTGTAGAAATATCATTTTAACTGTAGCTGGTAACATTACTGATAGGGAGCATAAATGGAGCAGTCCCAGCAGTTGGGGTGGGGTCCTCGTTCCTCTGACAGTAGTTCATTGCAATCCAGTGTATACCTGTTGCTGCAACATTCAAGATGGACTTAATTACAAAATAGCACTTAGACCAAGACAGAACTGGCCAGTTGAACGATGGTTATAAGAAACCAGGATGTTAGAACAGGCAACAAATTTCTCAGAGAATTGAAGGTAAAAATAAACTGATAAACCCATCATCAAAGCTGCCCTAAATGCAAAGAAGAGTTTTAAGGAACACCAACCTGTTTGAAGAATTTATCTCAATTTATTTAGTGTTTTCTTCTTTCTATGTTTTTTTTTTAGAAATAGACCTTTCCGAGTATAAATTTGTTAAATAATAATAATTCAATCTGTATGGTACTTTGGTCTTACTAAGAAGTACAAGCTATCCCTTGTACATTGATCAAATTTAGAACAAAACAGTAATCAAGGGACCAGCTGATTCTGAAATCCCCCAAAGTTGATGTAAATCTTTTATAATGAACAGAGGATTAAAGGATGTAATTTTTCACTGTTTTGACAAATGAGCTTTAACTGATGCATTCATTCCTTTGAGGAGAAATGGTTTGCATATAAATTTGGAAATTGCCTACATCAGAACTATACTTAGTCAAATTTGTGATGTGGTGAAATGTAGAAGAACTGGGAACATGAAAGAAACTTGCACTGAGCAAATGTTTCCTTGCTGGAGTCATGTACAAAAAATGTGACTGTTACACTCTATGATTGCAGGGTACCTCTGGAGTCCAACTGGTAAACCTTCCGCTCCGCAACTTGGTGCACTCTGTTGCTTTTAAAAGAAACACATGAAAATTTGTTCAGCTTTGTGTTTGGGGAAAGACCAAAACTGTCAGAATTTTCAGGCTGTTAATCATGGTGACATATTTCAGCATCTAAGCCTTATGTTGTTGAGATTTGTCCTTGGAAACCAGAGAAAGATTTGACAAGCATTTCTCATGAAAACAATGAGTATCTTCAGTGAATTTTAGGTGGATCTGGTTGGAGAGATCTGAGAAAGGCTGACCTCGTGAATGTCTGCAATTGACTTATTTTAAATATTTAAATTAGTCCTGCAGTTTACAATTTGTTGATTGTGGAACAAGATTTTTTTTTGTGTGAAGCAGAATTGCTTAAAGGGTTAGTTTTGTTCTAAAGAAAACAGCTCCTCCTTTGTTATTATTGCTGAAACCCTTTGACTATCAAAACATTTTGGAAGAGGGAAGAAGAATTGGATCCTCTGGAAGCTGTTCTGAAAGGAAAATTATTCTCTCCGGCTTAGCATGGAGGGATGGGGAGACTATTTGTGCCACAAAAGAACTTTTGTTCACATCTTGAAAGGAGGTAGCAGAAAAGGCAAACATGGTCTGTAAATTCCCCAAAAACTGAATCAAAAAAGAGGTGGCTAATTGGTGTCTTAAAAAAGATAACTAATGAGCTAGTTGCTGTTAATTTTCTAAAATTCCGTTGATCTAGAAAGGTTACATCAGACTGGAAAGTAGCAAATGTAACCCCTCTATTCAAGAAGGGTGGGAGACAGAAAGCAGGAAACTATAGGCCAGTTAATTTGACATCTGTCCATGGGAGGGGAAGGTGTTACAATCAATGATTAAAGAGATCATAGTTGAACATTTAGAAATATTCAAAGTAATCAGAATGGATTAGCATGGTTTCATCAAACGGAAATTACTTAACAAGATTATTGGCTTTTGTTGAAGGTGTAACATGCACTGTGGATAAAGAAAGCTTGTAGATGTACCGTCCATGGATTTCCATAATGGATTTAACAAGGTGCCATACCAAAGTTTATTGCGAACAATAAAAGCTCATGGTATAGGGATTAACACATAAGTATGGATTTTAAAAATGCTGGCATGCAGAAAACCAAGAGTATGTGCATATGGGTCTGATGGGCAGAATGGAATAAATGGAGTCCCACAGGGGTCTGTGTTCAGATTTCAATTTTTTACAATTTACATCAGTGACTTACGTAAGGGCAGCAAAGGCATCATAGCTAAAATTGTAGACAACATCAAGAGAGATAGGAAAGTATATTGTGATGAAGATAGAAGGAGGTTTCAGACAAATGTGGATAGCTTGCGTTACTGAGCATAAAGCTAACAGATGGAGTCTGTGGGAAAATGAGAAGTTATTCACTTTAGTAGGAAGATTAAGAAAGCAGTGTATTACTTAACTGGACAATGACTACAGAATCTCGTGGGTTTAGATGTTCTTGTGTATGAGTCACAAAAAACTAGTCAGCAGATACTGCATGTAATCAAGAAGGCTAGTGGGATGTGTCCTTTCTTACAAGAGGAATTAAGCATAAAGGGCTGGATGCTGAGCTTCACTTGGTACAGGGCATTGGCGAAACCACATCACAAACAACGTGTGTAGTTTTCATCTCCTTGTTTAAGGAAGGTTGGAAATGTGCTGGATCAGAATTGGTTTACTAGATTGGTATCTAGAATGAGCAGGTTGTCTTATGAAGGTAGGTCGGACAGGCTGGGTTTGGTTCCACTGGAATTTAGTAGAGTGGGGGATGACATTATTTGAAGTCTTTAAATTCCTGGCTGGTCTTGATGAGGTGAAATGTGGAGTGGATGTTGCCTCTTGTGCGTGGGTCCTGAACAAGGCGACACTGTTTTAGAATTAGGAGTCACCCTTTCAAGATTGAGATGAGGATTTTTTTTTCTCTGAGGGTTGTTTAACTTCAGAATTTTCTGCCTCGGGAGGTTGTGTTGGTGGGATCATTGAATATTTTTAGGGCAGGGTAGATAAATGCTTGTTAGGAGAAAAAGATTTATGGCTGTAGATAGCAACAGGGAATTTGAAACACAGATCAGCCATTATCTTGCTGAATGACAGAGTAGACTCAAGGATTTAAATGGTCTACTTCTCCTTCTATTTCGTATGCTCATATGTAAGCTCATTTATAAATGTTTGACATTCTTAAAAAGACACTAACTGGGGTAGCACTTGGATACATTATATAAGACACACATATACTCAAAGGAAAATCTGTGGGTTTTGTTATAGACATTGGGGAGGTAATGGTTGAGTGGCATTATTGCTGGACTGTTAATCCAGAGACCCAAGTAATGTTCTGGGGACCCAGGTTTGAATCCTGCTCTGGCAAAAGGTGAAATTTGAATTTAATAAAAATCTGGATGTAAGAGTCTAATGAGGGCCATGAATCCTTTGTCGATTATCAGAAAAAACCTATCTGGTTCACAAATGTCCTTTAGGGATGGAAACTGCCATCCTCAACGGTTCTGACCTACATGTGACTTCAGACTCGCAGGAATATGATTGACTCTGGGCAGTTAGGGATGGACGTAGCCAGTGATCCCCACATCCCATGAATGAATAAAAAAGTGATGCACGCTACCTCGTTATCATCTTTATCTAAGTTATACTTTATGCCCAATGAATAAACCCAAAAATCAACATTTATGTGCAAACATATTGTTCTTATGGTATTCAAGTCTGAAAATATTACCATTTCCTAAATAAAATTGTAATTTATCTAATTTAATCATTTAAAATGAATGATCCTGGTGATGTATTAAATGGAACAGACAGCACATCCTTTGAGTTGCTGAGAGTAATGTCACAATATCTGTTATTGAGTGTAAATGTAACACTTTAAAAAGGCTCATAAGCTCCAATAAATTATTTTGGAAGATGTTTTGTAAAATGCAAAATGAAGGCTGCATGAAATTATGGAGTATGCTTCTTGTCAGTCTATTGAAATGCTAATTTGAATTCAAACTGATATAAATATTATAAAGTAAACTCTTTTATCCAGGCTCAAGTACATAATTAATGCAGATGGAAAATAATGGTTTTTCGAAGAAGTGGTTTTTGTGCTGGGCATCTCATGTCTGCTACTTGCAAGTGTATAAATAGTGGGAGAAATGACATGCACTTAAATAAGAAGTTTAACAGTGCACTGATTTAAAGTTGTGCACAAAAATCTGTGCATAATACCTACACCTGAATATTGAATGGCATTCTCATTACCACCACCATTACCAGTTTATAGCGTTCTACAGAAATACTGTGAGCTAGTCAGACTGATGTAGCGTCCAATTAAGGCTGTTATGGATGGGGGAAGTGGGCAAAATTAATCTTTTTTCCATTCATCAGTTGCTGAAGGTGTACAGCAGTTATTTCGTAAAATATTTAGTGTAATGTTTTCTACATTAACCATTGCACATGGCAGAAAAAGACTGGAAAAGTGACAGACCTCATAAAGCATTGGGTATTTCAAATTCCACTGTGATTGATCTCGGCTAAGAAGCTTTGATACAGCTATTGAGAGAAACTGCGGCGTTTTGTGATTAATACTGATGCTAAAGGTTAATATATTACCAGTTCTGTTATGTTGCTCAATTGCAGCACAATTTTAATTAATGACATTGAACTAATTGAGCTCAAAAACACATGCAAGAGGATTCTGTCTGTAATGTCAAAACTGTGTTTGTTGTGGTCTGTGTCACTGATAAGGCTAAAGTTTGTTATGTAAGAGTTGGAAGGCCATAAGTTGCAGAATTCTTGTTGTTTGGGTGTGCTTTTGGGAGCCCCTCATCAAAGAGAATGAAAACCCCAGTTTTTTTCTTCGTAGTAAATTGTTGCTTTGCCCAGATCAGTACCAGGAAATGGGAGCTACCGTGGAGTTCTTGCTAAATGGCACTTATAATATTTCAAAACCTGATCTTGTGAACCCCATTTTTGAGGATCCTATCCCATCCTAAACTCTTTCTCCGTATTCAGCCCTTTGGCGAAGGATTCCTGGAGATTCTTTCGTGAAACCAAATAATTGTTCATGATTGAGACCAGGGGCATTTAAACTACTGAACAAATCCTTGCAGAGCACATTTCCACAAAAAAAAAGACAAAGGGGAACCTTTCACCTTTTGCTGCCCTTTGCCTCTGACTTTATATCACCAAGGCAAGTCCTCGTTGTACAGAAAATCATGGATTTCCTTGCTGTAAAGATTAGGACCATCTAATGTCACATTCCTACCTTGTCCTTGTTAATCAAACCAACTTCCTCTACCTCCCTAGGTTGAGTCTTCAACTATCTTTAACTTTAATTCCATTTCTCATTATGACCTTTGTAAGCTAATATTGATCTTAAGCTGTACCTTCCCTTTATACTATTCAAATGCCCTTTATGATAAACTTTGATTTTCAAGCCCCCTTAAAAATGCACTTCTATTTTGGCCCATCCACTCCCCCTCAAGCTTCTTGTGTAACCAAAGTGAATGTTTTCATCTCTCAAATCTGTGTTCCATTTTTCCTGAAACACCCTTTAGTGGGGGAGGTGACAGTATAGTGGTCATGTCACTGGAGGCACATTGCTCAGGAGACAAGGATTCAAATGCCACCGTGGCAACTGATGAAATTTACATTCAGTTTATAACATGTGTAATTTCAATAATCTCATGAATGGTGACCATGAAATTATCATCAATTGTCATAAAAACCTATCTTGTTCACCAATGTCCTTGAAGGAAATCTGTCATCTCTACTCAGTGTAGCTTACGTGTGACTCCAGGTCTGCTGCAATTTGCTTGATTGTTACAGAGATAGTAGGAACTGCAGATGCTGGAGAATCTGAGATAACAAGTTATAGAGCTGGGTGAACACAGCAGGCCAAGCAGCATCAGAGGAACAGGAAAGCTGACATTTCGGGTCTAGACCCTTTCTGAAGAAGGGTCTAGA
>NC_063332.1:112401144-112421013 GCF_021869965.1 Rhincodon typus
TTCTGAAGAAGGGTCTAGGCCCGAAACGTCAGCTTTCCTTCTCCTCTGATGCTGCTTGGCCTGCTGTGTTCATCCAGCTCTACACCTTGTTATCTCTCATTTTCTTGATTGTATTATTTTTACATCCTGAAGTGCTCTTAAACGTAACTGAATGTTTTTTCCCCCGTCACCAAATCACCATGACTTTTTTTTTTGTTTTTAACTATTAACTGCGACCAGTAAATCACCCAAGTGGCCATTTGGTTGACTCTTAACTACCAATTTGCACATAGTATAACTGCAAAAAATGCTGACTATTCCAGCGATAATCACGTTCCATTAATTATTCCTCCCCAATTAAGTTTCTTTCCCTGAAAAAGCACTGAAATCACCCTAATCAGAATCACAAAGGATGCCTTCTGTGACTGTCACTGGTGCACTACCCCTCTTCTCTCTGTAGCCTTTGATGTGGTTGATCATGATCTTTTATTGTCTCCTTCATTGACTGGCTGAATGTGACTAACCATCTTATTTTTTATCCATCCATTAATAACCTGAGAATTAGCTGCCATTGTTTTTCATACCATTTCCACAAACTTCATTTTGGGATCCATTCATGCCCCTCCACTTTACATAATCCACAGTAATACGATGATTTTTAGCTCTATCCTATCACCAGCTCTCTTAACTTCTTTGCTGTCATCGTCTTATCGCCGCTTATCTGAATCCCAGCCCAGGTTGATCAGTAATCTCTTCCATTTAAATTTTGGGAAGATCAAAGTCAATAAGTTGTGTCTCTGCCACCAACTTGTTTCCTCACTGCCAATTCCATTCCTCTCCCTGGCACTGGATCCAGTGACCGAAAATGTTCACAAGCTTAGTGTCCTATTTGGTGCTGAGTTTCCAATGTCATTGTTTGGGCAACACCTTACCCTCCACATTGCCAGCTGTACAGTCAACTATTGACATCCTCCTCGAGAAACCTTTGTGTTTTACCATTCTTATTTCTCTTTATTTGACACAACAGATTGTTTCAACCTGCTTAGTAAATTTCATTTTCATATTTAAGGACAAATCTGGGGAAATAAGAAATTATGCTGTTAATATCAAGACTTTTCAATTTCTAAGCGCAGCACAATGGCTCAGTGGTTAGCGCTGCTGCCTCAAAGTGCCAGGGACCTGGGTTGGATTCCAGTGACTGTCTGTCTGGAGTTTGCACATTCTCCCTGTATCTGTGTGGGTTTCAGCTGGGTGCTCTGGTTTCCTCCCACAGTCCAAAGATGTGCAGGCTAGATGGATTGGCCATGCTAAATTGCCCATAGTGTCCAGGGATGTGCAGGGTAGGTGGATTAGCCATGGGAAATGCAGGGTTATAGAGATAGGCTAGGGGTGGTGGGGGGGGGGGGGGGGGGGGGGGGGGCGCGGGGGTGGGGAGGCTGGGGGGTGTGCACTGTGGATGCTGGGTGGGATGCTCTTCGGAGGGTTGATGTGGACTTGCTGGGCCGAATGGCCTGCTTCCACACTGTAGGGATTCTACAATTCTATGATTAACTCCATTTTGAGCAAACATGCTATCACATATTCATTTAGCTTTAGCACGTCATTGTTGTTTTTCCACACGTTGACTTAAAATAACAGACAGATTTAAGTATTTACCTCATGATGATTGTGTGGATTTCCTGAACCAATAAAGCTAGAGTGGTGATATCTTTCACTTGGGGCACTGGAGGTAAAATGATGGAAGTAAGTTGGCTGTCCATTAGTCAATACACTCCATTTAACTCAGATGGATCTGACAGCCAGTCCTGGTTTTCTGCTCTCCATACACCTGACAATTGGACTTGATATGGCCTGTTTTTAGAAGTATAGAGTCATTTGGCTTGGAAACAGACTCTTCAGCCCAATTCGTTCATGCTAACCAGGTTTCCTAAACTGAACTAGTTCCAGTTTCTTGCATTTGGCCCATATCTCTCTAAACCCTTCCTATTCACCTACCTGTTCAAATGTCTTTTAAATGTAATCGTACTCACTTCTATAAGTCCTCTAACAGCTCATTCCATACACGCACCATCCTCAACTCTTGCAACCCAAAAGTTTCATGTTAGTGAAATTTAAAGTATTTTTTGTTTCGGTTGCCGGTGAATTAAAAACTGTTCAGAATTTACTTGTATATTTGTGTATATTGCAACTAGAATGATTTTTTTCAATACATTTATGTACAGCTGTGATGTCGTAAAATCACAACTTTATTTAACAAAGTTTTACAGTTACGTCTTTTATTTGTGGTGTTACCCTAAATTATATAACCAGGAATATGATTTTAAAAGTCTCCCCTACAAAATCTATTATCACAGCCATAACTGTATTAATTGAATTATCTAATGACGATCCGTTATACAACTAATTATTATATTCTCACTGCTTGCCATAACACATCTCCAATTTGTTGCAGGAGAATTTTTAGAAAAGGAATATCATGCCTTCTCATATAATACATTGTTTACTTTCTCTTACTAATGTACGAGAGCAGGTACCCTAGCTGCCTCCCACCATTCCACAAACACACACTCAGCCACATACTGTCTCTCTTCAGAACTTGTTTTTCAAAGATTTCAAACACAGTCAAGTTGTGGGATGGCAGAGTTGGGTGGGCATGTGAGATATAGTATTAAATCAATCTTTACTGTTATTGAGGAGATCTGTGCTGGATTTTTTAAAGGTATTCCTATTTAACTCCATTACAAGCTATTATAAACATATAACTGAAAAGTGGACAACATAGGTTAGAACCAATTAGGAGAGCAAAGTCATGAGTTATTTGTAACCTTGAATTTCTCTGAAAGCATGTTACCAAAGCCTGGACTGATTTTTGGAAGACATACAGAGATATCATACTTGAACATGTGGACTCTCTGATCAAGACTTTCCCAATAATTTCCAGAGATTTATGGGTGCAATTTTCTGTATAGTAGAAAAAAAATCAAAGTATTGAAGAGGAGTCGAGAAGATGAATGTTTATAAGAGACTTGCTGTGATATATTTCTGAAACGTGCCTAATATTCATATTTCGCTCATGGTCTTTCAAATACTTCAATACATTTCAAAAAGTAAAATTAATTTCTTCACACTGTTCCATTTGATAAATGCACCAAATGAAACTTGAAGGTGCACAGAGAGGTTATTTACGTGATAAAAGACTTATCCAAAAGTTGTTCTTCATTATAACTTTAATGATAAGTTTGTTTTATATTTCCTGCTTGTAATTCAATTACATTAGGAACACAAAATGATGAAGCCGGTGGATTGCCAAATGTATTTCTTCCAGCAGAGATAAATGAAGCATTAATTTTAAGTGGGTTTTATAAGGTTAAGACAACTTTTTTCTGTGTGCTGTGTATTACACTTTATCTCAGGAATGTATGCCTTTGATTTTTTTAAAAAATCTGATCCTGCTTATCTTTCGTTCATGAAAGAAACTACCCCCAAATTCTTGGAAGTCATTGCAGTAAAACATTTAACCCCTTAGGACTCCCATTTCCTGTGCAGCCTTTAATTCAGACAGGCTTACTTAGATCTGACATCTGTGGAACTAGGATTTTGTAAATTGCTTGCGGAGATTTGGAAATACAGGAAGTCATAGGATTCTTACAGGGATGAAGGAGGCCAATCAGCCCATCATGTTTGCACTGGCTGTGTGAGCACATTCAGTTGTTGTCAATCTCTTGCCTTTTTGCTTTATGCATTGTTTAACTTTGTACGTTGTTTCTAATCCTCTTGAAAGCCTCAACCAAAAATGCCTACGTTTTCAGATAGTGCATTTCCAGACTCTTACTATTTGCTATGTGAAAAAGACTTTTCTCTCTTGCATTTGTTTCTTTTGCAAATCCTTTTAAAATTATGCCCTTTGGTTTTCAGCTTGCTTACAAGCTGGAGCCTACACTGTCCAGATTCTACATGATTTCTTCATGAAAAATTCTAGCAAGTCTCCAGTTGACCTTCTAATCTCCAAGGAAATCTATGCCAACTTCTCCAATCTTTCCTTATAACTGAAATGTATTTTGCCTGGAGCCATTCTTGTAAACCTCTTCTGTGCTGTCTCCAATACATTCACATTCTTCCTACGGTATAGAGTCGAGAACTGTGCACAGTATTCAAGCTGAGATCAAACCAATGTCCTATATATGTTCATCATCACCTCCGAGTATTCTATGCCCCTTTCAATGAAGCCTAGAATACTGTATGCTTTAGTAACAGCTCCCTCTCTCTGTCGTGCAACCTTTAATGACTTGTGTACATGCACATTTAGGTCTCTCTGCTCCTGTATACCTTTTAGACAATACCCTTTAATTTATAGAGTCGCTGCATGTTCCTTGTACTGATGTGTATCACCTCACATGTCTCCACATTGAACTTAATCTGCCACTTATCAGCCAAATTCACCAATATGTCACTACATTTTACAGTGCTGTCTTCACAGATTTTGATCTTTGCAAGTTTTATATCATCAGCAAACTTTGAAATTGTCCCCTGCATTCTGAGATCCAGATAGAACAAGAACAAAGAAAATTACAGCACAGGAACAGGCCCTTTAGCCCGCCAAGCCTGCACTGACATGCTGCCCGTCACAACTAAAACCCCTACCCTTCCGGGGACCATATCCCTCTATTCCCATCCTATTCATGTATTTGTCAAGATGCCCTTTAAAAGTCATTATAGCACCTACTTCCACTGCCACCAACCTCTGTGTAAAAAACTTGCCTCATACATCACCTTTAAACCTTGCCCCTCGCACCTTAAACCCATGGCCCCTGGTAACAGACTCTTCCCCACCCTGGGAAAAAGCTTCTGACTGTCCACTCTCTCCATGCCCTTCATAATCTTGTAGACCTCTATCAGGTCGCCCCTCAACCTCCGACATTCCAGTGAGAACAACCCAAATTTCTCCAACCTCTCCTCATAGTTAATGCCCTCCATACCAGGCAACATCCTGGTAAATCTTTTCTGTACCCTCTCCAAAGCCACCACATCCTTCTGGTAGTGTGGCGACCAGAATTGAACACAATATTCCAAATGCAGCCTAACTAAGGTTCTACAAAGCTGCAACATTACCTGCCAATTTTTAAACTCAGTGCCCTGGCCGATAAAGGCAAGCATGCCATATGCCTTGTTGACTACCTTCTCCACATGCGTTGCCACTTTCAGTGACCTGTGTACCTGTACACCCAGATCCCTCTGCCTATTAGTACTCTTAAGGGTTCTGCCATTTACTGTATATTTTCCATCTGGATTAGACCTTACAAACTGCATTACCTCATATTTTTTCCGGATTAAACTCCATCTGCCATCTCACTGTCCAAGTCACAAACCGATCTATATCCAGCTGTATCTTTGACGGTCCTCGTCGCTATCCGCAATTCCACCAACCTTTGTGTCATCAGCAAACTTACTAATCAGGTCAGTTACATTTTCCTCGAAATCATTTATATATATTACAAACAACAAAGATCCCACACTGATCCCTGAGGAACGCCACTAGTCACAGCCCTCCATTCAGAAACACACCTCTGTCTACCCTCTGTCTTCTAGGACCGAGCCATTTTTTATCCACCTTGCAAGCTCACTTCTGACCTCGTGCGACTTTACCTTCTGTATTAGCCTGCCATGAGGGACCTTGTCTAAGGCCTTACTGAAGTCCATGTAGACAACATCCACTGCCCTACCCTCATCGATCATCTTCATCACTTCCTCAAAAAACTCAACCAAGTTAGTCAGACACGACCTCCCATTAACAAAACCTTGTTGCATCTCGCTAATACACCCACTTATTTCCAAGTGGGAGTAAATCCTGTCTGGAAGAATCCTCTCCAATAATTTCTCTACCACTGATGTAAGGCTCACCGGCCTGTAATTAGCTGGATTAAACAAAGGGACAGCATTAGCTATTCTCTAGTCCCCTGTAGCTAGTGAGGATACAAAGATTTCCCTAAAAGCCCCAGCAATTTCTTCTCTTGCCTTTCTCAGTATTTTGGGGTATATCCCATCATGCCCTGTCTACCTTAATGTTTTTCAAGACCCCAATTCCTCCTCTCTTTTGATCTCAACATGACCCAAACTATCTACACACCCTTCCCCGGACTCACCATCCACCAAGTCCTTCTCTATGGTGAATACTGCCGCAAAGTACTCGTTTAATACCTTGCCCATTTCCTCTGGCTCCACACATAAATTCCCTTCCCTGTCCTTGAGTGGGTCAACCCTCCGCCTGGCTACCCTCTTGCACTTTATATTTGTATAAAAAGCCTTGGGATTTTCCTTAATCCTGTTGGCCAATGACTTTTCATGACCCCTTTTAGCCCTCCTGACTCCTTGCTTAAGTTTCTTTTGACTTAACTTGTATTCCACCCTTGCTTCGTGTGTTCCCAGCCTCCCAGGCTTGATAAATGCTTCCTTTTACTTTTTGATTAGGCTCACAATATCTCTCATTATCTAAGGTTCCCTAAACTTGCCATACTTATCTTTCATCCTTACAGGAACATGCCGGTCCTGAGTTCCCAGCAACTTACACTTGAAAGCTTCCCATATACCGTATGTTGATTTGTCCTCAATCATCTGCCTCCAATCTACATTCTTCAGTTCCTGCCAAAGCTTGTTGTAATTAACCTTCCCCAATTTAGCACCTTCACCTGACAACTACACCCATCTTTATCCATCAGTACCTTAAAGTTTACTGAATTGTGATCACTGTTCCCGAGCTGCTCCCCTACTGAGATGTCGACCACCTGGCCAGATTCATTCCCCAATACTAGGTCCAGTACAACCCCTTTCCTGGTTGGACTATCTACATACTGTTTCAAGGAGCCTTCCTCGACGCTCCTTACAAACTCTGCCCCATCCGAGCCCCAAGCACTAAGTGAGTCCCAGTCAATATATGGAAAGTTAAAATCACCCATGACAACAACCCTGTCACTTCTACACCTTGCCAAAATCTGCCTACATAACTGTTCTTCTATCTCCTGCTGGATGTTGGGAGGCCTATAGTAAACCCCAAATATTGTGATTGCACCCTTCCTGTTCCTAAGCTTTACCCATTTTGCCTCGCAGTATGAGCCATCCGAGGTATCCTCCCGCAGTACAGCTGTGATATTCTCCTTAACAAGTAGTGCAACTCCCCCATCCCTTTTACATTCCCCTCTATGCCGCCTGAAACGTATGTATCCTGGAAAGTTAAGCTGCCAATCCTGTCCTTCTCTGAACCAAGTCTCTGTAATAGCAACAACATCATAGTTCCAAGTACTAATTCAAGCTCTAAGTTCATCCGCCTTACCTGTTACGCTTCTCGCATTGAAACAGATGCGCCTCAGTCCACCAGACCTGCTTTGTTTCACAACCACACCCTTCCTGCTCTTCCTCGGAGTCTTACTGGTCCTATTCTCTAGTTCCCTTTCAGTCAATTCACCTTTGCTTTGGTTCCCACCCCCTGCCGAGCTAGTTTAAATCCTCCCGAGTGACACCAGCAAACCTCCCAGCCAGAATATTTGTGCCCCTCCAGTTTAGATGCAACCTGTCCTCCTTGTACAGGTCCTCTTGCCCCAGAAGAGAGCCCAATGGTCCAGATATCTGAAACCCTTCCACCTACACCATCTGTTTAGCCACGTATTGAGCTGTAGTATCCTCCCATTTCTAACCTCAGATAACTTATATATATCTGGAAAAACAAAGGCCCCAGTACTGGCCCCTAGGGAACTCTGCTATAAACCTTCTTCCAGCCTGAAAAATACTTATTAATCATTACTCTGCTGCCTATTCCTCAGCCAATTTTGTATTCACTTTGCTACTGTCTGTTTTATTCCCTAATCTGTAATTTTCTGCACAAGTCTGTTGTTTGGCACTATATCAAATGCCTTTGGAGGTCTATGTACACATTATATACAATACTTCCTCCTTCAACCCTCTCTGTAAGGTCTTGAAACAACTCTAGAAAATTAGTTAGATGGGATTTTCTCTCAACAGGTCAATGCTGCCACTTCTTAAGCCACAGTTTTAATGTGACTATTCATTCTATGCCAAATATTTGCCAATTGTTTCTAGAAGTTTTTCCATGATACAAGTTAAACAGAATGGCCTATGCTTGTTGGGCCAATCTTTTTTGAACATAGGAACAAGAATAGGCCATTCAGCCCCTCCAATGTCCTCCACTATTCATTGTGATCATGGCTGATCTGTGGACCAACTGCATGTACCTGCCTTTGGCCTATTTTCCTTAATACGTTTGCTTAATGAAAAAAAGATCTTAGATTTAAAATTAACAACTGATCCAGCATCCGCTGCCATTTATGGAAGAGAGTTCTATAACCATTTGTGTGTAGAAGTGCTTCCTAACATTTCTACTGAATGGTCTGGCCTCATTCTCAGACTATGCTGTCTAGTTCTAGAATCCCCAACCAGTGGAAATCAATTATCAACTCTGCCTTTCCTTTTCATATCTTGAAGACTTTGAATAGTCCACCCTTCAAGCTTCAGGCCTAGTTTGTCTTTATCTCTCCTCATAACTTAACCTCTGAAGTCCACATAGTACACCAAGTGGGGTCTAATCAGTGTGTTCTATAACAGCAGCATGATGTTTGCAATTTTCTATCCTTTGGTGCCACATTGGATCAAGAGAAGTTTGAAAGATTATTGTCAGTGCTCTGCAGTTTCCACTGTCATTTATTTTAATATCTTTGGATGCATCTCATCCAGTCCCAGTGCCTTATCAACTTTAAATATCAGTAATTTATCGAATGCCACTTCATTATCAATTTTAAAATATTTTAGAGACAAAATTTCCTCCTCTATCACCAAGATCTGGGCAGCTTTACCTTGTAAGTAAAGACAGAAGCAAAGTGTTAATATCGCTCATCAACCATGCCTCTTGCCTCTATGTGTAATTCTCCCTTGTGGACCCTATTTGGCTCCAGTCCTGCTTTCAGTACCCTTTCCTTATTGATGTGGTTGGGGAAGGCTTTGGGATTTCCCTTTATGATAGTTACCAGTCTTTTTTTATAATCCTTCTTTGCTTCTCATATTTGTTTTTACACCTTCTGAACCTCTGCATTCAGCTTGGTTCTCAACCATATTTTCTACCTGACACCTGTTACAAGCCCACTTTTTCATCTTTAACTTGATTTCTATGTCTTCTGTCATCCAGGGCTTCATGGATTTGTTTGTTCTACTTTTCTCTTTTGACAGGTTAACACTTGACTGTGCCCAAACTATCTCTTCTTTGGAGGTAACCCATTTTTGTAGCCACTGTTTTTCCTGTGAACCTTCGGTTCCAGTCTATCCAACCCAGCTCTGTTTTTGTCTCATTTGGTGTTGACTCTTCACAAGTTTATTTATCCTCCTATGGATTGACCAATATCATTTTCCACCATAATCCTCAACCTTATGATGTAATGATTGGTGTCCCCTAAATGATATGCACTGCCACTTGATCTATTTGGCCCACCTTGTTCCCAAGAACCAGGTCCAGCAGTGCCTCCTTTCTTACAGCACTGGACACGTACTGCTGTAGGAAATTCTCAAGAATGCAGTCTAGGTACACTTGTTCCTTGCTCCTTAAGTTATCAATATCCCTCTCATTATACAAGTAACTAAAACTCCCCCGTTATAAGCATTTTATGATGTTTGCACTTCTTTGTGATTTCCTTTCAGATTTCTTCCTCTTTATATTTACCATTAGCTGGTGGTCCATATATTGCACCAAACAATGTAATTGCATCCATCTTATTCCTTAACTCTATTCAAATTGATTCTGTCCTGTATTCGAAGCACTGACTTTCTCCAGTACTACAATGTTCTCCTTAACCAAAATCACCACATCTCCTCCTTTTGTTTTCTTTCCAATCTTCTCTGAAGACATTGCACCCAGGAGCATTGAACACCCAGGTCTGCCCTTCATTAAGCCAGGTCTTTCTATCACCGCAACATCATAATCCCACAAGGCAATCTGTGCCTGTAACTCCCCAATCTTGGTTATTAACAATACTTTGTGCGTTCATGCACAGGCAGTATAACCCAGACTCAGACTTCATTACGTTCTCCCTCATTCCAAATGCACCTGTTAGTTTATTATTTTGTGCACCCTAATATTGCCTTCTAGTCATCACTTCTGTTCCCACACCATTGCTGAGTTTAAACTCTCTCTGACCCTCACAGAGGTGTCCATCATTTACAGTGTTCCACAAATACATTATAAAATGATAATATTAATTGTGCAAAGCTGGGTTTAACAGATGGAAAACCCATCTACCTACTTCATGATGCACTTCTCACAATTGATGGACACTGTCTGTCAACAATGTTCTACCGGTCTTTTATCCACAAACGTAGCCACTACTGATGGTTCAAAAAAAAAGAGCAAAGATCCAGCTGAGAGAAGTAGGGGTCCTCCTGCAAGAAGGAAAGTTTCTTTGTTGAGCTCTTCAAAATGCTGTTTGAACAAATGGCTCGAGTTATGCCCTGCTGAGGATCAATTCTAGCTATGTGCAACAGCGATGCTTAAAACAAATAACTGCAGCGCAAAAATGTAAATAGCTTTCTAAGCAAGAAGATCATAGTTAAAGATTCTGTTCCAACCCATCAGACGTAACTGGTTTAGCACATACATTAACACCACTGAAAGAGCTTCTTTAATTGACAGTTGATGTAAACAAAATAATTATTTTTGAGAGGGAATTACATTATGACCCGTCACCGGAATGGAGTTTTTTGTTGTTCATGTCTCTAATGCTTTGGTTCTATTAAAATTTTATGTTTGTAACTCAATTGAATAAGAGATGATAGACTAAAATGATCTACCAACAGAATTCTCAACTAGAAATAAAACAGTTTGAATCTTCTTGAATCAATTAGTTGAAGAATGTAATTTATCAGAATCTCTGTGTTAAAAGTTTCAAAAGGACCATCAGTTTAAGAAAAGAAATGGTACAGCACACATTTGCATTTTCTTGTTTGTTTTTCATTCGACCATCTCAACATCAGCAATCAGCTGCCCATGGTTGTAGGCACAAACATTAAGCATGTTCTTTCTTTCTTTCTTTCTTTCCTTCTTTCTTTCCTTCTTATTTATTTATCAGGTAGAAATACAAAACCTGACTCCTGGCAGATGTCTTCCTGGGCAGAAACATCTGATTTCTAGCACCCTAAGAGTATGTTTTTGAACCTTGGTATACTAGTGAGAGAAATTGATCAGCCTAAAAATACTTCCAGTTGATCTGCTCGGATGGTGGAAAACATCCGCATGGTAGTATTCGTCCTGAATAATCTTGCGAAAGTCGGCATGTCATCTGCAATGAATATATGACATCTGCTCACTTTTAACATTTAAAGCCAAAATGATGACAATTAATTCAGTCTTCCTAATGAAAGTATTAATCACTTCTCAGAATCTTCAAAATAAGCACAAATCTGACATAAAAATGGAAAATGCTGAAAATACAGAGGTTATAAAGAGAAAAGGCAGGCTATGAAATTTTAGGTGTAACCCATTATCAGAATTACTTCATCAGATTTGTTCAGACAGCCATACTGAAAATGTGAGATGTTGAATTGCCCTTTCTCCTCAAAGATATTGATTGTTATCTGCTTATATTTTCCCATCATTTTTCACTTCTCCAGTGTTTCAATAAGTTGTTTTCTTCTTTATGATCTGAATACTTTGTTTTAGGTACAGCGGCTCTGATCTTTGATGATTGAGGACTGAATTCAAACGTGAAGTTTGAATTCTTATTTTCATTGAAATAGTTGAGCTGCTTCCTAACCTATTACACATTTACACTGGCTGGAAACTCCTGTAATTCCATGAATTATATAGTATGGAAACAGTCCAGTTGGCTCAAGGATTCCATGCCAGTATTTATGCTTCACTCAAGCTTCCTCCCACTTTTTCTCATCTAAATCTACCATCAATTCCAACGTTCCCTCATATACTTGTTTACCTTTCCCTGACATGCAATTTTAAAAGTTTTACTTTTAAAATTAACTGTTAGAAGCAGATGACAAAGCAACATTTTAGAGAAATTAACAGCTTTTTTAAAAAACAAGATGGAAAACCAGCCAGAAGATCTGATTAAAGCTACTGTTTTCGCAGTTATGGTGACAGGTTGTGGCATAGGCAGTTAAAGTCCTTTTTATTACACTGCATTAAATAATTTACAAGTTAAAGATTTTTGAACTGCAACTTTGTGTTTGCAGCTTTGAAAATGAACAGTCTGTTGACCTGACATTGTTACTAAAGTCAATATTGAAATGCCGTTCTGTGAAGGTCTGCCCTGCTGTGCCTGATCTTGGCTGTGCAGGGAACTTCTCACTGGATGCTGCAATTAGACAGAATGGACAATCAAGCTCTTAATTTCACATCTTATCTGAAAGACAGCACCTACTACAGTGCAGCATTCCCTCTGTACTGTACTATTGAATGGGAGTGCGACTTGAAAGCACGACCTTCAGGCTCAGATTCAGAGATGAATATTAGAACTGAGCCACGGTAGGGCCCTTTTGTCGTAAATGCTCATTGATACAGGAGATCTCTCATAATCACTGGGATCCTAGAATACATCTGAGAGATATGCATTATATGTACATTTGATGAAAGAGAGGCAGGCCCATGACCTTGGGTCTTTCATATGATGGCCATCATTCTCTTCATCAGCAACATTTGGGATGATATTCTGGCTTTTCCTTTGCTATTGAAGAATGAACAATGAACAATCTCACAAGCAAAGTGATTGGCTTCTGTTGTATTTTGAGGCATGTCTAGGATTGGTTGTGCAACTGAAACTAAAAATAGCAGATTCACTTGTTAGCATCTTCCGGCCTGTGCACAGCCTCAGCACTTGTGCATTGCTCAGCATGCAGTAAAGCTGCAATTAATTACTAATAGGCAGGCTTAACAGCTTTCAGACCACTACTGGCAAAATCATAACTGCGGGGACAAGAGTGTGACTGTTCTCAGCTGTCATCACTTATTCAATGGCCCAGATCTCAACATTAAAGAAAAATGAAACTGAACTTAAAAGTGTGCACAGACCCATTAGCAGTTTTAGCACCAGCAGGTTCTTTGGTGTCTGGAGGGTGAGTGCCATGATTAGGGACCACATAGGTCACAAGAGAGACAGTGTTAAGTTTCAGCAGATGTGAGATTTGTTCACTTACAGCAAATTGAACCTCGCACTGCCTGTCCTGGAATCTTCAACCACCGTTTGAGTCCATTGGTAGCAGCAGGCTTCTGGGTGCAATTATTAGTGATTTGTGATACATATAAGTTTAAAATGGAAAACTTGTGTGTTTGAGACAATGCGGTCTCTTTACTTGGTTGGCCTGTGACTCTACACAGATTGCAGTTTTGAAATGATCAAACACAATGGGTATCTGACATGTGAATGGGACAAAAGATCACCTATAACCAGGTTTGATGGATTTTAAAGGTTGGGAGTCAACAGCAGCTCTATGTTGCCACAGTGACCAGGCTAGTAAAACGAAAGAAAAACATTTTAGCGTAGAAATTCAGGTACCTCTGCTCCAGTGCTGTGGTGCAAGGCTTCCATCTAATATGTCTGCCCTCACCCTGACCCCATCAAAAACTCTGGGGATGTAATCATTGGAATAATAGAGGTAAGCAGCTACACCATTAACTATTGCCACTAGAGCATCTGGCTCAGTGGGGCAGGAGAATTTTAAAGCAACATGTTGTGGCTCCTTTGGGGAGAAGTGGGGAGTTCACCTCCACTAAGGCTCCCAATTAAAACTGTTTGAATGCTTCAATACCCTTGTGCTATACAGATGAGCACAGGGAATCCATTGTTTATTTTCTCCATAGTATGAGAGAGTATAATGTTCACAATATTTTATTGTTTACAATTTTATTTGCCTTTTTATTTATTTATTTTTCCTTTATTTCTCGCCTTTTCTCATGCTTCCCTCTAAAAATCTAATAGTGAGGTAACTTGTTTCTGGAACCCTATTCTCAAATAAAGATAAAGCCAACAGGAGGTGTACATTTTAGTTTCATTCTTTGCACTTCCAAGGGAAGCCCCACTTCTTTGCATCGAACAGGAAAATATGTAGAAATAACTGTGAATAAACAGGGAAATATAAAGCATATGTGAGATATGTAAGGTCAGTTTTGGGAATGGGTTGCTTTGACTTCTGTGCTGCAATCCCTGTTGTTTCTAATCTACATAAATCACTTTGATACTTAAACCAAATGTAGACTTGTTAAATGTCACAGCAGCATTGAAATTGGAACAGTAGTACACATGGAAGGCATGGTGAAAAATTAAGTCTACGCCGAGGGCTGAGTCTTGTTTTTTGGCTGAGCCCAACTTGTGTTGAGGTTTTTTTGGAGGGTTTGTCATCACCAAACCTTGTGAGTTGTGTCACTGTATCTGACCAAACTTGGCTGATTAATTACCTACCATACCGCTGTGGCATTTCTCGTGCCTGAGTTCTGCCAGATCCCACCACCGCCCCCCCCCCCACCCCGCACACTTCCTACACTCCATTCTTGGAACCATTTGTCATTCAGCAGATATCCTGGAATTCATTGACATGCCTTGCATCCCTGACATATTTAAAAGCCCATTGTGCATCTGGACAACATTAGTTAAGCTGCCCTGCACAGTTCCCTGACATTTACCCTGCACATGGCAGACACTAGTGCACTAGTACTGAAGCATTCAAACAGTTTTAATTGGGAGTCTTAGTCAAGGTGAACTCCCCACTTCTCCCCAAAGGAGCCACAACATGTTGTTTTAAAATTCTCCTGCCCCACTGAGCCAGATGCTCTAGTGATGATCCTGCTGGATGTGTGGTGCCAAAGTGAGGGTTGCTCTTTACTCCTGCCTCCCCAGGACTAGCAGTAGAGGCATTGACACTAGACCATGCCAGCCCAGTCTGGGTTTGCCACTCAACCTAGCATCTCAAACTACTAGAGGAATACCAGAATTGAAGAAAGAATATCAATGTCTTTCTCCACTCTGCGAGCACGTGTCACTATTTCTTTCTTATGCCTCTTTCTACGACTGTACTCACCTCTATCAAAATTCATACTCTACTACCCTCACTCTTGCGTGCAACATCTTCTCAATTGCTTTCACTCACCTCAGCCAATACCACTAACACTGCACCAGTAACACTCACTCAATCAGGATACCTCCCCACTTGCACCAAGAGTTACAGCTGTGCTACCCACTTTCCTGACACAGTATGTAGATAGGCCAACAAGAGGCGAGGCCACATTGGATTTGGTACTGGGTAATGAACCAGGCCAGGTGTTAGATTTGGAGGTAGGAGAGCACTTTGGTGATAGTGACCACAATTCGGTTACGTTTACTTTAGCGATGGAAAGGGATCGGTATATAAAGCAGGGCAAGAGTTACAGCTGGGGGAAAGGCAACTATGAGGCGATGAGGCAAGATTTAGGATGCATAGGATGGAGAAGGAAACTGCAGGGGCTGGGCACAATTGAAATGTGGAGCTTGTTCAAGGAACAGCTACTGCGTGTCTTTGAGAAGTATGTACCTGTCAGGCAGGGAGGAAGTGGTCGAGCGAGGGAACCGTGGTTTACTAAAGAAGTTGAATTTCTTGTCAAGAGGAAGAAGGAGGCTTATGTAGAGATGAGGCGTGAAGGCTCAGTGAGGGCGCTTGAGAGTTACAAGTTAGCCAGGAAGGACCTAAAGACAGAGCTAAGAAGAGCCAGGAGGGGACATGAGAAGTCTTTAGCAGGTAGGATCAAGGAAAACCCTAAAGCTTTCTATAGGTATGTCAGGAATAAAAGAATGACTAGAGTAAGATTGGGGCCGGTCAAGGACAGTAGTGGGAAGTTGTGCGTGGAGTCCGAAGAGATAGGAGAGGTGCTAAATGAATATTTTTCGTCAGTATTCACACAGGAAAAAGACAATGTAGTCGAGGAGAATACTGAGATACAGTCTATTAGACTAGACGGGATTGAGGTTCATAAGGAGGAGGTGTTAGCAATTCTGGAAGGTGTGAAAATAGATAAGTCCCCTGGGCCGGATGGGATTTATCCTAGGATTCTCTGGGAAGCTAGAGAGGAGATTGCAGAGCCTTTGGCTTTGATCTTTATGTCGTCATTGTCTTCAGGAATAGTGCCAGAAGACTGGAGACTAGCAAATGTTGTCCCCTTGTTCAAGAAGGGGAGTAGAGACAACCCTGGTAATTATAGACCAGTGAGCCTTACTTCGGTTGTGGGTAAAGTGTTGGAAAGGATTATAAGAGATAGGATTTATAATCATCTAGAAAGGAATAATTTGATTAGGGATAGTCAACACGGTTTTGTGAAGGGTAGGTCGTGCCTCACAAACCTTATTGAGTTCTTTGAGAAGGTGACCAAACAGGTGGATGAGGGTAAAGCGGTTGATGTGGTGTATTTGGATTTCAGTAAAGCGTTTGATAAGGTTCCC
The DNA here is from genome assembly GCF_021869965.1 of Rhincodon typus. NCBI lineage: Eukaryota > Metazoa > Chordata > Chondrichthyes > Orectolobiformes > Rhincodontidae > Rhincodon > Rhincodon typus. The sequence continues at coordinate 112,417,587 of NC_063332.1, forward strand.
CATGGTAGGCTATTGCAGAAAATATGGAGGCATGGGATTGAGGGTGATTTAGCGGTTTGGATCAGAAATTGGCTAGCTGTAAGAAGGCAGAGGGTGGTGGTTGATGGGAAATGTTCATCCTGGAGTTCAGTTACTAGTGGTGTACCTCAAGGATCTGTTTTGGGGCCACTGCTGTTTGTCATTTTTATAAATGACCTGGATGAGGGCGTAGAAGGATGGGTTAGTAAATTTGCGGATGACACCAAAGTCGGTGGAGTTGTGGATAGTGCAGAAGGATGTTGCAGGTTACAGAGGGACATAGATAAGCTGCAGAGCTGGGCTGAGAGGTGGCAAATGGAGTTTAATGCGGAAAAGTGTGAGGTGATTCACTTTGGAAGGAGTAACAGGAATACAGAGTACTGGGCTAATGGCAAGATTCTTGGTAGTGTGGATGCGCAGAAAGATCTCGGTGTCCATGTGCATAGATCACTGAAAGTTGCCACCCAGGTTGATAGCGTTGTTAAGAAGGCGTACAGTATGTTAGGTTTTATTGGTAGAGGGATTGAGTTTCGGAGCCATGAGGTCATGTTGCAGCTGTACAAAACTCTGGTGCGGCCGCACTTGGAGTATTGCGTACAGTTCTGGTCACCGCATTATAGGAAGGATGTGGAAGCATTGGAAAGGGTGCAGAGGAGATTTACCAGGATGTTGCCTGGTATGGAGGGAAGGTCTAATGAGGAAAGGCTGAGGGTTTTGAGGCTGTTTTCGTTAGAGAGAAGAAGGTTAAGAGGTGACTTGATAGAGACATACAAGATGATCAGAGGATTAGATGGGGTGGACAGTGGGAGCCTTTTTCCTCGGATGGTGATGGCTAGCACGAGGGGACATAGCTTTAAATTGAGGGGTGATAGACATAGGACAGATGTCAGAGGTAGGTTCTTTTACTCAGAGAGTAGTAAGGGCGTGGAATGCCCTGCCTGCAAAAATAGTAGACTTGCCCACTTTAAGGGCATTTAAATGGTCATTGGATAAACATATGGATGATAATGGAATAGTTTAGGTTAGATGGGCTTCAGATTGGTTTCAGACGTCGGCGCAACATCGAGGGCCGAAGGGCCTGTACTGCGCTGTAATGTTCTATGTTCTATGTTCTATGTTCATCTTCCTTGATACCTGCCACTTTCTCATTCCATGAGGTAAACGGCCCCTACTAGGGCACAAAGAGTCCCGGTGGTTAGTATCCCCTTGGTTTGGCTCCACACCTCTTATATGGAGAGGATCATGACTGTGATGGACATATTGCAAGGTGTGGATGGTCTGAGGACATCCAGGTAGATACAGAGTGAGTGAGCATTGTAACAGCAAGTGAAGACCTTGAAGATTCAGCTTGGTGCATTGAAGTGAAGAAGCATCCTGTGTAAATGGATCGGAGATGTGCCATGCGTGTTTTTACATCATATCGAATGCTCGTGGATGGGAGGTGCATGTGGCTGGTTCCCACAGAGCATGCCCTGAGATGTTGCTGCTCGGTTTCCAACTTGGAGGTGGATCAGAGCCAACAGTGAGCTGAATCTGCCAAGTACCTGCTCTGGTTTCCTTGTCAAGTTTTCCCTGATGTTTTGTTTGACATGTTTGGTAATAAGGGAGTCTGAATATTAATGAAATGAGTTGTGCCATTATCAAGGTGTTTCACAAATAGTAATGACCATCAATTGGCATATTGCCGCTGCCTGAGAAAAAAGAACTTGCCACGCTGCCTGTGAAAATGTGATATGAACTTCTCTGCACTTGTCACTTATCGCATCTTGCCATAGCCGAGGTTACTCAGACTCCTATAAGGTCCCACCCAGAGAAATATTAAATAATATTTTAATGAAAAAATATAATGTATATGATGCATTAGTGGGATAAGTGGGATTGATTTTGCGGAGTTGAAAAATTGCACACATAGGAGTTATATATCTATTACATTCACTGCTGGTAATATGAAAAATCTGTTATACATGCCCAGAATAGTACTACCTCTACAGAGATTTTAAGATCAAAAACATAAGAGCCAAAGTATACCATTCAGCCCATAGACCCTGCTCCACTATTCAATGAGATTATGGCTAATCTGGTACTGTTCAACTGCACTTTCCTGCCCTTTCTCCATAACCCTCAATTCCCTTAATGATTATAAAGCTGTCTGTCTAAACCTTGAATATTCTTAATGACCCAACTTTAGCAGCCCCTTGATTTGCAATAAAGAATTCCACATAATCACAACCTTCGAGAAACAAAATTCCTTATCATCTCAGTCTTAAATGGGTGACTCCTTATTCTGAGATTATGCCCTCTGGTCCTAGACCCGTAGAATGGAGAAACAACTTTTCCTTATCTACCCTGTAAAGTCATCTGAGGTTCGTGTATGTTACAATAGAGTTGTCTCTCATTCTTCTATATTCCAATGAGTATAGCCCTAATCTACTCAAACTCTCCTAATAAGACAGTACTTCCACACCTAGTATTAGTCTAGTGAACCTTCTCTAGACTGCCTACGATGTCCCTTAGACAAGGGACCCAAAGCTGTTCAAAGTACTCCAGCTATGGTCTGACTAGTGCCTTGTACAATTTTAGCAAAACCTCCCTACTTCTATTCTCCATTCCCTTTGAAATAAACGGGAACATAACATTTGCCTTCCCTGTTATCCACTGAACTTGGATGCTAGCATTTTGTGATTCATTGATAAGGACTGCTAAATCCCAATGTTCTATAGATTTCTGTATTCTTTTTCCATTTAAATAATGTTCAGCTCCTCTATTCTTCCTGCCAAAGTGCATAATCTCATATTTCCCCACACATATTAATTTGCTAAGTTTTTGCTCACTTAATTAACCTGCCGATATCTCTCTACAGATTCTTTGTGTAATCCTCACCGCTTGGCCTTCCCACCTATTTTTGTGTCATCCACAAAACATGGTTATAGCATATTCATTTTCCTCATCCAAGTCATTGATATGTATTGTAAATAATTGTGGCCACTTACTGATCCTTGTGGCAGCATAGGTTGTTATCCTGGAAATGTCTCATTATCCCAACTGTGTCTTCTATTAGTTACCCAATTGTCAACGTGACATTATATAATTTCTGTAGATCAGACGTCATTGAAGAAAATAGTTGCAAATTTCCCAACTGAAGCACGCTGAATTGCTTGGGCTTAGTATGTACTGGAAAACTGGATCAGTTAGAGTTCACACCCATACAGGAAGCCAGTCAATTTTCCCTCAGTGGGCTTGGTTACAAACCCAGGAAAATTGCAAGTAGATTATAAATATGCTGTACTGTGACCAGCATTGGTCATCACACTGTGGCCTAATGCAGGTTGAACTGAAGGCCCAACATCTGATTGGCCAGATAACACCAACTTGAATGAATAAACATCAAAAATACAAAGACAGCAAGGTG
>NC_063332.1:112421113-112421961 GCF_021869965.1 Rhincodon typus
GGCTTGAGGTGGGGGGAGGGGATAGGTGGGAGGAAGAACAGGTTAGGTAGGCGGGGACGAGCTGGACTGGTTTTGGGATGCGGCAGGGGGAGGGGAGATTTTGAAACTTGTGAAATTCACATTGATACCATTGGGCTCCAGGGTTCCCAAGCGGAATATGAGTTGCTGTTCCTGCAACCTTCGGGTGGCATCGTTGTGGCACTGCAGGAGGCCCAGGATGGACATGTCGTCTGAGGAATGGGAGGGGGACTTGAAATGGTTCATGACTGGGAGGTGCAGTTGTTTATTGCGAACCGAGTGTAGGTGTTCTGCAAAGTGGTCCCCGAGCCTCCGCTTGGTTTCCCCGATGGAGAGGAAGCCACACCGGGTACAGCGGATGCAGTATACCACATTGGCAGATGTGCAGGTGAACATCTGCTTGATGTGGAAAGTCTTCTTGGGGCCTGGGATGGGGGTGAGGGAGGAGGTATGGGGGCAGGTGTAGCACTTCCTGCGGTTGCAGGGAAAAGTGCCGGGTGTGGTGGAGCTGGAGTGGAGTGTGGAGCGGACAAGGGAGTCACGGAGAGAGTGGTCCCTCCGGAAAGCAGATAAGGGTGGTGAGGGAAAGATGTCTTTGGTGGTGGGGTCGGATTGCAGATGGTAGAAGTGTCGGAGGATGATGCGTTGGATCCGGAGGTTGGTGGGGTGGTACGTGAGGACGAGGGGGATTCTTTTTTGGTTCTTATTGCGTGGACGGGGTGTGAGGGATGAGTTGCGGGAGATGTGGGAGACACGGTTGAGGGCGTTCTCGACCACTGAGGGGGGGAAGTTACGGTCCTTGAAAAACGAGGACAACTGAGATGTACGGG
>NC_063332.1:112422361-112558630 GCF_021869965.1 Rhincodon typus
AGCTCTACACCTTGTTATCTCAGATTCTCCAGCATCTGCAGTTCCTACTATCTCTGTTTATGAGTATTACTGGCTTTATCTGAGCGAGCTGATCAACATCTTCAGAAAGTCAATCCAGAAACCACCACCTATATGTGGAACAACACATTATGAAAACCACTTCAGAATTCTAGCCAGTTTTATTTTTCCTTTCCTCTTCTTTATCTCTTAACTTTATCCCTTGTCTGACTATTATGTGAATGGGGCTGAAAAGAAACATTTTTGGGGTTAAAGTGTAGACCAATGAAAATACTTTGTTATTTAATTTTGCTCTACTGAAGTTATTGAATTGTTAATAAATCGCTAAGTCTTTAACGGTGTCGGGGATTGTTATTCTTTGCAAATCTGGGATTGGTTACTTAAAAAGTCTGGTTAGGAATCATTCAGGTCAATTTTGAGAGTCTTTTAACATTTTAATTTTACTATGTTGAGAATACAGAGGTAGGAAGGCTGTTTAAGTTCAATTGCCTATCTGTACATTGTAATATCATGCAGCAATTCTCATGTCTCTTTAGATGCTGGATTTCCCAAATTTGGAGAAGTCCGATTGATTAAGATTAAATCTGAAACACAATTAACATCTGAGGCATGCAATCTCATTAAAATATTTGAATGAGCAACCTACCTACTGCATGCAGGCTGGTAGCCTGTTCATTGAAATAGCAGGTGGTGTGCTGTTGAGATGGGTTGAATTTAGTTTTAAAGTGTTTATTTATTAGTGGCTGACCTGATGAAAATCTAACATTACATTCATGGATAAAGGAAAAGTACTGTGAATGCTGGAAAAACTCAGCGGGTCTGCAGCATCTGCGGGGAGAGAAACAGACTTCATATTTCAAATCTTGTATGACTTTTCTTCTTAACTAATCTAATCTGTTCCCTTCTATGTGATGAACCCACATTACATGTTCTCTTCAGTTTCTCCTAAACTCAGATACAAGTTCATTCATATTTACTGCTAACGTGATCTCAGTTTTGAATGGTGTTTACCCTATAAAAAAGGGAGCACTGTAGGAAAAAACATCATTGTTGTACTCCCTGCAAAGAGGGGTATCTGCTGGTGTATCCCTGTACTATTGAGCTTTGCCCTGTTTTACAATTAACTGGCCCATTTTAAATAGGATCCATCCACTATGTACACATGGTTCATATTTCCTGAATCAGCATGAATTCCCTTTTACTTAATCATTTTGAAATCCATCTGCCTTTCTTCAGCTCAGCACTTACTGTATTCAGTTCGTTTTAATCTTATGAACTTTAGTTATTCTAATCACCTGGCCACATCTGGGTGCCACCAGGATGTTTTGTAATGAGTACATCCCACAGTATGGTGTTTGAAAAGAGTAGGGAGCCTAGAACAAATTATGATGAAGTTTTATGGAGTATTTTGACATGCTGAAATTTCACAATTGACTGTACAACGTTTTGTTGTGTGGTGACTTTTTATGAAGGTAGAGCTTTGGAATGTCATCTTCTTTCTGCTCTTTTTTTAAAAATAAATGTCTTTTCCCTTTTTTTTGCAAATTTTCTTTTCCTTTTGCTTCTCCTTTCCTGCAATCACCTCAGACCAATAACTCATTGTTGGGTTATATTTTAGTGTGTAACATTTAGCTTCTGGTGTCTTTCCCGGATGTCCATTCTTCATACATTGGCTAAACTGAGTGTGAACTTTTCATTCAATGATTGAAGGCAATTGCAGCCAACACAAAGCTACTTTTTTCTTTGATTTCTATGTAATTGTATTTCAAACAGGAGTTGCTGGATAATTTTAAAGGAGAGCAATCCTGAGAAAATTTCTTCCTCTTCCCAACCCAACCACCCTGGTCAGAGTTGCTGAGGCCAATTTTAATGTTATAGAGTCATAGAGATGTATAGCATGCAAACAAACCCTTTGGTCCAAATCATCCATGCCAACCAGATATCCTAAATTTATCTGGTTTCATTTGCCAGCATTTGGCACATATCCCTCCAAACCCTTCCTGTTCATATACCCATTCAGATGCCTTTTAAATGTTGTAATTGTAACAGCCTCCACCTTCCTCTGGCAGTTCATTCCATACACGCACCACCCTCTGCGTGAAAAAAGTTGTCCCTTCGGTCTCTTTTAAATCTTTCCACTCTCACCTTAAACTTAAGCCCTCTAGTTTTGGACTCTCCTACCCTGGGGAAAAGACTTTGACTATTCACCCTATCCATGCCCCTCATGATTTTATAAACTTCTGTAAGGTCACCCCTCAGCCTCCGATGCTCCACAGAAAATAGCCCCAGCCTATTCATCCTCTCCCTGTAGCTCAAACCCTCCAACCCTGGCAACATCCTTGTAAATCTTTTCTGAACCCTTTCAAGTTTAACAACATCTTTCCAACAGTCCCAGAATCATTATTGTAAACTCCTCTGAACCCCCTCCAATGCCAGCATTTTCTTCCTTAGATATGGGTCCCAAAACTGCTCACAATATCCCAAATGTGTCCTGACCAGAGCCATGTAGAGCCTCAGCAGTACATCTCTGCTGTTGTTTTCCAGCCATCTAGAAATGAATGCTAACATTGCATTTGACTTCCAAACTGCTAACTGAACCTGTACTTTAACCTTAAGTTTTCCAAAGCCTTTCCCTGTTTAGAAAATAGTCTATGCATCTATACTTCCTACCAAAGTGCATAATATCACACTTTTCCGCATTATATTCCATCTGCCACTTCTTTGCCCACTCTCCAAGCCTGTCCAAGACATTCTGCAGCCTCCACTTCCTCAACATTGCCTGCCCCTTCACCTATCTCTGCTTCATATGCAAACTTAGCGACAATATCCTCAGTTCCTTCGTCCAGATCATTAATGTATAATGTGAATAGGTGTGGCCTGAACACTGACCCCTGCGGAACTCCGCTAGTCACTGGCTGCCATTCTGAAAAAGACCCCTTTATCTCTACTCCCTGCCTTTTGCCAGTCAGCCAATCCTCTATTCATGCCAGTACCTTGCCCTAACACCATGGGCTCTTATCTTATTTAGCAGAGGGTGGTGCGTGTATGGAATGAACTGCCAGAGGAAGGTGGAGGCTGGTACAATTACAACATTTAAAAGGCATCTGAATGGGTATATGAACAGGAAGGGTTTGGAGGGATATGTGCCAAAATTTGGCACCTTGTCAAAGGCCTTCTGGAAATCCAAATAGATCACATCCACTGGCTCTACTTTGTCTAACTTTCTCGTTACTTCCTCAAGGAATTCTAACAGATTTGTCAGGCATGACTTCTCCCTGACGAAGTCATGCTGACTCAGCCCTATTTTGCCATGCACTTCCAAGTACTCTGCAATCTCATCCTTATTAATGGATTCTAACATCTTACCCACAGCCGAGGACAGGTTAATGGCCTATAGTTTCCTGTCTTCTGCCTCCCTCCTTCTTAAACAGAGCTAGACTAGTTTAATTGAGATGTGATAACTATGTGCTAAAAGGGAAGCAAAACAAAATAAACAAATTATGTGTTGTAACTGACTGAGAAGGAGTTCAAAATTAAGAGGAGAACTATGCATCTTTCTTTTGTAGTTAACAGTTTGCCTTTTGTTTGATGAACCTTAATCTTTGTCGGAAGTCCCATATGTAAAACCATTGTTGATTATATTTGTCACATGTTATATCTGCTGTGTTATCTTTGTAGCACACTCACTGAGTTCTGATTGTTTTTGAGGCATAATATATAAATAGCCATTGATGGTATCCCACTAAATTACTTTTGAGTATTGTTGCATTGTCATCATTGGTCTGGTGATTCCGTGATCTATATTTGTCATGTAATCCTTGAATCCAATTTCTGTTGTGTGTGTATATAACCACGAATACCATGAAGAGAATATTGCCTTTTCTCTCATTTATTTCAGAGAGCATTGTAAGGTGTGTGCCATCTGCTTTTGCTGCTTATAAATATTTAATTGCTCAAGTTTATTCACAGCACATGCTTTACTGACCTCTGCACATGTTGTAGATTCCAAAGTCAGTATAGCTGGATCTGGAATTTATCTGAGGTCTTCATTTATGAAGACTGATGTGAAAAATTTATTTAACACATCAGCCATTTCCTGATGCCCCATAATATTTCCAACCATTTAACCCATTGAAGAAACTATTTAGTCCTTGACATACCGTCTATTCCTTTGCAGAAATCTTCTTAAGTTGCTTTTCACTGGCTTCATATCTGTTCGAGTCAAACTGTGGTTTAGTATTATGTGACATTTATACAGTCCACAGGCTACACTATTTTTGATCTAGAGTTATACAGTCATAGTCATAAAGTCATGTCACACGGAAATAGACCCTTGGGTCCAACCAGTCCATTGCCAACCATAATCCCAAACTAAACTAGTCGCACCTGCCTGCACTTGGCCCATGTCCCTCCAAACATTTCTTATTCATATACTTATCTAAATATGTTTTAAACATTGTAACTATACCCGCATCCACCACTTCCTAAGGAAGTTAATTCCACACATTAACCACACTCTGTGTTAAAAAAATTGCCTCTCATGTCTTTCTCCTCTCATCTTAAAAATATACTCCCTATTCTTGAAATTCCACACTCTAGAGAAAAGATACCTGCTACTCACCTTATCTATAATCTTTAGTTTGTAAACCTGTATAAGGTCATCCCTCAACCTCCTACACACCAGTGAAAATGCCCCAGCCTATCCAGCCTCTCCTTATATCTCAAACCCTTCATTCCCAGCAACATCCCGGTAAATCCCTTCTTGAATTTTTCATAATAATTAGTTGTTTCCTGTTTAATATTGAATTGTTAAGCTCTAGATTCTTGCTTTTAGTCTTTTTCATCATTTCTCTCTTATATTGCCTCAAGAATCCGACACATCAAACACTAGTCTGAACAAGACAGATCCAATCATCATGTTTTGTTTGAGTAATTCTTTAGTCCCTCTCTCTTAGTCTGTCAGACCATCCGTCCCTTTTCCCACTTCTCTTGATGTCTGTTTGATTTTCATATCATTCCCAATTCTCTCAATGCATGCAATTTAGGAAAAACTATTTAGCTTTCTTATCAAAGTTAGAGAACAAAGTAAGATTTCATCAGATGCCTTTCAGTCGGGCTGCTTATTTTTATTTGATATATTACCTTGAAACAGCCATGTCTTTATTGTATATACATTAAATGGAATTTATTGTGATAGATCATCTCTTTACAGCACACATAATCATAGTTTGTGTGATAACAGACAGATGGATAAATGTTTTATCATTAACCATCATCTTACGTTACATTGATTTTTATTGTTTTAGGTGTGGCAAAGGCAGGGATAAATAGAATTTCTCAGAGATTGAATTAGAAAGCTTCTTTATATTGGGTCGATGCACATTAGCTAAACCTAATGTAAATGTACTTTGGACATGTCGAGACCAGGAATAAATATAGTTGAAATCATCATTTGACTTTAAAAGAAAGGTATTCCATTTTCAAAGGTAGGTAAGCAGGTATGAACATGTAAAACCGACATGGTTGGTAGCCCTTCGATCCAGGCCGGCTTCATCCTTTTTCTCTCCTTTCTCATCGTTTTCTCTCCTTCATTTTCTGACATCATGGGAAAGCCAGAGCGGTGCTCGGTGGGTCGTTGGCAGTGCCCAGAGCGTGGACTCAGCGGGTCGTTGGCAGTGGCAGTGCCTGGTGCGAGCACACCTGGCTGCAATAAACCTGAAGTGTGGACTCGGCAGGTTATTGTCTGGTGTACCGCTCGGTGGGTCGTCAGCTGCGGTGGTGCCCAGGGCAGGGATTCCTGGCCCCAGCAGGCCTGCGGTGCCGGGACTTCTTGAGGTTGGGCACAGTTTGCAGAGACCTTGCAGAAGCCCTGGAGCTGTGTTTGAAGACCCCTTGTACAGAAGATGAACTCTATTTATGTAATTTTAAAAATTCTTTTTGTAACTCAAAATGGCGCTGGATTGTGGCAACAAAGCATTTTTCAGTATCATCTTTCTCGATATTTGTGACAATAAATAATTCATGATAATCTAGTATTCGGTGGATTTTTTTTTGAGTATGCCTGTTCTTTCGGCATCTTTTAATGTTGTCTCCGCTATTTGTTGTTTCTCTCAGCGCAACAATGAGTCACCATTTCTGGGCAAATTTCAATCACATGTATACATTAGAAAGCATAAAGGAGAACAGTTTTAAAATATTAAAGTTAAATATTTGACCTACTGGTCAAGTTTGATACTTCAAACTTCTGATTAAATACATCTGGTAACTAACTGCACTTGGGTGAATAACTTGATGTTCACAATATTTTACTCAATCATCAGAACCATGCATTCAGAATTGGAAACATTATTCTGTTCCAGAGTATTTTGGATTTTTTTTAAGCGGCGATGGAACTTCTGAAAAGAAGTTCTGAAAAGTAAACCATTGAAGTTGAAAACTGTGGCATTTTATTTGTTTAATTTCATAGTGTATTGAAATAAAATGTTTCAGAAAATAACTGAATTTTAGTTGTGGTCTCCATTGTAGTTGTGGGAACAGCAGTAAACATTAAATAAGGACAAACAGCTGAAGTTCATTATTGGGAATAAACATAATAAATACACAAGGTGCAGAGCTGGATGAACACAGCAGGCCAAGCAGCAGCATAGGAGCAGTAAGGCTGACGTTTCGGGCCTAGACCCTTCATCAGAAATGGGGGAGGGGAAGGGGTTCTGAAATAAATAGGGAGAGAGGGGGAGGCAGATAGAGGAGAGGATAGGTAGAGAGGAAACAGACAGGTCAAAGAGGCAGGGATGGAGCCAGTAAAGGTGAGTGTAGGTGGGGAGTTAGGGAGGAGATAGGTCAGTCCAGGGAGGACGGACAGGTCAAGGGGGCGGGATGAGGTTAGTAGGCAGGAAATGGGAGTGCGGCTTGATGTGGGAGGAGGGCTCAGTTCGCAATCCGCTTTGCAGAACACCTCCGCTCGGTTCGCAATCCGCTTTGCAGAACACCTCCGCTCGGTTCGCAATCCGCTTTGCAGAACACCTACGCTCGGTTCGCAATAAACAACTGCACCTCCCAGTCGTGAACCATTTCAACTCCCCCTTCCATTCCTCAGACGACATGTCCATCCTGGGCCTCCTGCAGTGCCGCAACGATGCCACCCGAAGGTTGCAGGAACAGCAACTCATATTCCGCTTGGGAACCCTGCAGCCCAATGGTATCAATGTGGATTTCACAAGCTTCAAAATCTCCCCTCCCCCTACCGCATACCAAAACCAGCCCAGCTCGTCCCCGCCTCCCTAACCTGTTTTTCCTCCCACCTATCCCCTCCTCCCACCTCAAGCTGCACCCCCATTTCCTGCCTACTAACTTCATCCCGCCCCCTTGACCTGTCCGTCCTCCCTGGACTGACCCATCTCCTCCCTACCTCCCAACCTACACTCACCTTTACTGGCTCCATCCCCGCCTCCTTGACCGGTCTGTCTCCTCTCCACCTATCTTCTCCTCTATCCATCTTCTATCCGCCTCCCCCTCTCTCCCTATTTATTTCAGAATCCCCTTCCCCTCCCCCATTTCTGATGAAGGGTCAAGGCCCGAAACGTCAGCCTTTCTGCTCCTACGATGCTGCTTGGCCTGCTGTGTTCATCCAGCTCTGCACCTTGTTGTCTCAGATTTTCCAGCATCTGCAGTTCCTACTATCCATAATTAATACACAGTTATTTTTGGAATTTATTTGCTGTTCCTATCAAAGAAATGTTTGCATATTGGGCATTCACTTAAAGGGATCAGTGATACATTAAGAAGCATCAGAAAGAAAATTAACTTTCGCAAAGCTCTTTATTTTGTACTGAGTTTTTTTACAACAAACATTGGGTACATTCTACATTTTAAAATTTAATGATTTTTAAACTGCTTTTAAAAAACATTAAAATAGAACTTTAATTTGTGTCAAAGTAAAATTTTATATGTTGGGGCCCATTTGGCTGGCAATTAATACTAAACATGCAATAATAGGAATGGGCAATGCATACATTAGATTCCTGTTGCCTTTTAGAAAAAAAATAGATCTATGTGTGGCAATACATCTTGTTTGCAAAGAGCAAATAGTTCAAAGTAAAACTTTGATCCAGCCATGAAGTGACCGAGGGGAATCTTTCTTTATACAAAGATTTTCCAAAGCTCTGATCTCCCTGTTTGATCAAATAAAAAGTTAAGACTAGAGGAGAAAGTGTACACCCTGGCCATGCTGTGCTCCCTTGATGTGCCGAAGCAGCAGCTCCCTTCTGTCATTCTGTAGACTGCTTTCTGTTTTACTGATGGTTATCTGCCTTGTATGCAGGTGAGCGCCCCTACCAGTGTCCCTACTGTGACAAAGCTTTCAGCAAGAATGATGGATTAAAGATGCATATTAGAACGCACACGCGGGTAAGAGGAGATCAAGTTTCTTCTTTTTTTTCTTCCATCTAAATAGTGAAAGCAATTGCTGCAATAAAGTGTACAGGTAAAGTTAATCATTTTGAATGAAATCAGCACTGTTTTTATACATTTTTGGTATAACCTACTATTTCCCATTACGAGTTAATATGTAATAATTCAGCTATTCAAACTATTTCTGAGCCATAAATAGGTTCTCCGTTTTGAGGGTATGGTCACAACACTGTGCCACCAAATCACTCAATAACATGTACCAAAGTGCTGCAGCAATGAAATGGGAATGAACGCAGAATTTGACAGGAATAAAGTGACATTGAAACACAGAGCAAGCAATACTTGCAAAATCAAAAGGCCAATAACATGACGAGATTTGACTTAATTAATGACCTATTTGGTAATAAACTTTAAGTTAACATACATGACAGAGATCTCATTGGAATCAGAGTGTATGTTCCAGTTACGATGCAAATAAACAAAGATGACAAAAGATAATGCTGCAATATTATAGGTAACAAAAAATGACCATGATACCTACCTGTTCTTGTCCCATTGGCTCACCTTCTACATATGTTTTCAACAACTACGTTAGCATTTACAGACCTTCCTGCCTCCTTTCCTTTCATATTCCAGGGTTCTCGAGGCCTGGGAAAGTCAGCTAACAGAAAATTAGAACTGACTATTTATATTAACGTACAGAGACATTTTAATCATTAAATGCCCAACCTACATCCCATGAACCAAATGGTCCTCTGCAACTCATCCTGCCCCCTAAAACCAGAAGCAGGACTGTATTTCCCTCCCTGCTGGCATTGAGGGTCTACCTACACCAAATGGACTGCAGCAGTTCAGATAGGCAGCTCACCACCACCACTTCAATGACAACTAGGAATGGGCAATAAATGCTGGGCAGTCAGTGATGCCCATGTCCCATGAGTGACTCAAAAAAAAATGTAAAAAGATATACACAGTGTACCACGTTAGCAGTACGACAGCCTGTAGTCAGTCAATGCAGACTTTGACCTCACTGGTAAATTTGCTGAGTCTTTATTTTGGATGGCCAAGTTGTCTGATCTGGATTTTTTTTTTAAAAAGTTAACTGCAGCAGCAATTCTTTTCCTTTCTGTGTCCACGTGAGCTAACATTTCAATTACTTCTTTTTGTGAGCCTGTTAATAACTTTCCCAGATCCTTGGTCTGTCCAGGCTAAGCTTAGTCAGTAAGCAGTCAGGTAACTCTCTCTGTATCCCAGGAAAATCCAGTGCAAGCCACGTGTCAGGATGTAAGGGAAACCACTTCAGTGACAATTCGACCTGTAAGTGGAGGGATCAAATATCCATTTGAATATTGAACAGATCTTTACTGGAAAACAGCCTAGACCTCAAATTTTGTGGCATCGAGGCTCCAAATTATTATGCCCTGTGTCACCACTGAACAAGAAAGCAATTTATTCTCTGCAGCAGTTAATGGTTAAATGGAGAATTAGCTTGTGAAGACTTGACAACCATTTTGATGTCTGTGATCAAATGGCGTTTATGTGGAAGTTTATCAAAGTTCTTTACTACAAAGGTGCTGTTCCTAATTGATCGCTTTGTGAGATTTTTTGCAAATGCGACCCCACCCCACTAAGAACACACAAAATATTTACACAGGCAGGTATGCAATTACAATGCTGAGAGACAATTTTGCAGATAAAAGGTATTTGAGATTTTGATGGATGGTGTATTAAGAGCCCAATTTGGCTACCTGCCAGTTTCACGTGCACTGCTGTCACTGCTGGGAGCTTGGGTCTGGGAAAAGTGCACAAATGCAGGAACAGGCGACAGGCTGCCTCTGTGATTGAATTTTCCTCACCCCTCTTCTTCCCCAAAAGGCATCTCTATAGAATTTGGAAAATTTAGTTCATTTCTGTCTCCATTGGTGCTGCCAATTTTGTTGAGCACTGTTGTATATGGGCATGAAAATGTTAATTTTGAAAGGTGTTAAAGCTTCACCAACTATGATGATGTTCTATGCACTTGTGGGTAGAACAGCTCAGAATCTCGAAGGAGAAAGACCTAACATCAGATCCTGCTCAAAGTCTCCATAACGGTGACTACCATATCAATGCTAACCTGTAACTTTTGCAATAAACTTTATCGTGTTAACTGCAAGAGTCTCTAGTTATACCAAGAAGTGTTTTTGCCTATTATTCTTAACCAAGCCAGCCCTGTAGTTTCCAATACTTAAACAGGCTGTTGGCAAGCTTTCATGAACATCAGCTCATACAGTATAGTGAGCTGGTACGTCCATGCGTCAAGGTAGGCAGTGGTGTCAATTTGATTTGACTGCTCATGGTGTGCAGAGCAGAGAGATCTTCCCACTCAGCTTTAGGTTGCCAGCTCATAGAGCACAGTTATCAGCAGGGAAGAGCTGAACATTTAAGAACCTTACAGAAGAAACCTTTGTAGCAATCATTCAACAAGAAAGTTTCAGATCTGGTAAGGGATGTGTTGCAACAGTAAAAAAAAAGCAACTCCTCGAAGAACAAGAATTAGTACAAAGCAGATACAGGCTCACCATGAGGTGGTGCCCAGTGGGAGCGCTCTTGAGGGGGAGTTCAGGGTGAATGAACAGATATTGGAAGTTCTGTGAGTAAGGCTTAAAATTCTAGTGGGCCAGGGGAAATATTAAAATGGTGCAGTAATCCATACTGGAAAAGTGAGAGTGAAAATGATTGCTTGCAGCTCAGATTGAGCGTTGTTGCCATCTTGAGAGGGTATGAAGCAGCACGTAAGTAAAGAAAATAAATGTAAGTAAAAGGCTATAAAAAAGGTTTTATTCGAAGGTCACAGACCCAGAGGCATTGTAAAGCCAGTAATTAAAGTGATAGCATTGAGCAGAATAAAATGCGAGGCAGACCTGAGCTAATAGGGACGGAAAATGAAGAAAACTTTATTCAGGATAAGGAAAAAGCAGGAGATCTTTTCAAGAGCTACATTAAAGGCAGAAACATTTATTTAAACCACAAGAAGTGAGAGTTATTCAGTAAAACAGTGGTTAACATGAAAGAGGCATAAATCTCTCATTTTACCTGTGAAGGACATTTTAACAGTGAGAATGTGGGAATCCTTCAAAGTAGCCACAAAACATGAGAAAGCTCCATTATGGCAAAGAAAAGACCAGCAGAACTACCATTACTGCAAAATAAAAGTATTTTAAGCAAACAAAATACATACTCGCAGTAGGAAAGTATGGCATCAGAAGTTATATTGCCATAAACTTAATATCAGAGACTCTGAGGAGTCACAAATGTTGCTGAACATTGTGTGATCATTGATGAACATTTATACTTCTAACCTTTTGATGGAGGGAAGGTGATTGATGAAGCAGCTGAAGATGTTTGGACCTAGGACAATACCCTTAGGAATGCCTGCACAGATGTCCTGGAGTCCAGATGACTGACGTCCAAAACCTACAACCATCTTCCTTTGTAAAAGGTATGATTCCAACCAGCAGAGAGATTTCCCCCCAATTCTGATTGATTCCAGTTTTAATGGTGAATCCTCAGAAGACTAAAGCCATTGGAGAGTTGCACACTCCAAAGTCAATCCAGGATCACTTAAAGATCCTTAGAGATGGTAAATCTGTTGGCAAAAGTTTTGCCTTACTTAGAACCTGTTCAAGAAAATGGAAGGATCATCTTAGAACATACATTAAGAGTTTGATTTTCAGAGAATCATGGGCATGTTGACATCCACAGATGTCTGAACATACAATAATCTATCCCTTCCAATCATCAGAGCAGCTGATGCTTCAAAACAAGATTAGGGGCAGTGTTCTCCCAGGAATAACAAAACTGGTATAATAATCCAGTTTACTTCACATTACAAGCACTATCAGACACAGAAGTACAAAATGCCGTAATGGAGAAGGTGGTTCTGTTGGTTACATTGGCTTGCAAGAGATTTTCAGACTGCAATCTAAGGTTGAAAGTGGTCATAATAACATCACAAATCATTATTTTATGTATGCTTGATGGCACTGTTCCTACGTCCTTCTCATCTTGGAGGTTTTCTATGAAACAATGGGAAAAGAAAACTGCAAACAATGGGAGATGCTCTCTCCAGGGCTTCAGTAAATAGCTTTACCATGTATGGTATTGAGTTCATTCACCAAACTGAGACATCGGCAGTGTCCAGCTGACCAGAGTCAGCTGAGCAAGATCCTAGAGGAACAAGGGATGTTTCAACATCCTTTAGCATTGTGTTGAACATTGGCCAGATCAAAGACCCAACAGATTGGCTATGAAAATGTACTTCAAACAATAGCATTTTGCAATTATCGATAAGATTATTGTATGACAAATGACTGGTTCAGGAAGATGTTCCAGGGAAGCTGTGCCAGTCTCCATGGTGATCACCAAGTGCCGAGTCAGAGCTCAGTCAGTGGTGTGGTGGATTGGGATCTCCAAGACATCAAGGATCTCGTCACTGATTGTGAGATGCATACTGTCCAAATACAATAACAATGAGAGCCATTGTTACCTACCATATTCTCCACCAGACTGTGGAAATGTGTGGACACAACTCTTTGTTTTTCACAGAAGGTCCTAACTTATTTTCATTGATTAATTGCTCCCAACAGATGGAGGTTAAGAAGTTGCATTCTATAACTATGGATGCAGTTATTGGACTCTTACATGAGATATAAGCAATGCATGAGAACCCTGATGTGGTTGTTTCGAACAACAGTCCGCAGTTTGCTTATGAGTGGTTCAGCTGATTTAGAGCCATTTCTGGATTTGAACATGTCAAAAGCTCACTGAGATAATCATAATCAAATGGGGGAGCTGTATGTTGGATCAGTGTAATTTAGTCACTCTTGAAGAATACTGGCTTTTGTATGGCGCTGCTAAACTATAGCTCCACCCCACTCCAATGTGGTCTGGCACCATTGACATGTGGATGGACAAAAGGCTGAAGAATCAGCTCCCCACACGACCAAAGAAAGTGACTCCTAGGGACTATCAAGATATATACAAAAAAGAACAATCCTATCATGTATATCAGGTCATACATTACAGTAGGTATATTATATGAGATGGTTGTCACATTTTGGATGGGTGAATTAGCTTTGGATTGGGGATCTGAACAAAAGAAGCTATCTTTATCTAATAGGTTGAGACTAGCAGAGATCATGATGTCGAAGGGGCTGTCCAATGATACTGTACAAACCTTATCCTAATATAGGTAATCATTCAGCATGGTTGGACTGGGATGAAGTCAGTGGGGAACTTGATAAAGCAAGGGTCGATAAGCATCTCAGTGTGAGGGAGAGTATCAATGTCAATGGTGTTCAACCAGCAAAATGCCAATCTTTTGGGACTGTAAAGCACACATTCCAGGAGAATAGGTTAAGCCTCCAGAACACCTGAAGTTACAAAGTCAGAAAGCTGGTGAGAGATGCATTCTTGTAAATATAATTACATATATAATTACATAGACAAATGTATACTATTAATAACAAAAAAGAAACTTTGGAGAAGATTTTCTATATCATTTCTGAAACAAATATTTCTGGTATTTTCTGATTTCATTTTCCATCTGGATTACTTTTGTTTTAATTGTAGGTGGTTGTTTACCTGAACACATACATTCCTTTACTCCTCTTGGTTTCACCATTATAATTGATCTTTCTCAGATCTGAAGTGGTTCACCTCATGTTTTTCCACATTGGACTCCACCTATCATAAATTTTCCCACCCACTTAGTTCATGACCTTTTGTAACTTCCATGCAACTGACTGTGTTTCTTAAATTTATGTCATTTTCAAGCTTGGATATGCAAAGTTATAAAATTAAAATTTCAAGCAATTGAATTATCATTCACACATATTGAGCACAGCATGTTTAAGAACGTGCAATTGAAGAAGCTACTCAATGTTTAATGTGAGTTATACTGATGAGAGAAAGATACATTCAATGACACAGAACAAAAAAAAATGACGGGCAAATTTTATTTTTACACAGAGGGTGGTTCGTGCGTGGAATGAACTTCCTGAAGAAGTGGTGGATGCGGGTACAATTACAATGTTTAAAAGACATTTAGATAGGTACATGGATAGGAAGGGTTTGAAGGGATATGGGCCAGGAGGAGGCAGGTGGATCTAGTTCAGCTTAGGATTATGTTCAGCATGGACTGGTTGAACCGAAGGGTCTGTTTCCGTGCTGTATGACACAATGACTCTGATAGTGCAGTTCTCCTGAGTAAGTATTGAAAAAAGAACTGTCAGTTTGTTTCCTGCTATGTCTAAAATAATGATTATAATTCTACATACACTTTAAACTGGTGTAATGAAGAAAATTTATGTGTATATCTCTTTGGTGTGGGAGCTGTGCCATTATGGTTAGCTGGAACGTTTTAGAGCATAGAGGTCAGCAGACAGACATGAAACAGCAAAGAAATTTAGGCACAGCTTAATTATTGATGGATGGATGGATTGATTGATTGTTGCCTAACCCACAAGAAGATGATTAAAAAAAATTATCTTCTCACCACTGGATCTCCCAAGGAGTAGGCCTTGCATAACAGTCCTTAGGCCCTAGGAAGTGCCATTGTCTGACTCATGGTAGCTTGTGATGACCCAGAACGCCTGCGATGACCCAGAACGCCAAGGCCTATGATGGGCCGAAATCTCAGCTTTGCTCGGATTGTCAGTTCTTAGTGAGTTATCCTCATGGGATTGTTTGAGTTTTCTTGTCAATTGCCATCTAACGTGCTTTTTCCCATACTTTTAAAAATAAAATCAGAAAATTGTGCTCCTAGGTTTTTACAAGATTACTTTTAAAGTGTCAAAATGAAAATTAGTTGGAACCTGAAATTCGTTAAAAAGGTGCAGCCAAGTTTGGTAACTTTTTACTTTCTTAAAATGTAGGCTGTTTTTGCACAATAGGGAAATGTGAATACGTTAAGGAAATGGCAGATGTAGTTCAGAAAGATTAATGTTAGTCAAGTTCCACAGGTGTCCAGTGAAACTCTAGAACCTAGCCTGGAATTTCTTTGGGGACTTTCCCAATTGCTTTGTGTAACTTATTTATTATAAGTTGCATTCAGAAGTTTATTTTATACGTGAACTTCCATTCTATGTAGACTCTATGATAAGTTACAATTTTACTGGCTCTCACATGACAAGGTCCGTCTATGCTAATGTTGCAAATGCTGAGTAGCATTTCTGCAAGGTCTCCCCAGCATCTCCACACTATAATGCCATATCAATTCACAGAAACTTCAAGGAAACAATGTAAGTAGCAGTTTACGACACTTCTATGGGATTTCTACCCATCTTCTAATGAAGCTATGCAGAAGGATTAAAGCAGAAACTTAAATAACTAATCCAAGCGCATTTATTGATCCCATTCTATTTGATTATTGATAATGACATTGCCATAAAATTGTACAAGTCCAATTAATATAAAATAATAGCTACTTCATGTACAACAAAAGGCATTTTCAAATCTAGGTGACTTATACAATTATTTACAGGCAAGACTCCTTTTACTAAATGCCTCTTCATGTCTCTTCTTGGCTGGTTGAAATCAGATGTGGCTGAAGATGATTCCCCTTGTATTTTTATTTCTCTCCGTGGAGAACTACCTGACCTCTGTCTGTTTGCTGCTTACCATAGTATGGCTGCACTCTCCAATTCAGTATGTGGAAACTGGATGCAAAGACTGTTCTAGCATGCTCAGCGTTTTACATCTAATCCTAGGGAGATGTGATCCATTTTTGTAATTCAGACTTGAGTGTTGAGTTTCAGTTTAACCTGATCCTAATATTTCTCTTTGAAACTATAATGGAGTAGTGACTTTATGCCCCCTTTGACCAAGGTTTTATTCCTGAAGGACAAGCAAAATGATGTCCTTCCTCAGTAAAGTAACCCATCCCATGGAATGAATTTCTGAAATGGGTTTCTGAACTCTGCCATCTGTAGCGTGTACAAAACAGTCACTCATCATAATTTGTCCATGGCAGCCAGTTAATGGACAGTGGGTAGATTCTCTGTGCAATTAAAGACAGTGGTTGGGCTCTCAAAGCTGAAGAGTCAGGTTAAATCATTCCGGTCTGAAAGCAGCAACAGATGCAATGCAAGGTGGCTGAGAGAGAGAGAGGAGGTGTCAAAATTGAGGCACTTGCAGCCCAACTTGTAGACCTTTAAATTAAAGATGACTTTTGCATTTGGCACCACTATGACGAGGGAGCCAAGCATCCAAACCAGTCCCACCAGCTCTCGGGACCATGAGGCTGATCAGAAAAATCCCATTTGACCTCCTTTAATTGGCCTTAATGAATGTGATTGGTCACTCTTTATGTATGGTAGGATAGCCCTGCCACACCCACATCCTGCCTCCGTGAAGATGACACAGAGCAGGGTGAAAGAAGTGTACTGCAATGCAGGGTGTTGGCTCTATTTTTAGTGCTAAAAGTTGTGTACTTCCACAGGCGGTTTTCTGATTATCCTTCTTGGATGGTCTTCAAAACAAAACAGTTTGTAAACCTAAAATAAAAAATTGGATTGAATTTTGGTCATACCAAAAACACTACACGTTGCATACTTTGCTCTACATCTTTGTATGTCAGTGTAAGCTCAGTGTGTATAAGGTGATACTGAATCTAAATATTTTATATTTGAAATATTACTGCTGATAGTTTTGCCTTGTTTGGTCTTCCTTACACCAGCTTGAGGAATAGTTCTGAAACCTGTCAAAGGTGGTTAATCTTCATTTACTGAAGACAATTTGCTTTTTTCAAAATTTGAGTCAAAAGAACAAGTAGTTGTATAGCAATGCCTTCTATTAGAGAAGGGAGATCAGTACTAGGAGCCAGCAGTGTGTGGTTTGTGAGAGAAACAATTAAAATGAAATGTAATTACATTCTGCTGGCATGTTGTTTGAAATATTTTAGAATGATACACATGCAGCTATGAAATCTGACCCCCATTAACTTTGCCAGCTGTGTTCTGTGTGAAGTGGTCACTTTTCTCAGCAAGAGTTGTTTGATTCACATTGTAGGCATTTCTGAAAGCAACGCTGAAACATCGTTGCCATTTATGAGTTCTCACTTCCTGCAAGGCTCAGAATATTAACTTTTAAAACAAAAACACGATACATGATAGCAGGCCATGTGTCAGGAGTGGTTGGTGATTTATGCTGCTTTTCTGATGACAAAAGATGACTCCTTGACCTCGGAATTAGTGTATTCTGATATCTGTGTTTTTTAAGGTAAAGTAACTATTGCCACAGGAGGAGAAACAAAATATTGGGCATTGTATTTTCAGGACACATGGTCCGAGTCTTCTGTTGGCACAGCTGGAGAGTTTAACAAGCCTGTTTGTGGCTCAGAAGAAGGGGATTACCTACCTGCCACACTAATCAGTGCCATTACATGACACCTACAGGGGGCTGCTAGTCCAAACAAATGTTCCTTTTGGCCTCTGCAAGACTTTATTTTCTTTTCACTACTGATCTTTCTAATCTCAGTATGAGTTTAATTTTTGCCACACTGAGAAGGTTAGGTTTGTACTGTTGGATCCATCCTTTGATAAAGTGTGAATTTTTGCTCTGAATTGTTCCAGCGTTTATTTCCTTATCATACTGATGCAGTATAATTGTGATTTGGATGATTGTATCATTGGGAAATAAATAGGATGAGTATTTGGACTGCTACAAATACATTAAACCCAAAATGGGACTTTACGTAAAAGTAATGTTAAAGTGGCACTAAGCTACCAAAACGCAGCAAGAACCCAGCAAACCATTGCTAAGCTGCTAGATTGAATAAACATGCAGCATCAGACACCAGGTTTCAGATTCCTATTCTCATTTCTGCTTGCATTTTTGAAATAGGCCCGTTCTGTCATAGGCCCATTGAGTTATCAGAGATCAACAATACTTTAAAAATAAGTAAAATGACCTTACAAAATAAAAACCGAAAGAACTGCAGATGCTGTAAATAGGAACAAAACAAAGTTGCTGGAAAAGCTCAGCAGGTCTGGCAGCATGTGTGAAGAAAAAAAATCAGAGTTAACGTTTTGAGTCCAATGACCCGGTTCTGTGGAAGGGTCACTGGAATTGAAATGTTAACTCTGATTTTTCTTCACAGATGCTGCCAGACCTGCTGAGCTCTCCCAGCAACTTCTAAAATGACCATGTGTTTACTTCTGTGGCTTCAGCACAAATATAAGTCATAAGATACAAACTTTTTACTGCTGGATGCCTTAAATGGTATTTTGTTAATACACATAAAGTACAAACTTAATTGACTCATTCAGGTCTTAATGCATTAATTTGATGTGATCAATTTTATGTTATAACTTAAAGGGACAACGTTTAGGAAAGTGGCTTTTATTACTTTGATTTTACCTGTTTGCTGTTTGCCCCTTTCTAAATTTGTTGACAGTTGTGTGCAAGGAAATGAAATGAGGCAAAATTTCTGCTAACTCCTGGTTGACGTGTCCCAATTGATAATGGAAAATACCAGGAATTAAATGTGGTTATAAAATACTTTGCAGTTCATGTTATTCTAGGACATGTATGAAGAATGAGCATATACTCGAAATGGTTGAGACAAACCATTACCATAACCACAAGTGTCCTCCTTTAGAAGAAAATAGATAAAGTGATGATATTGGAGAGAAACTTGGAGGAGGACAAGGAGGAAAGCATATGTGATGATAATTTGGTACAGACAATGAATGTACTATCAGCTAGAAGGTTAATTAATGGATTGGTATGTAACCCTCTGTCTGTTTAACCCATTCTGTTGTATAGTTTTTTTTTGGCAACTATGTTTTCAACATCAAAGATTAATGTTCCACCATCCCATTGAACAAGAAGTAGGAGGCAAGAAGATGTCTCAAATGGGTTGCTCTCTACTCCCAAACTACATTGAGAAACATCTGGCAACAGTTTACTTCCCAGTAAAAAAGGAAGAGGAGGAATTACATGGTTAAGATTTTACTTATTAAAATGTTTGTGGTTGCTGACAGCAGAGCAATGTTCATATTGCAATATATTTATTTTGATAATTATCCCAAAATAGTTCTTATCAAATGTTTATGTCTTTGCTACCCATGACTAGCTGACTGAAAAAGTCCTGGAATAAATTTATATTTAGTTTTTAGAACTACAGTGAACTCTTGTTCAATTAACGGTAGTTTTTTTTTAATGATGCATTGCTTCATGAAGTGATCCACCAGTATTGATTCACAGTCCTCTTGCTCAAATTTCTCCAGCAGCTAACTAGAACTCAAAATAGCTGCTAACTGCCATCCCTTACTAGGATTTTAAGTTGTTCTACTTCTTTGGACTATGATTCACTGCGATTTTCTTCAGTTAAACATTGTATGTTGTAGGGTGTGTGATTTTATATGTATTATCAATTATTTTAGAGTTTGGATTTTAAAGTAGTGATACATGGGTTTGGTCTATATGTGCGAGAGAGTTTTAATAATTAACTAGTCAGTCTTTCTGGAGCCATAGTTTTAAAAACCAGTATGTGTGAAAGAATAGCGTTTGGGGTGATAATGGGAATTTGTAAGTATTTTTGAGAGTTTTAAGCTAAAAGAGAGTAAACATTGAAGAGCATTAGCTTGTTTTTAGTTTAACAGAATGAAGAATTTTTTTTACCCAGGGGAAGAAACTGTTGGTTGGAAAAATTTTGTTTTCGGCTCATAGGACACCTAACTGAGGTTAAATGTAAAGACAGTTTCACCGAGAGGAAGGAGTTAGTTTAGAACTGTGAGGGATTTGGTTACCTTAATGTAAAGAATTTAGTTTGAAAATTACAGACCAGAAGTATTTGGTGAGAAACCTGAATAGGTTAATTGAAGGCTGGAAGATTTTAGCTCAATTGTGTGACTGAACAAGGAAAATGTTATCAACTTCTCAATATTAGAAATTGAAAGAAACAGATAAGTCAAACCTATAAATGTGATAGAGAAGGGAACTGTCTCTCGTATTTGAGTACTGTAAAGTGATAATGTTGGGATAGATGGATTTTATTTTATCGGGTGTTTTAATATCTTTCAAATTGGCTTATGTATATAAAAAGTTTGATTTATTCTATTTTATCTTCATTTCTTAGGCTTAATAAACGTGTGTTTTATTGTTAACACCAGATTGCATGCTTGTGTTTCAGTGAAAGATCATCTTGGTGTCTATGGACTACAGAATTAGAATTCATTGGACTCGAGAGGGATCTGTGTCCTTCTCTTAAAAGTAATTTGTATGTGTGGTTTTGGCCATAAAATAGCTCTGGTGTGGTGAAGTTTATTCCATGGCTTTTGAAGATGGCTTTGAATGTTGCTAAGAATTTTCCAGATGTGGAAGATAAAACGATTGATTATTTGAAATCTTTGAGAACTGCTAAACTGAGAGAGTTAGCCAGAAATTTGAAAACAGAGACGAAAGTGGGATCTTGTAATATTAAGAAGCTTCAAGTGATTATCTAACATTTAGAATTGGAAGAAAGGAAACCTAAAATTGGGGATACAAACTAGAATCAGCTAAGATCCACAATTAGAAATAAAAAAAATTGACTTAGAAAGAAGGGGAAGTGAAAAGACATGAGTTAGAAGAGAAAGAAAAAGGGATATATAGGTGAGAAAACTTGCAACAGAAAGGAGGAAAAGAAAAACAGAGAATCATGGAAGGTGAGGAGAAACAAAAACAAAGTAAAGTGGAATTAAAGTATCTTGAACTCCAAAGAGATAGAGAACTTCAACAACATGAGTTGGCCAATGAAACGAGTAAAGAAGGAGGTAACATTCTGCTGGATAATTCTGATTCCATGAGGGATTTGATTTAACTGAGAATATACTCTTAGAGGCCAAGTTTACTCAGAATGGTGTCAAATGGTATTTAACCTGACTTGAGAAGGTCACTAGACAGATAAAGTGACTGAAAGATGCCTGGACCTTAATGTTACGTAGGGTTTTGACACGTACAGATACGAGTGTATGCCAGTCCTGCTAATTGTCAATGCTTATGAGCTTGTCCCTGAAGCTTATCAATTAAAATTTTTGACCACAAGAGTGGAACTAAATTTGCAGCATTGCATGCTTGTGTTTTAGCGAATGACCACCGCATCAAATTAATGAAAGCAATATTTGATCTATTAAGCCAGATTTCAGTCTGAAACCTGATTTGCCTCATAGTAACATCAGTTGGGATCATAATAATTGCCATTGGCCCAAATATTGAAGGAATCATAAGTGCTCTGTGCCGTAGCCAAAATGGCACTGGAGCCCCAATTTCTAGAAGTCTCATCTCTGAGCCCAACACCCATCATTTTCAGCAGAAGGGAATTGAAGGAGGCAGAACTGCATTTAAAAGTGCAACTAATTTCAATCAGAAACAATTTTTTTAAAACCAGTATCTCTGAAACACAACTTGGGCTATTTAAACAAAGTCTTGATCTGCCAGATCAGCAATGATCATTCAGAGCTGACTTGCCTGGTTTGAATGTAATCAGTTAACTGAGATTGACAGTTACAGTTCATGCTACATCATTATGCCAACCATTGTCCAACCAATCAGTACCCTCTTCTTATGCTGCGTAAATGGTTATTTTCTAAACTTGGCTTTTATTCCATTTCAACACTTGCTGAGTGCAAGATGAAAAATTTCCTCTTTCTTTGCAGCAGCATTTGAGTTCAGTGCTACAAAGCAACCCACTGGGATTGTTAAAAGTAGATAAGAATGTGTGTAATAAGTCGCTAAGGCCCATGGTACTGTCAATCTATCAATTTATTTAAAATCCTCATCTCATTAAATTTTGAATAAATTAACAGCCAATTGTTAAAAAATGCTTGCAATTTCAACAAATGTTTTTTGATATATGCCTGAGAATATTTGTTTTATATATTCTTAAATGATGCAGATGAGAATGTTGGGGGGATGTTAAGTAAGTTTGTGGATGACAGAAAGATTGACTCGGTGGTTGATAGTGAGGAGAAAGGTGTTAAATAGAATTTAACCCTGATAACTGAGAGGTCTTGCACTTCGGAAAAAGCAACAGGATAAAAGGACAATGAATGGTAGAACACTAGGAAGAGCAGAGGAAAAGATGGTGCTTGACTACAGATCCCTGAAGATGGCTGTATAGGTTAGTTAAGAAGGCACACAGGATGCTTGCTTCTATCAGTCAAGGCATATATTATAAGAGCAGGGAGGCTATGGAGTTGTACAAAACTTTGATTCAGCCACAGCTGGAGTACTGTGCACATTTCTGGTCACCACACTATCAGAAGGATGTGTTTGCACTGGAGTAGCTGCAGAGGAGATTCGCCAGGATGTTGCCTGAGATGGAGCATTTCAGCTGTGAAGAGAGGCTGGATTAGCTCAGGTTGTTTTCTTTGGAGCAGAGAAGCTTGACGGTGTGACATGATTGAGGTGTATAAGATTATGAGGAGCATGGACAGGGCAGATAGAAGGCAGCTGTTCACCTTAGTTGAAGTTTCAATAACATGGGACCATAATTTTAAAGTGATAGGTAGGAGGTTTGGAAAAGATCTGAGGAAAAACTTTTTCACCCAGGGTGTTGGCAATCTGGAATGCACTGCCTGGAAGGGTAGTTGAAGCAGGTAATGTCACAACCTTTAAAAAGTACGTGGTTCAGCAATTGAAGTCTCATAGCATTTGATGCTATGGCCTAGTGTGCGAGACACGTGTAGGTAGTAGTGTGTCTTTGGTGGTACAGACCGGAAGGGCTGAAGGGCCTCTTCTGTACTGTGTGATTCTAATATCTTTATAGAATTAGTGCTGTTTACTGCTTCCACATCTTATCGTTGTCAGTGCCAGGGGCCTGTAAATTTATAATCTGTTTTGACAACTCACAGTTTTAACTAAACTGTTAGCTGTCTTTGATGTCAGACTATGAATGCATATATTTATGATGGATTAATTTCTTGAAAGAATTTAAATGAATTGAATGGGTTTTCAATCAATGAGAATTTTTTTTCAATTTAGTGAACATTAGAACTTCATTTCATCTCAACATGGCTCCTGAGGTCTCCTCATGCTGGATGAATTGTAATAGAGAGTGTAAGAGAAAAAGGTAATGGGAAGGGGCATGAGTTAGCACTGTTTTGGCAGAGGTGCTAACTGGGAAATGGGATGAGTGGGCCTCTTGTTGACATGGAGGTTATGATGGGCTGTGGGTGTGGGTAGAGAAGCATAAGTTGGCATGAAGGATATGAGAAGCCATTATGGTGGTTGGGGGGAGGTGGCCATGAGGGAGCATGGAGAGTGTTTGGGGAATGAGAGCTAAAAGACATTACTGTTCTTATGATAATGGAGACAGAACTCTGGAGCACTAAGATAGGCCCATTAATGGTCCTTCCTGGTACCCAGCAGCCCTTGTGTTTGCCTCTGAACAACTCAGTCTATATCTGATCCCTGTAATAAGATTTCTGCCATTCAAGGAAATTTTTCCAGAGTCAGGTTTGCAGTATTGAGATATTTCCTGACTCTGTGCATCCAACGTAGGAGGGGAAATTTTGGCTCATTGTCTCTGTTCTCCACAGAAATGGTACACCTTCCACTGATTCTGCACGACCAAAGTAACCTTTTCCATCCTGATAACCACCATAACATACAAGGACAGGGATTTGAATGTTTGGGGGCTCAATACAACCTATGTGGTGGTTGAAAACCACTAGCTGAGGAGCACTCACTGTTGCCTTCCAAGGTGCTGGACATCGAGAATGTGCAATGAGGAAGAAAGCGGCTGTGATCACACCAAGACTGGGCACGGTAAGTGTCCCAACCTGTGGTGGAAGGGCTGCAACAAAAACCACCATGTGAGGCCTTTTAAAGGAAAAGAACATTACACACAAACCGATGCACTGTGCAGGACTCAGACCCTGATCCCTGGCCATCCTAATGCATTGCCCCCTTATTTGCTGCACACATCCCTACCGCAGACTTCACTGACCAGCTCATTCACACTAACAGGTCACAGACACCAGGGCTAAAATACAGACGGACAGGATGAGAATCAATGATGTCAGCAGGAGCCTTTCCTCTGTATATGCTTTGTGGAAGCGCAGTGAACAAAGAACTTTAGAGGGCCTTACCTACCAGATCAGTTATTGATTTAAAAACGTAAATAAGAAGGTATTTGCAAGTTAAGGATAGATAGGGATGTGGAGCCAATATATATGCATGGAGTTGAGAGCCAGCTCATCCATGATATCATTTAACGATAGAATAGGGTCTCATCTCTTATTCCCGTTCATAATGTGAGTGTTATTTTTGGATATACTCGGTGAAAGATGAGCAATTATCCACTAAAAGAGCATTCTGATATTTTGGAAGAACGTATGTATTCATCATGCAAATGGGATATATATATCTTGGGACTTGGAGTCAAATTAAAATGGTTAAATGGAACTGCACTGTTTCTTACCATTTTATTATATACATCTGTTTGAGGTCTAACAAACAATTCATCAAGAAATTGAAGCTTAAAAAATGTGTTCTTTAAACAAATAATTTTGTCTTGGTTAGTGGCTTAAAGCTTAGAGAGCACTTCGGATCCAATGATCTCTGTAGTTTTAGATTTAGGTTCGTTATCACAGCTAAGGCCAGAATAACAATGCAGTAGTGCAGAGTTTCATAAATTGGCAGATTTGATGACCACACAATATTAATTGGGAAAAGTTACTTAAAATGGAATGACAGTAAGCAAATAATCTAAAAGTTAGGAGATCATTTGGAAACTAGTAACTGCAATAAAGCAATGGTCATGGCAAGAATAAAAAGGAAAAAAAAAATGTTGAGGAAAAGATACTTGACTGGAAAAATACCAAATTGTAGGAATGCAAAAAGGAACATTGCTGAAAAAAGAGACATATTGTTGAAGCTTTTCATCTTCTTTTCATCAGGACATTGGGAGAAGACCAAATTTCTAATAATCACAGCAATTTATACTATAGAAGAAAACATACTGATTGGTTGCCAGGCAACTCTGATTGGCTGAAGTGTTACAATGGAGAAAACAACAGGGAAATCTATTTTTTGTAAACTCTGTAGTACTGCATAAAAAGATGCAAGGCTTGAACATGAGAGAGATAGTAGGAACTGCTGATGCTGGAGAATCTGAGATAACAAGGTGTAGAGCTGGATGAACACAGCAGGCCAAGCAGCATCAGAGGAGCAGGAAGGCTGATGTTTCAGGTCTGGACCCTTCTTCAGGCTTATTGCATTTGTCTGCAAACAACAGATCCCTGCATATGAATGTACATCTCTATTAGCAAGTGTAGATGCTCCAAACTTAACTGATTATCATGAATTGTTTACTAATATGACTATTAACACAGCCAGGATCGTTAATCAAGTGCTAACTAATTATACAGAGATAGTAGGAACTGCAGATGCTGGAGAATCCGAGACAACAAGGTGCAGGGCTGGATGAACACAGCAGGCCAAGCAGCATCATAGGAGCAGAGAGGCTGACGTTTCGGGCCTAGACCCTTCTTCAGAAAAGGGGGAGGGGAAGGGGGTTTTGAAATAAATAGGGAGAGAGTGGGAGGCGGATAGAAGAGGGATAGAGGAGAGGATAGGTGGAGAGGAAACAAACAGGTCGAAGAGGCGGGGATAGAGCCAGTAAAGGTGAGTGTAGGTAGGGAGTTAGGAAGGGGATAGGTCAGTCCAGGGAGGACGGACAGGTCAAGGGGGCAGGATGAGGTTGGTCGGTAGGAGATGGAGGTGCGGCTTGAGGTGGGAGGAGGGGATAGGTGGGAGGAAGAGCAGGTTAGGGAGGCAGGGACGAGCTGGACTGGTTTTGGGATGCGGTAGGGGGAGGGGAGATTTTGAAACTTGTGAAATCCACATTGATACCATTGGGCTGCAGGGTTCCCAAGCGGAATATGAGTTGCTGTTCCTGCAACCTTCGGGTGGCATCGTTGTGGCACTGCAGGAGGCCCAGGATGGACATGTCGTCTGAGGAATGGGAGGGGGAGTTGAAATGGTTCGCGACTGGGAGGTGCAGTTGTTTATTGCGAACCGAGCGTAGGTGTTCTGCAAAGCGGTCCCCGAGTCTCCGCTTGGTTTCCCCGATGTAGAGGAAGCCACACCGGGTACAGCGGATGCAGTATACCACATTGGCAGATGTGCAGGTGAACATCTGCTTGATGTGGAAAGTCTTCTTGGGGCCTGGGATGGGGATGAGGGAGGAGGTATGGGGGCAGGTGTAGCACTTCGTGCGGTTGCAGGGAAAAGTGCCGGGTGTGGTGGAGCTGGAGGGGAGTGTGAAGCGGACAAGGGAGTCACGGAGAGAGTTGTCCCTCTGGAAAGCAGATAAGGGTGGGGATGGAAAGATGTCTTTGGTGGTGGGGTCGGATTGCAGATGGCGGAAGTGTCGGAGGATGATGCGTTGGATCCGGAGGTTGGTAGGGTGGTACGTGAGGACGAGGGGGATTCTTTTTTGGTTTTTATTGCGTGGACGGGGTGTGAGGGATGAGGTGCGGGAGATGTGGGAGACACGGTTGAGGGCGTTCTCGACCACCGAGGAGGGGAAGTTACGGTCCTTGAAAAACGAGGACAACTGAGATGTACGGGAGTGGAATGCCTCATCCTGGGAGCAGATGCGGCGGAGGCGAAGGAATTGGGAATAGGGGATAGCATTTTTGCAGGAAGGTGGGTGGGAGGAGGAGTATTCTAGGTAGCTGTGGGAGTCGGTGGGCTTGAAATGAATATCGGTTTCCAGGTGGTTGCCCGATATGGAGACAGAGGTCCAGGAAGGGGAGAGAGGTATTAGAGATGGTCCAGGTAAACTTAAGGTTGGGGTGGAAGGTGTTAGTGAAGTGGATGAACTGTTCGAGCTCCTCGTGGGAGCACGAGGCGGCGCCGATACACTCCGCCCACCGCTGACGCCGACGCAACTCCGCCCACAGCCGACGCCGACGTCGCTCCACCCACAGCCTCCACAGCCAACAGCTCCAGAGGGGACAATAGCACCCAGCCCTGCCAAGTCTTCACCATCCCCCCAGACCTACCCCTTACTGAGGACGAACGGTCAGTCCTCAGCAAAGGGCTCACCTTTGTCCCCCTCCACCCACAGATCAACGAATACCGCTCACGCTTGGACATAGAGCAGTTTTTACGCCGCCTCCGCCTCCACGCTTACTTCTTCAACCGTGAACCTAACCCTCCCTCTACTGACCCCTTCTCCCGCTTCCAACACACCCCCTCCTCCTGGACACCACCCCAAGGCCTCCTACCCACCCTTGACCTCTTCATCTCCAACTGCCGTCGAGACATCAATCGCCTCAACGTCTCCACCCCTCTCACCCACTCCAACCTCTGCCCCGCAGAACGTGCAGCCCTCCGCTCCCTCTGCTCCAACCCCAACCTCACCATAAAACCCGCGGATAAGGGAGGCGTAGTTGTAGTATGGCGCACTGACCTCTACATCGCCGAGGCCAGACGCCAACTCTCCGACACCTCCTCCTACCGCCCCCTTGATCATGACCCCACCCCGAGCACCAAGCCATCATCTCCCAAACCATCCACAACCTCATCACCTCAGGTGACCTCCCACCCACGGCCTCCAACCCTGCACTGACCGCTTCTATCTCCTTCCCAAAATCCACAAACCTGAATGCCCTGGTTGACTCATTGTCTCCGCCTGCTCCTGCCCCACCGAACTGATCTCCAACTATCTGGATTCCATTTTCTCCCCCTTGCTCCAGGAACTCCCTACCTATGTCCGTGACACCACCCCGCCCTCCACCTCCTCCAGAACTTCCAATTCCCCGGTCCCCAACACCTCATCTTTACCATGGACGTCCAGTCCCAATACACCTGCATTCCCTATGCAGATAGCCTAAAGGCCCTCCGCTTCTTCCTGTCCCGCAGGCCCGACCAGTCCCCCTCCACTGACACCCTCATCCGCTTAGCCGAACTCGTCCTCACCCTCAACAACTTCTCTTTCAATTCCTCCCACTTCTTACAGACAAAGGGGGTGGCCATGGGTACCCGCATGGACCCAAGCTATGCCTGCCTCTTTGTAGGTTACGTGGAACAATCCCTCTTCTGTACCTACACCGGCCCTAAACCCCACCTCTTCCTCCGTTACAATGATGACTGTATCGGCGCCGCCTCGTGCTCCCACGAGGAGCTCGAACAGTTCATCCACTTCACCAACACCTTCCACCCCAACCTTAAGTTTACCTGGACCATCTCTAACACCTCTCTCCCCTTCCTGGACCTCTCTGTCTCCATATCGGGCAACCACCTAGAAACCGATATTCATTTCAAGCCCACCGACTCCCACAGCTACCTAGAATACTCCTCCTCCCACCCACCTTCCTGCAAAAATGCTATCCCCTATTCCCAATTCCTTCGCCTCCGCCGCATCTGCTCCCAGGATGAGGCATTCCACTCCCGTACATCTCAGTTGTCCTCGTTTTTCAAGGACCGTAACTTCCCCTCCTCGGTGGTCGAGAACGCCCTCAACCGTGTCTCCCACATCTCCCGCACCTCATCCCTCACACCCCGTCCACGCAATAAAAACCAAAAAAGAATCCCCCTCGTCCTCACGTACCACCCTACCAACCTCCGGATCCAACGCATCATCCTCCGACACTTCCGCCATCTGCAATCCGACCCCACCACCAAAGACATCTTTCCATCCCCACCCTTATCTGCTTTCCAGAGGGACAACTCTCTCCGTGACTCCCTTGTCCGCTTCACACTCCCCTCCAGCTCCACCACACCCGGCACTTTTCCCTGCAACCGCACGAAGTGCTACACCTGCCCCCATACCTCCTCCCTCATCCCCATCCCAGGCCCCAAGAAGACTTTCCACATCAAGCAGATGTTCACCTGCACATCTGCCAATGTGGTATACTGCATCCGCTGTACCCGGTGTGGCTTCCTCTACATCGGGGAAACCAAGCGGAGACTCGGGGACCGCTTTGCAGAACACCTACGCTCGGTTCGCAATAAACAACTGCACCTCCCAGTCGCGAACCATTTCAACTCCCCCTCCCATTCCTCAGACGACATGTCCATCCTGGGCCTCCTGCAGTGCCACAACGATGCCACCCGAAGGTTGCAGGAACAGCAACTCATATTCCGCTTGGGAACCCTGCAGCCCAATGGTATCAATGTGGATTTCACAAGTTTCAAAATCTCCCCTCCCCCTACCGCATCCCAAAACCAGTCCAGCTCGTCCCTGCCTCCCTAACCTGTTCTTCCTCCCACCTATCCCCTCCTCCCACCTCAAGCCGCACCTCCATCTCCTACCGACCAACCTCATCCCGCCCCCTTGACCTGTCCGTCCTCCCTGGACTGACCTATCCCCTTCCTAACTCCCTACCTACACTCACCTTTACTGGCTCCATCCCCGCCTCTTCGACCTGTTTGTTTCCTCTCCTCTATCCATCTTCTATCCGCCTCCCACTCTCTCCCTATTTATTTCAAAACCCCCTTCCCCTCCCCCTTTTCTGAAGAAGGGTCTAGGCCCGAAATGTCAACCTCTCTGCTCCTATGATGCTGCTTGGCCTGCTGTGTTCATCCAGCCCTGCACCTTGTTGTCTCTAACTAATTATACAATCATTTTAACAAAAGGTGGTTTGTTTTGGGTTTTGTAAATGCAGGCTGGTTGAGTGTGGCCAGTACTCTGGCTATTATAAACAACTGAAGGAGGATACCAAAATAAAACAAGGAATTGCAGATGCTGGAGATCTGAAACAAAACAAAACTAAAATTGCTGGAGAAACTCAGGGGGTCTGGCAGCATCTGTGAAGAGAAAGCAGAGATTACATTTTGAGTTAAATGACTCTTCATCAGAACTGTTAGTAGCTCGGAAAAAGTGGTATTTCTGCTGAAGCCGAAGTGGAGCAAGGTGAGGGAGAAGGGAGAGGTGACCGGATTGATGGATGTGAAACCCAGAGAGAGAAAGATATATGAAAGGGGTAGGTAAACAAGAAGATTATGGGATCAGTGGTGTGTGTCCAATGCCACCCTGCCTGGCTGGAGGAAATTGCAGGTGATCTCTGCCCATGGGGCATGTCCTGAGATTTTGAGGAATGCTGACCAAGGTGAAGAGATTGAAGAAGCTTATCTTGCCTTGCATTAAAGTAACCCAACAATTACAAAACTCAGTTATTGTACTCTCCTCATTCTAAACAAAGATATAGATACCCTTATAAAAATCAAAACAACTGTGGATGCTGTAAATCAGGAACACAAACAGAAGTTGTTGGAAAAGCTCAGCAGATTTGGCAGCATCTGTGAAGAAAAAATCAGAATTAATGTTTCAGGTCTGGTGACCATTCCTCAGAACTAGAATGGAGTTCTGAGGAAAAGTCACCGGATCCAAAACGTTAACTCTAATATTTTCTTCACAGATGCTGCCAGATCTGGTGAGCTTTTCTAGCAACCTCCGTTTGTGTTCCTGTATGGTTACCCTTATTCGTCCTCAATGAAGATGAAAGTGGTCATGATAGGCTCACATATTCAATACATACAAAATGAAAGGGAAAGAGCTACATACTTAGGATGCTTACTTGAAAAGTGAAAGGGAATTTACCGGTATTAATTGTCTGTGTTTGAGCCAAATCGAAAAATTAACATTTAGGAGTAGTTGCAGAGGTAAAATAATGATCAGAAATGTCCAAAAATGTTGTTGCCAAAGAACATTGCTACAGCCTTCAAAAATGTGCAAGCAAAAGATGTGTGTCTATGTTGGTCAGTCTATCATATAGAGAAAAGTAACCATCCCTATAAATTGTATTCCCACTGTATGGGCTAACTAGTTAATTGTAGTGCTAGCTGCAGCACCATTCCCAATTCCTGTACTTCTCTCACTTGTTAGCATTTCCCTTGTTTCTTTCTGCCAGTTGTGTGAGGTACGAGTGCAATATATTGTTCTGGTCACTTTGATAGTGTTGCTTTCCTACTCTCTATATTTGTACAGATTATGAAAATGATTTTAAGGTGTTTATCCTTATTTAAGTGCTGATAGCTGAGACTTTACGTTTGCCTGCCTTCATTCCTGTGGTACAACTCCTGCGTTTCAACCTTCTAGAATTGTACTGCATTGTCCAGTGTTGTGAAGGGATAAACACCACAAGATTTTGCTCAGTGGTTAGGGTACCCACTTACGTGCTAATTATGAGAAAACAGAAATGGTAATTGGGCTGGTACATCCTTAGAGCACAGCCATTTACTTCATACTGTTGCATGTCTCTGACCTCAAACATTTCTATACAAGCTGCACAGGTAATTTCCCATTATTACCTCAGAATATATTCTCGGGTCGATTTTAAATCTTTCACCTCTGTGAAGATCTGCACTTGCAAGAGATCCTAGTAACAAATTTATATTATTCATTTTTACCTATGTTTCTACTCAACCTGCTCAGGCGTGTTATTTACATACCTCTGGAGCAGGTGGCACTTGAACCTGGGCCTTTTGGTCCAAAGGTAGGGACTCTACCACTGCACCACAGGAGGACTGTATTATTCATCTTTATCCTTTTTTTTGCAGTACATAATCATATACTGTAATTTTTGTGGACCTATTATATATAATCATTCAAATTAGAGGGTGAGTTCTTTGACAACCTCAAGTAAAAGTAGAACCTCATATTTTGTTCCTTTTACACTACTATGTGATTTACTGTTTAATTTCTCCACATCTAAAGAAGTACTGAAAAGGATTTTCAGTTATTGAACTTGAAGTAAAAAAAAAATGTGCAATATATCCAGCACCTTCCTCAGATTTGGTTGAAGAGAACAATTCTGGACTTGCACTCAAAGCATTAACACCTTCTTTCAAAAACTGTTGGATGTTCTGCACCTTTCCAGCATTTGCAGTTTTTTTTTGTTGGTTCTAGTATTCTAACCTCTACGGCTCTGATATTGCAAGAGCTTAGATTGTATGTCTCCCTGCTTCTCAAAGAATATTGGTCAGGTACGATAACTCTAATTATTCAGGAGAAAAGCAAAAGGTTAGTTACTGAAATTAATTGCATTTAATTCAACAAAGTACTCGTTACTTGCTTATCTATGAAGATACAAGAAAATGTCAATAAGAATAATCAACTATTAAGACAGCCAACATCAATGGGACAAGAATGGAGCTGAGCCTGATAGACTGGGGTCAATGTTGGCAGATGAAAGGTAAGTGAGCAATGGGCTACCTTTAAAGAGGAGATGGAATCAGGTACATTAGTTTTCCTCAAATAAAGCCATAGCTCGCTGGATGACAAAGGGAGGTGCAAACTAAATTAAAGAAAAACAGTGCATATAACAAATATTAGGTTGGAAATACAACACACAGCCAAGCTGAATGTGGGATGTTGACAAGACAAATGCAAAAATAAATAAGAGAAGCAAAGAGGGATTAATGAAAAGACTGGCATCTAACAAACAGAGAAATTCCAATGTCTTCTAGAGGGAGATTAGTCATAAAAGGGTATTTAAAGGAGGAGGAGGACTGACTAGAGACTGAAGAGGGGATTTACACAGAGGGATGAGGCATCACAGAGGGATTGAATGGATATTTTTCATCTGTCTTTACCTGCAAGGCAGATGCTGGTCAATGAGATGGCAAACAAAGCATCCTTTCACCCTGGCCTGGAGACTCACCACAGCTGATTCTTACTCTATACTAATTTCTAAAGTAAATGGATCACCAGTGACTGAACTGGTGACTATGAATGTCAGATTAAGTGATGATGCCACACCATCAGTGCTTTGCTGATGCTGGCTTTATTGTCCGGAGGTTCCTGAGGCTAGGGTTGTAGTACTTCATCAGTCCCTGAAAGCAACGACTCAGTGGAGGAAAGTCAATGTGAGAAAAAAATGGAGTGGCTTGGGAAGCAAAGGGGTCCATGTCACACTATTAACAGCTGGCCCATGTGTCAAAATTCAGGATGTGAGTGCTCTTGGAGTTGAGAAGGGGCATACAGCAGGAAGATAACTGTCATGCTCAAAACTCCCAGTGATGTTTGATATCACAGATCCTGTTGCTGCTCTTTTCATTGTGGAGAGAACGATGTACTCCATAAGACTTGGGAAATGCAAGTGACCTTGTCCCCAGTTAGTTTGCTTTATTCCTTTTCATTGTGTGCTATCTTGCTGAACCGAGGGCAGAATTTCACGGGTTGTATACTAGTATGTTTGGGTTATCTTCCCACCTTAGCTGAGATGTATGGAGGGAATGACAGATGAGTGAGAGGCTGATAAGTATTTGAGGGTGAGGTAGGCTTGAGTTATGAGTGCCACAGAGGGCTGCTGAGCTAGCGATGAGGCTGTGGAGCCTTGGACGATGTGAGCAGTTGTTGGTGTGGAGTTGAACCATGTTCAAACACGTTAGAAATGCACCAGGGTTAATAAAATGGTAACTTTCCTTGCAAGATTAACTGAGTTTAGTCAGCTTTCATGTTTTGATGCCAAACTGTGGCATGTGATTTGTTTCTCACTACATGCCTGTTCTGGTGTTGTCAAAGACGATTAAGGTCATAATTCAATGGTAATGGGTGTGACTAATGTTTCTACTATCATCCAGTTCAGACTGTTTATTGTCTAGTCATCCAACAAACACAGCAACTCCATTATGATTTTTCAAACCAAAAATCAGGTGGCCATTTCTTCACATACTTGAATATGCTGCAAAGTCCACATACCATGGTATTTTATGCAATCTTGATGAAATAAATATCTCTTGAAAGTCATTGTGGAAATCAGAGACTTGCAAAAACATGATTCAGTAAGAATTCTGCATTCAGTATCATAATATGTAAGCAATGCGCCACTTGGGATTATTGGGCTACTGGATAACATTTGTTTTAGTGAGCCGCATTCATTACACATTCCAGGTTTACCGCATGGCTCCATAATTTCATGCCATTCCTTCGGCAAAATTATTTTTTAATTCAATCCTTTGTATTTTCATCTGTTCCATTTCGATCAATTTCACTTTTTCTCTCAGTCTTCTACGTTCTCTTCCTGAGAGTGTTGTCTTTTTCCTTGGATATGATCCCAAACCTACCAGGTACCGTCTGCAATGTTGTAGAAGTTATTATTGATGAGCTTAGAGAATGAATGTTGGCTGTCTATTTGACATGTTTGAGAGGCAGGATGAGGAAGATCTGCCCTGATGAGTGTTAATGTTGTCCTTGCCCAAAACGTTCACATATGTATTTCTATCAGTTATCACTGCATAATAATTCAAGTGGCTTGGCTGATTTTCCCCTCCATAATTGGGAAGCTAATGAAACTGGTTGTAGCATCTGAAATTTCATTGCAAAGAAATAAATAACTTGCATTCATTTAGCATTTTCTACAATCTCAGGATATCCTAAAGCCTTTCCAGCTAATTAAGTGCTTCTGAGGTGTAGTCACTCTGGTGCAACAAACAGGACAAGCAAATTACTTACAGCAAGCTCCCCCAAGATTCAGGTTGAAAGAGGTTTCTTTCAGTTTTAAATATTTCAACTATTTTCACCCTTTATCTGTTGAGTTATCAGAAGATCTTTAGCCTTTTAAAAATGATTTTAACATTCATCAATGTAGCACCCTTGACAAAGTGACTTTTATTTCCAGAGGTTCCTGCCTGCCTTTTATCAGCAATGGCATTGCCTTGAGAAACTCCTTACTGTTTCTTTTGACATCTCAGACACTCACTAGAATAATACAAAGTCCACGGAACTTGTACCCCAATAATTAAGTTTAAGAACTTCTAAATCACTTGTAACATGTTTCTGTATAAACAACTTCTGGTTTTCTAGCCAAGTGGTTTCTGTTAAGTCTGGCAAAATGTAATAGACAGCAGACACTTAATAATTATTTCAAATGATTTCTGAATGTATGTCATCAATGTTATAGGATCTTTGTGGCTATGTCATTTCATATTTCTGTACATCCATGGCATTAAGCCTTTTTTTAAATGTCTGAACTTTAAGTAGAAATTGAAACCGTAAATAAATATGCATTGCCTTGGAATTGAAAGTAAATTAAGTGCATGTGTAAAACAGGTAGTTTTTTTTTATTTAATCTAATCTATGGTATTACACAGAACAGGATAAACTGAAGAAATTCATCCAATAGCAGACATAACTGTTTTATTAAATTACTGATTGGTGATGATAAAATCTGGAGGACTTGATTTTCTCAGCCTTTACTGACTTCTTTGCAATTAAGTTAACAATTTTTCACTGGCTGAACCCCTTCAAGGGAATATAAAGCACATCATTCTCAGCACCAAGTACCTCTTCAGTAATTGCTGGGTTTCTGCATTGACTCACTTGCACTTCTTCTATTGTCATTTTTTTTTTCTCCACAGGAAAAGCCTTACCAGTGCTCAGAATGTAACAAGGCTTTTAGTCAGAAGAGGGGTCTCGATGAGCACATGAGGACTCATACAGGAGAAAAACCGTTCCAGTGTGATGTAAGTAGCTCAGTCAAATTTTAAAACATTGATCATGCCACTTACAACCAAAGAAGCACTTGATCCAGAAATGTAATGAATCAGACATGAACGTTGGAATTAGGAGCAGAGGGAGATCATGTGGTCCATCAAACTTGCTTGTCCATCCAAACAAATCACAGCTGATCATCTACTTCAATGCTATTTTTCCCATTGTCTCCATGTTCTTTGATTTCATTGGCATTCTGTCTTGAACATGCTCAACATGGGGCATCATTTCCCAGATTTGTTCCAGATAATCCCTTTTTATCTCAAAATCTGGCCTGTGACTTTTCCAATTCATTTGAATTTTGTGGTAGCAGTTGATAAGATTCTTGCAACAAGCTGCATGCCACATCATAAAATTAAGATTAAAAATATACTCTAAGCTATGACTGTTGGATGTTATAGAGTACTGTATGAAATTGATACATTATTTTGTTGGTGATGCAAGTGAAGAAACTTCTAGCTAGCAATATCCAAATTGCTATTCAGTACTTTCATCTTATTTGCAGATTGAATCAAGAAAGTAAACCAACTCAGCTTGAAAAGATTATTAAATGTTTCATCTCAAATATATAATGAATAGGGGACATTAGATGACTTCACGAAGTTGAGTTAGTTATTGTCTTGATTTAATTTAAAACATGAAAGGACTGTATGCAATCTGCATATTCCTAGTACTGTAGCCAAAATAAATTGTGTTGTATCAGCAGGATGTATTGTTACATCAACATTCATTAAAGGCTCTCATTAGACTTGAATTTGTTGATGATTGTGTAGCTGCAACTTTGATCCTAATTACCTGGGGAGCTAAATCTAAATATGTGGTTTAAGATGGAACAACTGGTTATGATTACATTGACAC
Organism: Rhincodon typus; assembly: GCF_021869965.1. Classification (NCBI taxonomy): domain Eukaryota; kingdom Metazoa; phylum Chordata; class Chondrichthyes; order Orectolobiformes; family Rhincodontidae; genus Rhincodon; species Rhincodon typus. The sequence goes on from NC_063332.1 coordinate 112,459,122, forward strand.
ACAGAAGTAAAACTCGTATAAAACAAAAATTACATTGTACCAACCTTGCATTATCTAATGGGTTTTGTTTAGTCATGTATTCCCATTTCTTCATAATGAGACAGTTCCCATTATTGCCATTGTCAGCAAGGCTTTTAATGCATAATTCAAACTAGCAAGGCATGCAAATCATGAGAAAGATACATTACTGCTAGAGACTACAACCTCATATACCTTGGGTGATCTGCACATTAATTTTTCACATTTGTTGCATATCTTTTGAGCTAAGGGAAATGCTATGCACTAAAAAAAGTATAAATTATGTAGCAAGAAGCTTATACACTGAGGAAATTGTGATTTCACTGATCTTACCCAAGTATTATGTTAGTACTGCCACTGAGAATTTCCAAGTCATTCTTTTGCTGTCTCCAACAAGACCAATAAATGTGTATCAGATAGACAGAAGTAAACTAATGTGGATTCTGGAAATCCAGGATTAAAATAGAAAGTGCTGAAACTCTCTGGAACCCTGGAGCAACACTCAACGTGTGCCCATCGTCCTTGGATACTGGGTGGTCACCTGCAGGGGTCGTGGCCTCTGGTCACAAACAAGCTGGACATTGTAAGAGTAGAATCATAGAATACCCACAGTGTGGAAGCAGGCCATTCGGCCCATCGAATCCAGACCGCCTCTCCGAAGAGCATCCCCCACCCCCGACTCATCCCCTTACCCAATCCTCTTAACTGAGCATTTTCCAAGGTTAATCCACCTAGCCTGCATATCCCTGGAAACTCTGGGCAATTCAGCATGGCCAATCCACCTAACCTGCACATCTTTGGACAGTGGGAGGAAACCGGAGCACCTAAAGGAAACCCACGCAGATACGGGGAGAATTTGCAAATCCACACAGTCTCCCTAGGCTGGAATCAAATCTGGGTCCCTGGCACTGTAAGGCAACAGTGCTAACCACTGAACCACTGTGCCACCTGTAAATCCCTTCCTTTTCAGAAATGTTGAGAGATGACGCCAAAGACATGTGTGCCAGAGCTCAGAGGAAGAAGTCTACCCCACCCGCTACACACCTCATCCATATATTTACCATTTCATCTTACAGGACTGTATTTGTGAATGTAATTCAAGTGGACTGGGGTGCTAATTTGCCCTGTCAGTGCCTGATTGAGGAATTTGATGTTGTGAAATTGGGAAGTCTGTCCTGATGATAACCAATCCCTGCCCTGCTGTCATGACCTCCTTCCCAAGATCACATTCCCTCAGTCCCCTTCAGCATCAGTCACCTCTGTGTGTGTCCATCCTCCATCCAAGACCTCAGGTAAATGCAGTTCTGGTGACAGCCACTGTTATCCCAGTGGCACTGCTGAGTGCAGAAGAGCTGCTAGCATCTGATTGACCAGGGGGTGGGGCCATGGGAAGGTCCCACATGCAACTGTTAGGTGCCTGAGTAGGACAAGATGCATCAGGCTTTGGCTGAGAGCCCACAAGATTCCACCTAGCAACCAGAAATTTTAACTGTGTCTCTTTCCATACTTGCTGCATGGTCTGCATATTATTTCTACCACTTCCTATTTTTACATCAGTTAGAACTGGGGTAACACAGTGTGGAGCTGGAGGAACACAGCAGGCCAGGCAGCATCAGAGGAGCAGGAAAGTTGACGTTTCGGGTCAGGACCCTTCTTCAGAACATTTCTTCCCAGCTTTGCTGATGCTGCCTGGCCTGATGTGTTCCTCCCGCTCCACACTGTGTTATGGCTGACTCCAGCATCTGCAGTTAATACAGTTAGAACTGAATCATCTGGATGGTCTGTGCTGTAAACTCAAAGTTTGGGAATGAAATTGAATAGCCACTGACAATAATACAAGGACCATGATGTTCAATTAACCACACATGTTGGACTTAATGCAGACAGAATGGTAACTTTGCGCCAGAGCAATTAAACGCTTTACTTCTCCCACACACACATTGCACTGCTGCAAGCCTCATCTCCATACCGCAGAGATTGGACACTTGTTCAGCTGGCTCACAGCACAGCATTCACTGACATATTTCCCTCTTTCTTGAAGTTATTGCACAACTGAAGGCAGCAGGTACTAACTGGAAGACCACCACCGTTTCGAATATTGACGGTGAATCATTCTTAGGAGGTAAAGATGGGATCCACTAAGCAAAAGTGGGCTGCAGCTGGAATATATTAAAGGATAGCACAGTTGCAAGAGGGTGAGATTGCACATGAGTTTTGCTGCAAACAACTCAGATGACAATTTCTGTGGAGCAGGAGATAAAAGTGAGAAGGTATTTGCTACAAAGTGCTTGGTACACAGGGAATCTCCCAGCTGATGTGAAACATGGAGTGATCCTGAATTAACTTAACACTAACATTTATGCAGAATTTAAATGCTGTCTTTTCCAGCATGGAAGTGGTAGTTAACTGCATCAACACAGTTCTGGACACACCCTCAATACGACATTTGATGGTTGGCATCTTGGCTTCCATTGCATTAACAATTAGTGTTTCCCAAATGTCTGAGTGGAGTATTAGAAGCTCAGAATGAAGCTGTGCAAGTTCAGACTGTTGCCATCATGACTATGGATAGCAGTGTTTAAAGGGGCTTGTGCGTTCTGACAGTAAACAGCAATCGTATCCTGTCACATAGTTCTAGGATTGCTAAGGCCTGGCCCAGAGGGAGTGGCAGTCATTCCATGCTGAGTCTGTTGTCCTCTCTCAGCATAACACTGGCACCATTGCCCTCATTGCCTGTGAAAGGCTTCCACCAGCTAAGCTACGGTCAGTGGGATAATGTTGGCTAGAGCACCAGGATAGGCATAGGTACATGGAAAACAGGCGCCCTGGAATAGACAAGACTACTCAGTTTTCTGTTTTTATTCATTATTGCATGATTACAGTTCTAAATGAATTTTGGAGTGTTTATTTTTTGCTGGGTTTTAGTTTTAATTGCAGCCAAGGGATGATGCGTTGCTCAGTGGCAGAGAAAAGATGAGGAGTGTGGGGTTGTTGGTGAATGAGAAAGTGGACTTGCAGTTTCACTGATATTTCTCTTGAATTAGGTTATCCATCTACAAATGGTGTGGAAATGGGATGTCCAACTTTTTACTTTCTTTCCTTTCCTTTCCCCTCCATCCTTATCATCATCATTTTCCAGTTGCTCCTCCTCTTCCTTTTGCTCCTGACCCTCATTTTCTGTGGCTAGCTGGCCTCAAGGCCTGCATTCCCATAATGCTGAAGCTACACATAATGCAGCCGATTATCATGAATCTTTACACCTCTCTGCTGTGTTTTCCTGTGTCGTTAAGGCAGCAAATACATTTCAGTTTGCTACCCACCTTGTGTGCATGGATTAGAAACTGGAGTCAGCAGTTACATTTTCAATGGAAAGCCCTTGCCAAACTTTGGCATCAAAACTACAGTTGGTATTGAATGAACGTATCATTGACAGTTGCCCAAATGCTGAACTGCTTGAGACACTGCATTCAACAACTGGGCATTGTGGGAATGGAATCCTTTTTCTTGCTCGATCCTGACAGAATTAACATGCAATGTTACAAAGCAGATTTTTGGGAAGAGGCCATTACTGACCAAGCAGCATTTATTGTCCATCCCTAATTGCCTAGAGGGCAGTTCAGAGTCCAACCACTTTGCTGCAGGTCTGAAGGCACATGTAGGCCAGATGAGGTAAGGATAGCAGTTTCCCTTCCCTAAAGTGCATTAGTGAACCAGATGGGTTTTTCCAACAATGGGTTCATGATAATTAATAGATTCTTAATACCAGATATTTTGTATTTAAATTCCACCATCTGCCGTGGCAGGATTTGAACCCAGGTCCCCAGGATATTATCCAGGTCTCTGGATTAACAGTGCAGCAATAATACCACTAGGCTATTGCCTCACCCTTAGATATTTGGAAGTCAATGGCAGTTTGTACTATGGGAAGCTTCTAAACTGAGCAAAATGGCTAATCTTCATTGGCTCATCTCTTGGTAAGAGTGAATGAAATAAATTTAGCTGTCTTTGAGCAGAGAGCCTCAGTGACCACTCTCTTTTTGCAGCAGTGGAGGGCAAACTGTGAGACATTGCCTGTATCTCCAGTACCTGCCTGAAAAGTCAAGTGCATAAAAAAATTACTGTGGTCACCTTCACAGCCACTGACAATGCTGCCTTACCCTATTCTGAGGTTGGAGTCAAGAGCTGCAAAGAGACCTCCTAAACGATTGCTGTCCATTGAGATTCTACTAGTGAAATGCTCCAGGAACACCCCTAACTGTTTATAGTTCAGTCAAAGAAAGGGGATGGTGGCTGCAAGCTACCCCAAGCTGGTGGTGCTTGGCAATGCAGCATGTCTAACAGCCTCTGGTTGTTCTTCTAGTCATGCTGCATTGTAACGGGAGCGTCAACTCGTGCATCTCAGTCCCAGATAAACCAGTCTGCACAGAAACCTTACACATCAGCAAAAATAGTAGTGCACAGAAACCTTACACATTAGCAAAAAAAGTCATGCACAGAAACCTTACACATTAGCAAAAGGGAAACTTTTAATACTTAAAACAATCGTGGAAAGTGCCAAAGGTCTGTGCAATTGTAACAGCAGCCATAAGAAATCTTCCAGCATCAAACCTGTAAGCAGTTGACTATTCATTTAAATAGTCCTGGTAGGGATGGTAGCGATGGCAGCGATGGCCGTCTTCCTTAAAGTTGTGTGAGCTTAAGAGAGGTTGGTGCATTGAGTTGGGGAATGGCAGGGTTGATATCAAAATAGTATTTCATGTTTCTTGACATCGTGATTTGTCTGCTCTGCATAGTTACTGCACACATTCACAGTATGTGCACTAGCACCAGTGCCAAAGATTTTGCATAACAAGTGTGCATGAGGGAACCAAGCCCCATCCTGAAGCTCTAAGCAAACTCTTAGCACCCTGATAACAGGCTGAATTACTACATCTGCTAAATGTATTACACTGAGCAAGGTCGTCTTTAACATCAGCTTCTAAATTCTTTTTGACCTGAACAGAATTACAACCATTATCAGAGATAGAAGACACATACTCAATTTTTTTCCCCTGGCTGATGTATTTCTGTTGCTAAAAGAACTCAAAAAAACAAGCACTGCCTTTCATTTTTTTAAAAAAACTCACATTTAGAACATTCAACTTTATTTAACAATAACTAGTTGTTTGATGTGCTGCCAGTTTCCTAAATTGTAGGTTGAGAAGATACACGCCTTAACATTTTGGTTTTCAGAAACTTTTGACCGCGGTCCCTTTCGGGGTATGATTGGTTTTGGTGTGATGGGAAACAAACTGCAATTCAGTAAAGTTTCAGTGTGTTCCTTACAACATTGTACTTTAGTTCGTTTTGAATGGCATCATGGTCAGCACAGACATGGTGGGACAAAGGGCCCATTCCTGTGCTGCACTGTTCTATGTTCTTAACTGGTTTTCTGAACATGTAAGTGGATGTATTCAGTTTGTAGAGGGCAGGTGTCATAAGGCAGTTCATATGCTATCTGTTGATTAGGTCAGGAGCAGCATTAGTACAAAACTGGAAGTGTATATGTCTAAAATTGAAAGGCTTATTGGCTGGTGCAAAGTCCCACTAACAGTCTCAAGGCTTTGTTTCTTACTAACACTCATGTCTACAGTATCTCAAAGCTGAAAAAGATTTTAAAAACAGAAGACTTTGAAGAATGTTGAACAACATCATTGCTGTATGTTATTGTCATTATTGAACATACAGGGTGGAATTTTCACTTGGTAGAGGTGGTGGGAAGGACAAGTAAACAGACAAAGTACCCACCACTCTCTTCCTGCCAAATCAGAAACCAAGGTCTGGTAAAGAATCTCTAAAGGTGATCTACCTGTCCTGCTACCAACTGAGGCCAATAAGTCGTCAATTAATTGCAATTTAAGGGCCTCTACCCATGATTTTTCTACTTTCCCAACAGCCGGGAAAAGTGGCTGACTTTACGACAGGCAAACCAGGATTTCCTGTCTGCTGCTTGGGGGTAGGGGGTTATCTATTTGCCCCATTTTGGGGTCAATTGAAGGGACAGACAGAGGGCAAGAGGGTGCCTTGGCTCCAAACTCCGACACCCCTCAGCGTACAATCACTCCCTCCCTTCCTAAAAATCCTTTCTCCTCATCTGTGCAGCTTTAGTCTCCAGCAATTGGACCAAGTCCCGGTGGCTATAGGGCTGTGATTGGCCAGCAGTACTTACAAGGCATGACTTCAGTGACAAAGTTCCTGACAGGCCACAAAGCCCACCAGACAGCACTAACGTGACTGATTGGATTGTGATCCAGACGGTTTTTTCACTGAAGGGCTTGAGGTTGTTGATCATTGCTGAAAACAACCGTTGTCACATTTAAAACAAAAAATATTAAACATCCGCCACATTGCAAAGAAAGTCCAGTTGCCGGTTGGGCTGATAAATGGCAGGTAACATTCATATGACACATGTGCCAGGCATGTCCAAGACGGAATCTAACCATTTCCCCTTAACATTCAATGGCATTGCTGTCACTGAAACCCCTACCCTACATTTTTCATCTACATTGATCAGAAACATAACTTCACCAGGCACATAAATACTATAGCTATAAGAGCAAGTCAGAGATTGGGAGTACGGCAGCAAGTGACTTGCCTCCTGAGTCAGTCTCCCCAACATGTACAAGGCACATGTCAGGAATGTGGTGGAATCACATAGATGAGTCAGCACCAACAGCACTCAAGATCCTGGGAATAGTAACTGACTGGCGTGACACCCTGTCCACCATGTTAAACATTCAGTTCCTTCCCCCAGTGCTAGCAATCCACAAGATACAGTGCTGCAAACGGTCAAGATTTCCTCAACAGAATCTCCCAAACCAGCCACCTGGAATAACAAGGACAACAAATGTTTGGAAATACCACAACCTACCAACTGGAATCCTGGACTTCTGTGTAAACTGCGCTATGAACCTACACAACAACTGGCTGCTGTATTTCAAGAAGATGGATCACTATCACCTTCTTGAGGGCACGGTCAAAAACTGCACTACACCAGGTTATAGTCCAACAGGTTTATTTGAAAACGCAAGCTTTCGGAGATCAGCTCCTTCTTCAGGTGCCTGAGGAAGGAGCTGAGTTTCGAAAGCCTGTGTTTTCAGATAAACCTGTTAGACTATAACCTGGTGTTGTGTGATTTTTGACCTTGTTCACCTTAGTCCAACACTGGCATCTCCACATCTCAAGGGCAGTTCGAGAAGGGCAATAATTGCTGATTTTGCTAGAAATGTACGCAACTCATAAATGACTTTCTTTTTTAAAAAGAGCATTGGAATAAGTTCTGTTCAGTTTTTTTCCATCACTGCCAAATTGAAACTGGAGAAATCAGACTGTCCAATTCTTTGTCTACTTGTTTGTATAGTGGGTTTCTTAACAAGATTTTATTTCCTTGTATAGTATTTTTGGGAGCTTCTTACTATATTAAAAAAGGATGCAAATAAAGAAACTCAGATATCCTTTGATTTTCCAAAATTCTTGTCCTCTTTAACTTGTCAAATTTTAAAATGAGCTTTCAAAACTGGCAAGCTGTTGTAAAGGAAGCACAAAATGATATATGCACAATTTTCTTTTGCAAAATGTAGGGATGCTGCACTGTGTGGTTGTATAATTCCATAATGGGATATTATATAAAGTCAGTGAGAAAAGTTTAGAGAATTATTTTAAGGATCTACACCCAACCTACACCTAATGAAGCACATTCAATGGCATCAAGGCTGTTGCTTCCATTAATAAAAACAAAATGAGCAGCTGCTGGAAATCTGAAACAAACACAGAAAGTGCTGGAGCAACTCAGCATTTCTGGCATCATCTGTGGAGGGAGAAGTAGAATAAACATTTTGAGTCTGGTATGACTGTTCTTCAGAGCCTGAAGAACTTCAGAAGAAAAGTTCTTAAGAAGAATAATATCAGACTTGAAACATCAACTTTGTTTCTCCACGGATGATGCCAGATCTGCTGAGTTTGTCCAGTATTTTCTGTGTTTGTTATTTCTCTGAGATAGTAGGAACTGCAGATGCTGGAGAATCTGAGATAACAAGGTGTAGAGCTGGATGAACACAGCAGGCTAAGCAGCATCAGAGGAGCAAGTAAGCTGACGTTTCGGGCCTAGACCCATTTCTCTTAACTCTTTTGACTCGCCTTTGTCATTTTGTGGTTTGGCTTTGGGATCATTTACAAGATCAGATGGTTTATAGCCTACAATATTTTATGCAATGTTTAGTCCAGTCATCATTTTCAGTTTGTTTTCTTTCTGAATTGACTGCCCTTTTTACTGCCTTGCTAGGGTTGACTGAAAAAAAAAGCCTGTTCAATCAACATGTTTACCTTCCGGCCTATCATTGGCTTTGCCTGTACCATGCTCTTTGATTTACTGGATGCCACGTCATCAAGGCCCACGATCTGTGTTCTACTTAATTTATCTCACTGTGCTGGTATTTGCAAATGGTGGTGAGAGTGATGCAGAGTGCTGGCTTGCTCTGAAGCACTGGAAGATCTAGCAGGTATTCTACCAGAACAACAGGAGAGGAAATAAGTTTCATTGCTAATTCCAAAATGTAGCTATACACAGAGTCTGATCCAGTATTCTGTGTATTTTCTATTGTTGTGGGTATATTTCGTGGAAGTGAATGATGAAGATCAAGGTGTAACCAGGACAATGTGGTACAAGGCTGAACTTGAAGGAAATTATGGCATTGCCTGTCTGTATCTCCTCAAAGCTCTCAGAGTAGAGATGTGGAAGTGGCAATCTCAATGACATATCATTTCTCGACCTTTTGTCAATTGGTCAGTTCTTTTCCTTTATAGGAACAATGTTTCCACTCCACTCATCAGGAAGATCCCTTTTTTATGAGCATCTGGACAATTTGAGAACAAGCTGCACATGATTTAGTTAAACTGGTTGAAATATCATTGCCATTTGCGCCAAAAATTGACATTCACTCCTGATGACCAATGATCCTTTATCAACTGCATTAGCCTGCAAGGATAGTCTGTGACATGATCCCTTGGTTTCAGGATAATACATGTTGATATACATGTGCCCAACCTGATTTCCAAGTCATTGGATGAAGTAAAACACAAAAGGTTCACGTAGAAGATAAGGGCTCATGCACATGGGTGTAATACACTGCCCGTCTGGTGAGATATTCATCATAAGACATAGATGCAGAAGCAGGCCGTTCAGTCTGCTCCACTATTCAGTGAGATTACGGCTGATCTCATAATCTTCAATTCCACAATTCTACCTTTTCCCCTTAACCCTTGATTGCCTTACTGATTAAAAATCCATCTAACTCAGCCTTAAGTATACTTAGGGACTCAACCTCAACAGACCTCTGCAGCAAAGAATTCCACAGATTCAGAGCCCTGTGAGAGAATATGTTCCTCCTTATATTGCTGTCTTAAATGTATGATCCCTTATTCTGAGATTATGCCCTCTGGTCCTAGACTCTTCCATAACCTTTCCATATCTAATTGGTCAAGTTCCCTAAGAATCTTGTCTGTTTCAATAAGGTCACTTCTCATTCTTCTACATTCCAATGAGTACAGCCCTAGTCTACTCAACCTCATAAGACTGCCTCCAGTGCCAGTACATCCATCCTTAGACAAGGGGCCCAAAATGCTTCACTGTATTCCAGCTGTTGTCTGACTAGTGATTTGTAAAGTTCTAGCAAAACTTCACTTGTTTTATACTTCATTCCTTTGAAATAAAGGCCAACAGTCCATTTCCCTATTACCCGCTGAACTTGGATGTTAGATTCTTGTGATTCAAGAATGGGGATTCCCAAATCCCTGTGTTCTGTAGCTTTTTGCAGTCTTTTTCCATTTAAATAATATTCAGCCCCTCTATTCTTCCCACAAAGTGCATAACCTCACATTTTCCGGCATTATACTCCAGCTGCCAAGTTTTTGCCCACTTAATTAAACCCTGAAGCAATTTTTTTTCTGAATAGAAGTGAAAAAGGTCCTACGGACATCTTCTTAATTTTGTAACCATTTGCTCCTCAATCATTGCCATTAAATCAAATTGACTTTCTAAAAACTCTTTCATTGGATTTGCATTGTAGGCAAGCCGCCTGTTGTCTAACACTAATTGCATCTGAGAAAGTGCATCTGAGATGGTGGTGATTTACCATCTCGAATAGCTGCAGTCCATGTGATGTGGCTGATCATTTATCCAGGTTGGTGTTTGTGTCACTTAGTTGTGCATTTTCTGTCCATATTTGCCTAAAAAAGACAAGAGTAACAATACTTCAAAAGTAGTTCATTGGCTGTAAAGTACTTTGGGACATCCTGAAAGATTCCAAAAGGATTTGGGCTTGTTAAAATACTGCTTTGAAAACTCAGCCACATGTTTTGAGTCAACAGTAGCTTCTTCATCTTATTAAGGTTGCTTCCTAGATGCATATGCCCCAATCCCATATTTATATTTAAATGTGATCTCCATTACTGTCTTTCTGGGATTTTGCTTTAACTCTTTCATACTTCTTATGCCAGTAAACTCTGGACCCCCTTTGCTATTTTGATTTGTATGCAGCCTGTTTCATCTTCTATTTCCTTACAGTATTGCAACTTAAAGTAAATTCAACTGGACATTTATGCCTCCAAGAGGAAATCTCATAGTTGTGAAGTCAAGCTAACCTCTTTATGACCTGAGTGCTGCTTTTTGCCCATGAGTTCATCACTGTAGTGGCAAATATTCAATGTCAGTTTCCATAAAGTACAGATATTTGATGCAGATATTGATCATTTTAATAATAGGAGTACTGCATTGAACCTCTCTGATCAAATTTATGTACAACTATAAGACTAGACTTTAGGAATATGCACTATACACGTCACTGTTGAAAACTATCATCTTTATTTAATTATATAGTACTCAATTTTGTTATCGATTTTCCAGATTATCAATTTTAATTAAAATGCTTTTGTATTTTTGGTACCACGTTAAGAGATACTACTTATTTAATATAGAGAGCTAAAATAAAATAACAAACAAATTAGTTAACTAGTTAATAAGTGTTCAAGTAAAGTATTTGTTTAAAATGATGTATTAAGCAATGTTTACTACTCCATGTTGGTTGATGTAATTTGAGTAGAATAAACCTCACCAATAACGGTTGTCCAGAGAAATGTGTCTGGAATGTTTTATTTATCTGAAATTTCCAGAAATAAATGAAACAAAAAGAAAATAAGCTAATTTAACACCAAATATGGATGCCAAATTTTAATAAATTTGTGAAATCAAACAATGAGCACTTTCGCACAGTAACTTACAGAGGAGCTAGGAGAATTTTAGGTTCCTTTCGGGTTATTTTTGCTTACTGAAAAATGGTTTACATTTAGTGGCTGAATTACCGCACTGACACACACATTTGTTGGCATGCAGATGCAAAGGAATTCCAGCACCCATCTATTTTGCTTGTCTTCCCCAACTCTAGCACAGGAATTTATAGTCAACGACAATGCAGTAATGATCAATGTCACATCAATTTGTTCCTCGCAACCTGACATTGTCCTTTCAAAATTTTATCAAACAATGCTTCAGGAAATGGCCATTCTGCACTGACCCTCCAAAGAGCGTCCCACTCAGTCCCCACCCCATCCCTGTAACCCCCCATATACCATGACTAACCCAACTAACCTGTACATCCGTAGACACTATGGGCAATTTAGCAATCTACCTAATCTGTGCATCTTTGGACTATGAGAGGAAACCAGAGCACCCAGCGAAAACTCCACGCAGACGGGGGAAGAATGAGCAAATGCTGCACAGACAGTCTTCCTCGAGTGGAATCGAACCCAGTTCCCTGGCGCTGTGAGACAGCAGTACTAACCACTGTGTCACCGTGCTGCCCCATTCAATAAACTTGTATCCAGATTGAAACTATAGCACTGTACAGCCAAATGTTTTTATAAACAATTAGAAACAATTTGTTGTGGTTTCATATGCTCAACCCAAACTCATAAAGAAGCCAAATATATATATAAATTAATAGAAAAATGCCTGAATTGCCAACAACATCTGAATTATTTTGATAGGAAATAATAGTTGGGATTCCAAACTTGCACATAGAAAGAAAACATTTGTCAATTTCTTTTTCACAGACCCTGTTCAATTGTAACTACTGAAATTCATTTGTTGATATTGCATTCACTATCTAATGTGCCTTTGTTGCGCCCTCCCTATATTGAGCCTTGGATGAAAGTATGTAGGGTCTCCTTTCTTTCATTGACTTCTTGCGTTTCCTCATTATTTCAGGTCTGTGACTTGTCATTCAGCCTAAAAAAAATGCTGATTAGGCACAAACTGACGCACAACCCAAATCGGCCAATGGCAGAATGCCAGCTCTGTCACAAGAAGTTTACAAGAAATGACTACCTCAAGGTTCATATGGAGAATGTACACGGAGAGACGGACAGTTGAACCTCTGATTTTCACATTCCATCAGAGAACTTCAAAATTCCTGGAGCTCGGACAATTTATTGCTCAGTGCAGTGGTTGACTGCAGATGTCAGTATTACTGGAATACTATGCCTTCCAGAAATGTCTGAGTTATGAAGTATTATCCAACAGCTAATATGTTTTAGTTTAATGAAAATGACAGCATGGGAGATGTGCAGAGTTTAAAAATCCATCTTTCAAAACATGTTTAAATTACAATCGGTAATCCACTGTGGACTTTTTGTGCAACGTTCAAAAATTTTCATAATCTGTATACTCTTCATTTTAGTAATGCTTTACTGAATAAATACCGACACTTTGTAATTGTTACTCTTGATTGTAAGCAGTACCAGAGAATTTTGTTCTCCTGTGCAGAAAATCTTTTATTACAGGTTTCGGATCATGTAGTCCAAGGCAGAAAGACATTATTTTTCACTATAATACTGTTATTTATGTCATAAGAAACTATTACTATAGCAGTACGAATTAACAAAATATATATTTCTTAGTATTCTTCAAATAAAAATAGAAATGTGAAATTTCTTTCTGTGCCTTCCTTTTCTTCTCTTTCCAATTTTTAAGACCTTTGGTTCATTTTTTTTGTTTTTCTTACTTAGTTACTACATTGTAAATATAATGTGACATTTTTATACTCTGAAGAAGTTGGTACTGATAATTTAAGCGCTTAAATTGTTGCTTTCTATCATCAAACACACACGAAAGAAATTCAACCCTGATCAATTAAACAAAAACTCCCTTATAGTTAATCTTTGATGTAATATTTTGCAACTTTTGAAAGCTTAACATAGCTGAAGCATTTGAGGAGAAGACTCATATTATCGTTATCTAAATTGTAGTGGGCTATGGTGTATCAAGCAAACATTTGCTTGTATCATATTTGAGCAGGTTTGATTGAGAAATTTTTGATTGAAATTTTGGCCTGGACTGCTTCAAACAAAAATGCAAGCCTTTGTTTAGATCATCATTAAAAAGGGACTGCTGGTGGCATATGTTTGTTCTTTGTAGGAGAGGAAACACAAATCCTCTCCACAACCATCATTCACTGAAATCATCAAATCTAAATGGGGTATCCTATAAACATGCAGAATGCAGGTATTCCACATTGGGATACAATCAGCATCAGGGGCACATTGTTTCCAGATGTAGACCCACAAGTACTTATCCCCCCACCCCCTGCACAGGGCCACTAGGAATGGACAATAAATGCTCATCTTGTCAGCCAATAATACATGGATACTTTATCGATTTGAGAGGGTTAGGAATGCCTATATGGAGATTCTATATGATTCTTTAATCTACACAGTGACTGTAATTCTTAAAATGCAATATTTGGACAAAAAGTTGAGAAATAGACACTAAAACATATTTGTTATATTTGTTTTTTTTAATCAAAATATACATCTAAATCTCATGCATGTATTCCTAAGTATTTTGATTTGTTTTACAGATATTTTTAATCAACCTATTCAAAGATGTTATGACACATCTCTGGACCAGGTAGGACTTGAACCTAGACCATTGGATCAAAAGGTAGGGGCAAACCACTGTGCCATAAGTGCCCTTGGTCTGGTTTATAAGAATACTGTCAAGCATAATCAGGAAATACAAATACTTAATGATTATTGTTCAGATATGTTGTTACCCAGCTTGTATTTTTCTACATTTGCCAAGTGTATCATCTCTTCTTTCAGCTGTGAAATAAAGTGTGCACTCCAACTGCAACTGCAGTGAATTATGCCGAAAATCTGAATGCCACTAAATTAAAAATGTAAACGATGAATATCCTTTCACCCTTTCACCATACCACCCTCCAGAACTCAATGTGGCAATATGGTGTGTGAAATGCATGTGGTCAAGACCTGAACACACAAGACCCGAGGTCACCCCACATGAATTGCAAAAAAATCAAGGGGGTGCATGCACCCTGCCACCATCACTCTCAGATACAACCCTGGAAACCTGCTGAGGTGGTAACATAAAATGATTTCCAGCATTTATTATTTACTTATGAAGAAATAATTGCTTGTAGTACAGAATTTATTGGCTCTGATAATTGACCAGGAAAATGCATCCAATCAAGTGCTGATGATTCTATGTGCTTTCCTGTTGACGTGAAGGACAGTGTGGGATGGGGGAACCGATGACAGGAACATGCGGGCGAGGCAGTCAGAGACAAAAGCTTTTGTAATGAAATTGCCAAACTAGATCCAATCAGCATTGTCAACCCAAGCGAGGCAGGAGGCTGAATCTCTGTGCCCAGATTGAACAGTTTCTAGGCAGGGGTCCACATTCCAAATCAAATCAGGGATACCACGTTTTTAACTGACATAGATAAATCCTACCTGGGAAATCTAGGCAGGCTGTTCGGCCTGATTGCCTCCTTCAACTCCTTTATGCAGCAGGAGACTGAGACATGTTGTTTGTTTAAAGCTTAAATGCAATTTCATAGAAAGGGAGCATCACTGAAGTCATCTGAGACATCAACATTTCCTGAAGCCCACACAGGTCCTCTGTATATGTTACTTAATGGCACAGGCATTTCCCAGACCATGCTAAATAAGGAACTTGCAAGCATACGAATCAGGAACAGGAGTAAGCCATTCAGTCCCTTGAACCTACTCCGCCCACTTTTTCATTAGATCATGACTGATCTGATTATGGCCTGAAGTCTGCTGTCCTATATGCCTCCATACCCTTTGACTCCCTTGTCAAACAAGAATAGATCTAATTCAGCCTTAAGTATATTCAATGATTATGCCTCCATCATTCTGAGGAAGAGAGTTCCACAGACTGAGAGGAAAACATTCTCTTCATTCTCTTAAATGGGAGACCATTTATTTCTAAACTTTGTTCCCAAGTTCTTCCCCCTTAAGTGAAGCATTCTTTCCATACTCCCATAAAATCACCTCTCACTCCTCTGAATTCAAATGGATGAAGGCACAATCTGGTCAGCCTTTCTTCGTAACTCAGCTTTTTCATCCCAAGAATCAGTTGAGTGATTTCATCGAATGAAATTATATCCTTTCTTCAAATAGGAGACCAAAAGTGGACACAGTACCTCAGCTCTTGTCTCACCTAGTATACACCATTGCAAAATGTCTCTACTCTTATATTACATCCTTCTTGCAACAAGGAAAATACATTCCATTTGCCTTCATAATTATTTGCTGTATCTGCATACTAACCTTTCACAATTCATGTGTCAGGACATTTGAACAGTCCTTTGTACTGTTGATTTCTACAATCTCTCTCTCCATTTAAATTATATGCTGCTGTTCTGTTCTCCCTACCAAAATGGTCATGTTCACATTTAACCAAGTTATACTCCATCTGCCAAATTTTGTCCAATACTTAGTCAATCTAAATCTCCTTGTTTTGTCTTTACAAGTTACTGTCCTACCTATCTTTGTGGCAACAGCAAATTAGGCCTGTTCAGAATTTAGAAGGTTAAGGTTGATCTGATTGAAGTCTTCAACATATTAATTAAAAAGACAAATAAACTATTTCCTCTGGTTGGAGATTCTCAAACTAAGGGGCACAGTCTGAAAATTAGGGCAGACTGTTCAGGAGAGATGTTAGGAAGTATTTCTACACATAAAAGGTGGTAGAGATTTGGAACTTCCTTCCACAAACGGCAATGGATACAAGATCAGTTGTTAGTTTTAAAACGTGAGATAGATAAAAATTTTTGTTAAGCAAAGGTATTAAAAGGATATGGGACAATGGCAGGTACAGTAACTCCTCTGTATCTGCGAGAGCATGACTTGTAAATTTGCCTGTCTGCGCCAAAAGGTAAGTGCAAAAAAATTCAAATTCCACAGGCAAACTAATGATTTTTAACCTATTTTTAACAGGCTCTGTACTCGTGAATTTCATCATTCATGGGGGCTCTCAGAAACAGAGCCCTCGCGCATATGGAGGAATGACTCTGTATGCAATCATGCCACAGATCAGTCATGATCTTATTGGATGGCAAAGCAGGATCAAGGGGCTGAATAGCCTACCTCTGTTTCTTTGATGCTATCTTGTCAATTTCTTCTGGAAGACCAAATACATCACATCAACAAGTTCTCTTTTATTGTTGTTGCTTATCATCTCCTCAAGAAAGTATCCTTAGAATCCCTACAGTTTGGAAACAGGCCATTTGGCCTAACAAGTCCACACCAACCCTCCGAACAGCATCCCACCCAGACCCTTCCCCTTACACTATCCCTATAACCCTGCATTTCCCATGGCTAATCCACTTAACCTACACATCCCTGAACATTATGTGCAGTTTAGCATGGCCAATCCACCCAACCTGCACATCTTTTGACTCTCATAAATTAATCAGGCATGATTTGCCAATCACAACATCGTCCTAGGATTTCATGATTATTTGATAAAATCAAATATATATAGTGAGGATTCAAAAGGTTTAGCAGTTATAGTTGTTTATAGAGCATTCAGGGAGGTGATGCCCTAGTGCTATTATTACCGAACTATTAATCCAGAGACCCAGGTAATGTTTTGGGGACCCGGGTTCGAATCCCACTATAGCAGATGGTGGAATTTGAGTTCAGTGTAAAAGAAATCTGGAATTAAGAGGCTAATGATGACCTGATTTTCAGAAAAATCCATCTGGTTCACTAATGTCCTTTAGGGAAAGAAATCTGCCATCTTTACCTGGTCTGGCCCAGATGTGACTTCAGACCTACAGAAATGTGGTTGACTCTTACCTGCCTTCTGGGCAATAAATGCTGCTTAGCCAGTGATGTCCTCATCCCGTGAATGAAAAGAAGAAAATTTAGACTAAAGCACGAATGGCATGAGTTTGCCAATTTAGCAAATTGACAAACCAGAAGATGTGCAAACATTTAAAAAATTGATTTGAAGAACCTAAAGCCATTCTGACTGATATTAAAAGGGTGGTGTTTTCATGTGCACTGCTGCCTGGTGACATTCTTGTCTTGCAATTGTTGACACAGCACTAACAGTAGTATCAACATTTGGCACTCCATACTACTGTGTAATGAGCTGCCATTGATTCTATTTGAGTCATTCTATGGATTCAAAACCTTCAAACCTTATCTAACATGACAGGTACTTCAAACATATGGCTTATATTGCCTGTAAATTTTGGTATCCAATTTCTAGGCATTTCTTTTAAGCAACTGGCAACAGTATCTCAAGGTGGTTGTCTGAGGTTGTGAAATTGATGTGTCAGGCTCAACGCTCTCCTGAAGGAAGGGGATCATGACTTTAAATCTTTTGTTACATGCAGGTTGTGATGTGTAAGTGCAAAAGCAGATGACGAATCCATTGGTGGTCCTCCAAAGAGAGCATGTTAAGGATCGCACTTGGCAGCAAACCTTAAGGTTTTTTGACTATCCCCTTAGCAGATTGTATGCATTTAAATCATGAGGTAAGTATAATTTTAATCAGTATCAAGTGGCTGAGCAAATTGGGGAGGACTTGATAGCATAATGGTGTAGAAAGTAATCCTTTCATCTTTAGGATCTGGCTCTTAATCAGATGCAGACGAATGAGATTAAAGTTCCTTCTTTCTGACAGCCACAAAGGAATAAGATCAGAATTCTCCATCTAGTTTCTATCGATAAGAAGTCCACAGTTCACCACAAACTAAACATTCACAAAATGGGAAAGCAGCCAGAATTGCTAAGAAATAGAAATTGAAGGCTGAATCTTACCTGAAATCAGCGAGGAGTCATTTTCACAAGTTTCATGGAGGTTTTCTCTCTGCAAGACCTATCAGGTTTTCTAGTGCTATCATCCCAATTAATCTCATTAACTGAGTACCACACCCCAATGGCACCCGGCTTATCCAATGCTAGCCCATAAGTGGAGGTATTCGTCACTCTGGGACATCCCAGGAGACCTGACACTGGAGCGATCCTGGAACCCCAGCTGTGTACTTGGTCGTGCGTTGGCAGACCCGGAGTTGTTCTTCACTGTGCACATAGTGGATAGCCTCCACAAACCAATGCTTCTCAGGGCATATAGGTGGCACAGCGGGCACTTCATTGCACAAACTTGCATGTTCCATAACTGTCACTGTCAAACAATTGCATTTATGCAAACCAAGCAAATTTATGCAGTGTCACCCGTACCGCCAAGGTACCCTCAATAGGTTTTCTCCCTCCACTCCCTCCCACTACTTCTCAGCAGACTTCCTGGTTCTGCAGCACAGATGGAGAAAACTGCTCAGCAGTGGAGCCTGTTGATCCTGGAGATTTGGTCAGGTGACCCTGGTGCAGTTTGTGTCTGGAGAAGCCCACAGAAGCTGAGAACCTTCTTACACAGGAGGCTTCTGAGGGGCCTGTGTGTGTGGTCCCCCTTCTGGTTGGCTGCCTTCTGGCACTACCCTCTCTCCTTCCGAGGTGTGCCCCAGGTTCCCTGTGCCCCCGCCCCACAACCCCCACCCCCAAGTCACCATGCATTCGATCCTAGGACCAATGGTTGGGGGATGGAGCACTGGTGTGTGCACCTCTCGAGCAGATCCTGAGAATGCTGGAGCTGGCTCTCCTGACAGCAGCTAACCTGTTCAGGGAGGCAGACAGATGACTATATGCTTGGGCAGACAAACAGACAGACAGTGCCCATTCGTGTGGCATCATTCCTGCAGTTTATGCGCAATGAGGGCTGTTGCCTCTCACATCGCTGTCTGCTCCTGTTCCTCCCTGTGCATGTGGACAAAGTCTCTGATTGTTGACAGCATGAGGTCCTTGCCAGCCTCGGCCCAAGCAGCAGCCTGGGCCCAAGCAGCCTTCCAAATGCCTGCAACTTGGGATGCTTTTCCCTCGGCCAGCTGCAGAGCTGTCGCAGCGAGGTGGTCACTAGGTTCTGCTCCTGAATCGATTAAGGCTAACATTCCTACTGAGGTGTCATTAACTGGGCTGGGTTGGGGTGGGAGGGAAGGGAGATGTAGGGGGTAGCCTCATTGATGCTTCCTCTGAGGCCTTGATATTGAGGAAGTGGTTTCTCGTGGAGCAGGCTGTTTCTCTGCAGAGGTGTTGGACGCCTCACTGGTCCCAATGAGATGAGAGAGAAAGAGAGAGAGAGAAAGGGCATCATAGCCAGTGGTTAGAAGTGAGATGTAATGAATGAGAGTGATGGTGGGTTATTGTGAGAGTTGAAGTAGAATGAAGCTCTGACACTTACTTGCATGTTGGGAACCTGCTCCTGCGAATGTCAGGTTTCTCTCCTCATAGAGACTGAGGAGTCTGATGTTGAACATCCCTGCCCACATCCAGGAACTTTCTGCCCCATTATGGGCTGCCTTCTCCTGGACTGAGAAAAAGGGAGTGAGATGAAAGTTAATGACCTGGCTCTTAGTCTGGTGCAGGTGGTAGAGAGGTGCTGAGCTGTCCTGAGGTAGTGAGTGGGCAGCACAGAGGTCATGAGGAGTTAGTGATGTGGAGGTTGGCAGGGAACAAGAGTGAATGAGGGAGCCGTGCCGGTAAAAGCGCGAGTAAGACAGCATGGTCCTTGGTGGGAGGTGGGTGCGGTAGCAGAGATCGAGTGAGTGTGAGGTAGCAGGGAGAAGATGGTGGCACTTACCTTTGCAGAGCAGGGTTCATTGACTTTCTTTTGGCACTCCTGCCTATTCCTCTGGACCAGTAAGACCGCAGTGATTCAGACCATAGTCATACATCAGTTCCCATAATCCACATTCCCAATGGACAGAGATGGAGTCCAACCTACAAGCCAGAGGATACATTAGATTTTTCTGAATACTTTCTTCACATTTAGACCAAATTTATGCAAAAGGTACAAGCATGCAATTCTATTATAAGAGAGCTCAAGGTAAAGGTAATGATTGTCAGATCTGACCTTACAGCTACGCAGTAGTGGGAATAATTACTTATTGTTGCTTATGAAGTATATGATTAATAGACAGGCATGTAAACAATTAACTCTAATCATAACACAATGAATAACAGAAGTTACTTGGCAGATTAGAGGAATTTGTTTTTTTGGTTTGGACCTAGCTAATGTCTGGCTGTGTTTGTGTTACATGGGAGAGACAATTTCAGACAGAGAAACAATGGCTTCTTTAGTGCTTAATTAGCCTTTCACTTCAAGGGTGTTTGTTCTGAAATAAATTATAATTCTACAATTACAATTTGTGAGAAATACAGTTAGCTTTCCAATTGTGATTTTTTTTTCCTTTGGAAAGTAATAGCTTCCCTGTATTACTTTAATTTTCCTATGGTTGCCTTTGTTAATTAACCTCGAGTAACCTTGTTACCAAGGTAATAAGGACTCATTAAATGTACAAAAAAAAATAGTTCTTTCAGGAACATCAGAATAGCTTAATTTTCCTGTTGATTTTTTGTGATAACCATTCAATTTAATATCAGATATTTGTTAATTGTAACCTGAGGCTTCATATCTGAATGTAATCCTATTTAATGCTGCTGCTACATTTATATTTGAATGTCAAAATACTTTGCAATAAATAAATTAAAAATTAGCAGCGATTATTTAAAAGCAGAAATGTCCCCACTGACTAATACATTATTGTTGAAATGAAAGACATTTAACAGAAAGCTGTAGGAAAAACACTCCATTTTGTTTTACAAATGAAAAAAAAGCAATTTCTACAAATCTCAATAAGACTGCCTTTAATTAGGTTAGTAGCATAATCTAGGTGGAAAATTGTTATTATCTACAATTTTACTACTTCTTCCAGGGCTCTGTGATATGCTGTAATAACAGTTATATTTTCATGCAGGTTATTAAAGGTCAAATTAATTCCAAGGAGAGGAGCAACATCTCAGTGCCATGTGTTTGCTTCTTTTTGTGTCCCGTACCATTTGTTTCAACTTCACTGTTACCTTTCAAGAGTAATTTTTCTCTTCAACAAAATCTCCTGAGGCAGGGGCAGTCTCTCAAAAAAAAAGCCCTGTCTACTAAGAGTCACGCAGGTTTACTTTGTATAATGATCACTATGTGTTGACCAATGATTCCTACTGAAAAGTGCATGTATGTGGATGTCAAGTGACATTAGTACAGAGCTTGACTTTGATGCCTCCAGGTCTTGCAACCTGTTAACATTTATTGACTGGGCTCACGCATAAAGAATGGCCACTTGGGAGATCTACTGAAGAGCAGATAGCAGATGTGGATCATTACCCAGCGTGAGTCTAAATCTGCTGGAAAGGGAGGAGGGAGGAATTGAGTAGATCAATTGTTGCAATATACTGCAGCACCATGACTGTGTGTTAGTTCTTTCAGATGATTCGTAACAATCCTGGGAGCCTGAACCATAGGAAGTTGAGGCAGTGCCCCACCCCACTCCTGGGGTATGTATAGAGTCCATAAAAACGTTTGGACAGACAGAAGACAAAATGTTTACTGAGTTGCTCTATTTGTTATCACTGTAACCAGATTTCCAATTATTAATAAGTAAACTCTGATATTGTAATACTGTCTATTCAGTTTTAAAACTTCATGTATTTCATGGTTCCAGAGAAGTTTGTACTGTAATAGTCTGTTTATTAGTATGTTAAATATAATGATTTAAATATATATTTTTGTCATTATGTATGCCATATGGTCAGTCTTCTTGTACTGTCAGTTAGCCTGTGGCAGTACAGTTCGCAAACTGTAAATGTGTATTAAAGTTCTGTGTCCAACCTCTCTGCTGGCACTGCAGCTTTGTTAATACAATAATTTAAGCTAATACATCAGTGTAGTCTTGACGGAGTGCAGTCCTTTTAGAGGTGCCATCTTGCAGATGTGAAACAGAGGTCTGTTTCCTCCCAGGCAGACAACAGCGAGTTAATGGTACTAATCAAAGAAAGACAGGAGAGTGTTTTCAATAGCTTGATCTACATTTATCCCTCAACCTGCACAATAGGTTCGTTGGTTATTTATCTAAAGCTGCCTGTGGGACTTGTATTGTGTCTTAGCTGATGAGTTTTACCTATATAACTATAACTACATGTCAACTGCGCTGAGGTACCCTTATGTGTGCTGGGAGGTTTGAAAAACAGAAAGGTGCTGCAAAAATGTTGGGGTTTTTATGTTAATCTTTGTCTGGAAGACCTTGTATTTATAGGTTTGGTTGTACTGGGCAACCTTTCTGATAAACATAGAAATAAACATAGAAATAAACATAGATCTATATTCAACGGAGATGGTTGCAGTGATCTGCATTATTATTATCACATTAAAAGTACAAGCAGAAAGAAAATCCTGTACAACATGTCAATGACATATATTGCAGCATTGTTGGATGGGTAAAATGCCTTACATACTCAATTTCAAAGTAACAGTATGGATATTTTAATCCAGAAATGTGTTCACAGCCAGAAGACTCAATTGCAGTGTGATTCACAAATGAAAACTCACATGTGGACTTATATATACTTTTTTTGTTTACTTATGCTAAATATGTCAACTCCCAATTGTTTATCAGAAAATAAACAAACTGGCTTTTCCTGTTGCACTTTTGATGTAGATTCCTATATGACAGAAATAGACATTTCTAACATTAATTTTCTCTTTCAGAATTATCCTTTTCCCAAAGAACATGAAACAGATTGGTTTAAAATGTTGACGTAATGAATCTTTTGCACTCTTCATAATGAATCTTTTGCACTCTTTATATTGATTTGAATACAAATATAGTTAAAAATGTATGAATAAAACTCTGACAAACTTGCTAAATAAAAGTGGCAGAACAGATACAAAATCCCTAGAAATAAAGGCAATGAAACAAAGCAAACCCAGCATGATTCTCTCATGATTTGAATTGCCATGGATCCCAGTGATGTTTCAGGTTACCAACATGTGTAAGATCAGAGTCCTCATGCTGGCATTATCCTGTCAACACTTCAAATGACGAAAGGGGGAAGATTGATCGGGAGGGAATACAACTGCGAGGTTTTGAGCAAGCATACCTACTAGCATCGCACATGAAGCCAAAGATTAGTCAATGAGAAACAACCCATGCTTTACTGCTATCCTCTCTGCATGACAACTCCTTGCAGTGACCCGGAGACAGAAAGAAAATGGTCAGATATTATGCAGGATATCCATTCTAAACCACGAAGGAAAAGCCAAAGAAGTCACTTTTTACTTCTAACATTCTAGAAAGATTTTACAATTTTCAATGTTAGATCACAGTCATGCATCTAATGATATTACAGACTTTTCCTGCTTCCCAGAATGAACAATGAATTCAATGCATTCTCACGTTACAAAAACCCCAATGGAATGATTCACAGGATAGGGGGAGCATACCCAGCAAAGTGGGCTGCTTTATACTTTTTCTTCAGTCTGTTAATTTCATTATTACAGTTTGTTAGACACCTTTCTAGTGGCAGTAATGGCTACTTCTGATGAAGCTTAACTTTCATTTCTAGCCTTTTAGCTGTTTCTTCAAGGCTTTCACTGAAACTGAAGTAGGGAATCAAGAGAACTGCTATGAAGCCCACAGGCATAGTTACATCCACAACTCGCATTATTCACTTTGATAAGCTCAAAACATTTTCGCTCAACTGATGCTGAAATGAAGTAGTGGTTTGGCTGACTCTAAGGAAAAAAAAATTGTCTCTGCAAAAGTGGCATCTTTTAGAAAATATTTGGATTTGACAAAAAAAGTCATTGCTAACCAATTAGAGAAAGTATGGATCCAAGTAAAGATATAGCTGGAACATTCAGTTTGCATAAAACGACAAAGAAAATCTTCAGTATAATATCTGTGGTACCTTTAATGGGGATAACTTTAGTTTTGGGTGTGAGTGGAAAGTTGGTGATAACAGGCTGGCTGTACCTAATACAGCTTGCCTTTTATTCCCAATTTCTTTTGAGAAGAAAATCAGGCCAGAGATATAACAAATAGCCAGTCTGATTGGGCAACATTAGTTGGTTTTCTGAATTATTTTTCTGACCTGTAAAGCAAACAAACTTACATTTATTTGATGATTTTCATCACCACAAAATGCCTGAATGGACCTTGATGTGATTTGTTATTTTCTTTATGTTAGCCCATGTAACATATACCACAGAAACTCAGGTTCATATAGAAACAGACATCTGGAAGTTTGTTAATAACTAACCATGTATACTAATGTAACATCTCAGACTTACATATACAGTTTTAGTTATATACTCACTCAGATTACTAATACATTACATATATAGTTGACTGCCTGACTACCAGACTAACACTCTTACTGACTGCTTGAAAATGGACCAACTGAATGAACAGAGTGTAAAATAGAGACATCTTATACTAGAGTGCCACCTTTCACGATTTCATCTAGCTGTCTTAAAGGTCTTTTCTGAGATCAATGAAATAATATAATGGATCTGCCCTTCTCTCTTTGAAGAATAGGAAACCTGTTCTGATAAATATATACAAAGAGACATATCTTGTGCATTATACTTATGCATTAAGTTAATGCTTTGACAGATGTTCATTTTAACCAGATCCAGTCCTTATACAATTATTATAACTCAGCTGTGTAGATGCACTGTGTGGTATTGCTATCTGTTGCTGTGGACAAATGTGTATTATGTATCGTGGACGTATGGTTATTGTTTGGTAAGTTGGTTCCAGTAACAGAGTCATCATCTTATATGATGGATAGGTGATCATATACAACTTGGAAGTGTTATCTATTAAGGCACAGATGTCAGTCCCATTGCAAGCAGTTAGCTTATCTTATGTAGTCTCAACCATATTATGCCAGCATCTGTAGTAAATCTCATCGAAAATACTCAAAGGAATAAGATTTACAATTACACCAGTGTCAGACTTGGCATATAGTGCTTGATATCCATTCTTTTTGGGGTATGTCATTTGTATGAAGGTAACAGTTCAGCTTTTCTGACAGTGTCAATGTGGTCTGTCAAATTGGCTACATATATTGCCTGGCTGGATCCAACAATACAATACAGTTCAGGAACAGGCCCTCTAACCCACCATGCCTGCACCGATTCTTATTCCTTATTTAGACCTGCTACTAATTGCCTATATGCGGTTTCTATCCGTCTGTTTGCTGCTCATTCATGTGTCTATCAAGATACGCCTTAAACATTGCTAACATGTCTGCTTCCACCACCTCCACTGGCAGTGTGTTCCAGGCACCCAACACCTTCTGTGTGATAAATTTTCCCCGCACTTCTCCCCTAACAGACAAGTAATAGCGTCTAGCTGTTTTAAAGATGTTGTGTTTTTGGAGATCTGTACAATAATACAACAGACCTTCCAGTCAGTGAAGCACTTTTGAAGTGCAGTCAGTGGTGTGGAGTAATGTGGCTGTGATTTTCCCTGCACCGAAATCCTGGAAAAACAATGAGCAGATAGTCTATTTCAGTCATGTTGGCGAATGGGGCAAATACTGGCCAGAGTGCTTTGAAAACCTCCACTTCTCTTTTTTAAAAGATGCCACAGAATATTTGTGTTCAACCACAATGGCTGGTGAGCATTAGTTTAATGTCATCTTCAAAAGAAGAAAGAATAAATTGGCATTTGTATGGGCTATTACCCTGCTTTTAAATGTGACATTGTCATATAGATGAATGATGTAGCCATTTTACAGACTGCAAGGTCCCCAAAAGAACAGTGAGGTGAATGACTAATTTGTTTTACTGATATTGGATGAGCAAGGGACGTTGGTAGAATTTTAATAGAACTCCCCAATAATAAGATAGTACGACAGAAAGCTTTCTTCCAATCATTCTCAGGATGTAGTCATTACTTAAAAGGATGACATTTAATGCCTATCCTTAGTTGTCTTAAGAAGCTGGTGGTGGGCCATCTTCTGGAAGGGTTACAGCCTGTGTAGTGAGGATGATACAATAGTGTGGCTTGTTAGTTTACTCCAGAGAACAGCTAAGAATCAACAAAGTTGGTGTGAGACTGGAATCAAATATCATTCAGACAATGTTGCAATGCCAGGTTTCTTTCCCTAAAGTGATTAGTGAACTAGTTTTAGAAACAAAAAGACAGACAAATTTGTGGTTGTTTGTTTCACTGATATCAGCTTCTTATTTCAATTTTCATAGAATCCCTACAGTGTAGGAATAGACCCTTCAGTCCAACAAGTCCACACTGACCGTTGGAGCATCCCACCCAGACCCATCCCCCTATAACCCACCTAAACTACACATCCCTGAACACTACAGGCAATTTAGCATGGCCAATCCACCTAGCCTGCACATCTTTGGACTGTGGGAGGAAACCGGAGCACCTGGAATTAACCCATGCAGACATGGGGAGAATGTGTAAACGCCACACAGACAGTCGCCTGAGGGTGGAATCAAACCCGGGTCCCTGGCAATGTGAGGTAGCAGTGCTAACCACTGAGCCACTGTGCCTTTATTTTGTAATTGAATACAAATTTTCAGACTGTCAAACTGGGATTCCAACTGTCATTCTCTGGTTTATTAGGCCTGACCATTTGGAGTTGCTAGTTTGGTAATATAACCATTATACTGCCGTATGTGGAATCTACCCAAGTAGTTAGTAAATGCATTATTTTAACACATCTCAATGATGTCACCTCTGAGAATATAGCAGACCTTCACTACTGCATTGAAATGTTCCCCTAGATTACTGCTCAAGTCTGTGATGAGACCTGAACTCTCAACCTTCTGATTCTGAAGTGAAAAATGCTACCAGTTGAGCGACGTTTAAGCAGATGTAATGAATTATATCAATAAGCACAAAGAAAATCTTCAGGTGTAGCGTCCCTACCTCTGAGTCAGAAGGTCCAGGTTTACAGCTCATCTGTTCCAGTGGTGTGTCACACCTGTCTGAACATGTTGATGCAAACTATCTATACTGTCCGGTTTGCAAATTTGCAGCCAGTGGGAAATGGCCACTAAGTAAAAGAGAACTCTGCAGTTGTTGTGTCCCTACCACTGGCCCAGAAGGTCCAGGTTCAAGTCTCAACAGCTCCAGACGTGTGTCATAACATTTCTGAACAGGTTAATTAAAAATATTTAAAAGGAAAGTGTAGGAAACTCTTGTGTTGTCACAGTAGTGTCCCTACCGCTAGGATAGAAAATCTATGCTCAAGTACCACATGCCCCATAGGTGTAGTGTGTGTAGGGTATCTGAGCAGGTTGATTAGAAAATGCTGTTTAAATTGATTTCCAGCAGTGAGGCACTCATCAACGGTATAGATAACGATGATATTTCAGAAGTAAGATTCTGTCTCATCAGCACAAAAGATATCATGGAAGTTTTAAGCAGAAACTCTGAAATGATTTTTCCATCTGTTTACAAATGTTTCAGAGCCTCACAGCAGGAGTTCACAGTAATATGTTCTGTAGTGCGATTTGTGCCAGAATTGTGTGAGAAATCCAACAAGGCCTATCCCGACATCGGGAACAATTTGCTGCATCTGATATAGGGCTGCCAGGCAGCAGCGAGATGCCAATTAAGGGGGATTATTGTTTTTTAAATGCATTATTAATGCTTCAGTTTGCCTCATTAATATTCAGTTTTCTACCTTACCAAATGTCCCAAAGAAGCTAGAATTCTCAACATGGAAGTCAGAGTGCGTACCTGGCAACTTCAGCTCACTGTTTGATCCAAACGACTTCCATGTTGGACACCAACATCTCAGGGCTTGCTCCATGGGCACCCTCCACAGCACCTCACATCCACAGACATTGGCATCGGACATGTGCCAGCCTCTAAGAACCCACATGGTACATCTCCTGATCCACTTACAGGATACTTCTGCACTTCCATACTGTACCTCAGGCTGCTCTGGCAACTACCATTGTAATGTTTCAGTAAGGTCACTTTGCATTCAGTCTGACGCCCAATTCATATTCTGGACCAGGCTGCAATTCTGGCCTGGTTGCTCACTGTCATAGTGTTCACTCACTTTAACTGTATCTGAATGTCCTCAGCATCCCTGCCTTGCATTACCTTGCCTTGCTGTTTTGCGCTTTGCTTCTTCAGCCAAACTTCTCTACTGCTATGCTGTTTAAGTGCGGACACAAAACCATAGTTTGTTCATAGCTGCTTGTAGGTCTCAGTTTAGTCAAAAGAAAGAGAGCCGTCATTGAAGGGGCCCTGGCACACTATGTCAAAGGCAGCTTCCAACACAAGCCCAGGGACTTGGATATAGTTGCAAGAACAGAAATAGCTGGCAAAACTCAGCAGGTCTGGAAGCAGCTGCGGGGAGAAAGCAGAGTTAACATTTTCAGCCCGGTAACTGTTCATCAGAGCTTGGATCCAGTCAGTTAGCTGCTTGGTGCGATCACAGCGATCAAACTTTCCGCATCAAGGTAAGGACCCAAATGTTAGGTAGCCTCGGAAGGAGAGAGATGCAAGTTTTTAGGGAGATGAAAGTGTTTGGTACATGAGGGAAGGTGTCCTGAGTGAATTGTAGGCAGTGCAGGAGGTGGGCAGGGTTAATGGCATTGGGGATTGGGATGGCTGATAGCAAGTGAAGGAAGATGTTGCAGCCACAATGAGAGTGGTAGAGCCTGAGGCTTGATGGGAGGTGGTTACATTAGCAGAAATAAAGTGTGTGTGAGGTATTGGAGAGAAGTTGGTGTCACTTATGCTGTTGGAGCGGAGAATGTCCTCGACCTTCTTCCTATGTTGCTGGGCATTTTTCCAGTTGGCTGAAACTACACTGACACAGCTGGCAACCTTGGAAAAGGCTGGCATGATCTGGTGTCATCTTGGATCATAGAATCCCCACAGTGTGGAAACAAGCCATTCGGCCCAACAAGTCCACATAGACCTTCCAAAGAGCAGCCCACCCAGACCCACCCTCCTACCCTAACTCTGTATTTCCCATGGCTAATGCACTTAATCTACACATCCCTGAACACAATGGACAATTTAGCATGACTAATCCACTTAACTTGCATATCTTTGGACTGTGGGAAGAAATCAGATCACCCGGCAGAAACCCAGGTAGACATGGTCCTGAGGGAAGAAGATATCCCACTTGTGGACTAACCTGTCCTGTAACACCTTCAGGACCCTACCTGCAGAACAAAGTGGCAAATTTCTCGTCTCTGCCATCACTGGGGCAAATGTCAGGGACAGTTCAGGGCTGCTTTGGACTGACAATGTTTGTCCAGGTGCACATCAGCCTTTTGTGCCATCACCTGGGATGCCACTCAGTTCTGGGATGCCCCAGCAGTGGCAAATTGTTCTGGGAATGATGCATGGTATGGTGGGGACAGACTCAGAGATGAGAAATACATTAAGGAAGGAGTAGGTAGTTAATGAAGTGAGTTTGGTCAAATCAAGCAAAAAAAACCCACTAAGCCTCATGGCAAAATCCTCCACAACTGGCATTTAGCCAAAAAATAAAGTAAGATTCAGCCCAGGGTCAGTTCTATAGTGGTAACTGGTTACTGCACTGTGCAGAGTTTCTCTGTTTAGAGTAAGTCTTCAGCTGATCAACCTTTCAGGCATCATTGCTGGACAGTGTATATATAAACAATGAAGATTGCAATGGAAAGGTGCATTGCTCTTCTAGTGCAGTGGTAGTATCCATACCTCTAATCCAGAAGCCCCAGTTTCAGTTCCCACCTGAACTTGTTGATTAGGTGATACCTATAATGAAAGAAATATTTCAGTAATATTACGAACTGCAGATGCTGTAAATCAGAAATTGCTAAAAAGCTTAGCAGGTCTGGCATTTGGGTTTGGGTTCTGAGGAAGGGTCACTGGACCCAAAGTGTTAGTTCTAATTTTTCTTCTCACATGCTGCCAGATCTGCTGAACTTTTCGAGCAATTTCTGTTTTTGTTTCAGTAATATTAGGCTAGTGTATTGAAGTAAATATCCTTTCACCACTACCTTGTTCCACCACACTCTGAAAGTATTACAAGTTGATGAATGTTGCTGGTAAGTTTAGATAGCAATAATGTTGCTCTGAAACAATACACATTAAAATAATCCGTAGACAGTCTGATAATAGAACAATGATAATGCTGATATGATGGCAATAGCAGTATGATAATTCTTGGCTTGGAGATGTTTGTTCCTCCAGCTCTGTGGTACATACTATATACTAAAAATGTAACACTGATATTGTTGTCAAACTGATTGAGCCCAGGATTAATAGTGATGGTACACAGTAGCTTCAAAAGTACAAATTATTGAACATTAGGGAAATTTTCTTATAACAACATCCATTAGAAGATTAAATATAATTATCCATTGAAAATCTCCTTAGGTCATAGATTAATCTCACTTCATAGTATGGTACGCAAGTGGATTGTAGCAGATTTGTTTCTAAATGGGTGTTTGTTTTTTTTAAATCATAGCATTTCCCAATTTTGAATACCCACTGTGCTCAGCCGAGTGTCAGGCCTTGGCCCTATACATATGGCTGTGGTTTACTCAGCTGAAACTGCTGTACCAGTGCAACACAATACAATATTCTGTTTCATCCAAAGACAGAGCCTGAACAGTTATATTAAGATATCTCAGAATGTTATAATTAATTGATATTATAGATAAAATCTTGAACACTTTGTGGATAGGCAGGATAATTTTTGGATCACGAACTTTGATTTCCTGATTAATGAGCTTTGTGGAGGATCTTTTCCAGAGAAAAGCAGGAGCTTCCCACCTCTGGGCCTACTGACCCATCATTGACATATTCATTCTGTTAACAAAGGACTTTCATTAAAAGGACCATGGCCTCCATCAGCACTTGGATTATTTTGAGACTGGAACAATCATAGGAATGGAGAGTCGGCATGGAAAGAACATTTCCTAAATCTCTTACTCTTAAATGGTCATCTGCTGCAAGATCGGAGAAACGGCAGTGAGGTGAACTCTCCTAGGGCAAGAGAAGGATCCTGGGCTTCCCTCCCACATGGCATTGCCAAAGTACCTACATCAAATGGCCTGCAGCAGTTCAAGAAGGCAACTCACCACCACCTTCTCAAGGGCACCTAGGACTTATAATTACTGGCCCAGTGTGTGATGCCTAAATGGAGTGTTTTTTTCTTTTAAATGTGGGGTTGTAGGACAAAGCTTTAATGGATTTCTTGAACTCCAAAGAAGATCCCATGTTGGCCAAATTGGTGCGGTTCACCAGAAAGCTGAACTTTGCAAGTCTTTTAATCTGAGAGCAAATGGCTTTGAGGAGATGACCAGCTGTGATCTAGGATGTTGGGGGTTTAAAGGGCAGAATAGCCTACATTGCACCTATGTTCCTATGACATGAAAGCTCCCTGCGGTGAGACTCTCTGATTCGGCCTCTTCTTCATTTCATCAGTCAGAGAGCTGAAAACATGCCAGCAGGAAAACCGCCCAACTGGTGTGAAGCCTATCCATCCAATAATGCAGAGTGTTGTGCAAACCATTAGACGGGCCAACTTAAGATGGTTTGAGCAGAAAGAGTAGACTTTAATCTGCTGGATGAAATATTTAAAACTAGACCACTCCAATCTGAAACAGTTCAAGTGGTACATGATACTGAATAACAAGATGTGTTATACAGGAAGTAGATCCACAAAAAGAGTAATGGTATGCAGATATCATGGTTAATGACAGGGATACAAGTTGTAAACTGGACACAGGTGCAGGCATATCCATTCTTTCTGAGATCCCATCATGGCTGAATTCTCTGACCTTGACTAACCACTTGAAATCATTAGTGTTTTTTTAGTTATGTCACCAGTGTCAGATCCAGAATTTGGGAATTGATCTGTGTCTGGCTGTCTCCCTACTGAGGGTTGCCTTCAATCATTCTCCCAAGGATATGTGTCTCAAAGCACTGTCAACTGAACTTGCAAAATGAGCATTAATATTCTGACTCAAAGCATGAGACGTTAACTCACTCCAACTCATTCTCATGCACAGTAAAAATTCAGCCCAGAGTCTAGGATGAGTTGATTGACTCCCATGAACTCTGTTAAGAAGATGATGACTTGTGACATTCCACAACCTGCTTTGTCTCACTTTAAAACATAAATTCAATGCTTGAAGTTCATGCCTTCAAAGAAGAAAATATGGGAATTCACTTTATTTTGAAATAGAACAGTTCAACAAAATTTATTCTGAAATTTTCTCAGTGATTTAAAAAAAGTCATAAAATTTCCAAATAAATTATTTGAAGAAATCTGTTAAAAGTTTTATGCATTTTAAAATTATTTTAAAACCATGTTTAGAATAAATATATATCTTGGATTATGGGCTGAAGTAAAACAGCATTTCTTTTCTCTGCATGTATTGGGAAGAAAGCATAACAAACTAATATTTCGATAAATTTCTAGGCTGATTGCCAGGTTTTGGCAGACTAATTTTCTTGACAGTCTGGTACACATACACTGACATATGGAACAAATCTCCGAAGTCTTAAACTGTGCCAGGATGTTAAGTGCACAGTCCTGGTACCACTTGATATCAACGTGTGGAGTGATGAAAAATCTGTTACATGAAGCAGCAGGGAATGGCATTTGATTAGAATCGTTTTCCAGCATTATCCTTTCACAAGTGGCGCTATCTATCAGACTAGAAGCTTGATGCAAGTACCAAAGATTAGAACTCATATAACATTTGAGGCAAAGGTAACATTTGAATCATTAGTTAAAAATAAGTTTGAATTAGAATAGTTTCTGATATAATGACTATTGAGAAAATTAGAATATTGAGATAGCTTTTTGCAAGTATTGCTGAGAAAATAGCCGTATAGTTAAAGCTTTGCTTTAGGCATCCATCGACACAGGATTGCAAGAAGACCAAATTTTCAAGGTGATAAACTATGTATGCAAATGAGAAGAGGGCCCAGTTTATTTGACAAGTGAACTCACCCTGTATCAAGCAGAATCAATATGTCAACCAATCCACACCACCTTCTCGGTCAATATAGGTCATTGTTGCTTGGAAATTTCTGCCTTTGTGATACAAGAGTAAAGCTTTGATGGCATGTTTCTTTTTCAGCAATACTCAATTTCTGTACTACCAAGTGACACCTGCAAGATTCCTCTCCTGGCATTGTATATCACGAGATTGACGTTGTTAAACCAAGAATCAAGTCTTTGCATTGAGGCTGAAGAAAGGCATTCGAAAAATGTGTCAAAGAAGGCCACGTTAACCTGCAAGACAAAAGTGTTTACACTAAGGATTGAAGAAAATTGTTGTAACTTATTCACGTTTAATGGGAACTGAAATAAGCATAGTCAGCACAAGTTAACAGTTGGTCTTCAGCTCAAAAATGACACTCCAATAAAGAATTGTGAGAGAACTTGACTTGCTGCTGGAGCTTTGCTATGGATGAGAATTTAAACTGAGTTCATGTTTGCTTTTCCAGCTGCATGATAAAGATGCATTATGTAGAGAAGGAGAGAAAGGTCTCTCAGTTACCTGGTTCTTCCAAATCAACTCCTCTAAAGACAGATTCTCTAATTATTTATCTCATTCCTCTTTAATGTAATCTCAAACTGGATGGTGGTAATATAAATGCATGTTTATTTATTTAAAGACTAAAAGATGACCATCTGCTGTGGTGAGATAAAAAAGGAATAAAAACAGAAATCGAATCGAAAAGTCTGCTGGAAATATTTAGGAGAATTATCAACACCTACAAACAAAAAAAAATTTAGTATTTCAGAACTGATGGGAAAGGATTGTAAATTTATGAGCTTTTTCTGGGAGCTGGGATCACCTTTTGAGCCCTTTCCAAGCAAATCCATTGGAAGTGGGAAGTGGAACTACTGACAAGCCTATAGGGTTGCCTGATATTCTACCATTTATGTAAAATGTAAAATCAGGCACATGTTGGTCTGCAATTTCTCAGCCAGTACTCCGCATTAATATTTTATTGTTCTAAAAATTCCAACTCTGTATGAACCAAAATGCTCACACTAACATATTTCAGATGGTACAGAAAATTACATTCAAGAATGGGAATCCTAGATTATTTTTCCTTACCACAGCTCTCATTCATTCTGTCTGCTATTCACAGAAAAAAAAATGAGTTGATAAATGTGTGGACATCAACATTCTGGTAAAAGACTGTGATATCAAAGGAAGTCAACAAAATGGCAGGTGACATGTTTTTTGTTTCAATAGTGCAATCTTGCTGAAGTTTAGGATCAACACAGGGTTTTTTTTATTTTATGTCAAATAATGGACTATCATTTAGAATTGAGCCAAATCTGGTCAAACAATAAAATGAAACAATAGGGATAAATGTTTAGTAGAAATTCATTAACAAAATTGTGATGTGCAATTTAAAACTAGAAGAAGCACAACAAATATGGGAAAGTCAAAGACCAGAGGGCCTAGATCCAAACCAAGGGTGCTAATTTAAGACTGAGACAAGAAGAAATTTCTTCTCGCAGACGGTTGTATTCTTTGGAACTCCCTGCCACAGAGAGCTGTTGGGGCAGAGACCTTGTGTATATGTAAGGCTGAGAAAGCTGGATTCTTGATTAGTAAAAGCATCAAGGGTTATGGGGAAAGGACAGGAAAGTATAGTTGTGTGCAATGTTGGATCAGCCATGATCCTATTCAATGACAGAGCAGACTCAAGGGGTCAATGGTGTACTACTGTTTTTACCTCTTATGGTTTTATCTGCACGATACAGTATAAAGCAGATTAATTAACATATTCAGTGAAAATACATTTACTTTAATGATCTACAAGATATCAACACATGCCCCAAATTACTATTAACTCTTAGTTATTGAATTCAATGTTATCATGCCTAATACTTAGAAAACTATTATTTCTACTTTTCGTGAAAGTGGCTTTGGACACGATTCTCTCTTCAGAGTATTTATAGATTTTGCATATTTTTGTTGTATTTAATGGAGGATCTTTTACAACCACACATTTGTATATTTATAAAATGTATTTGCAGTACAAAATTAATCATTTGATGTTCGTATTGTTTTGATATTGATTTCCATTTTTCTAGGTGTAAGAATGCACCACATTATGACTCAAATTTTCTTAGAACAGTTCCATATCAGCACCGTTCCTTCATTGCAAATTTTGGCAAAATCCTTGTTTGTTCATTTACCTTCACATATAAAGAACTCTGAGTGGAAACTCCAGCTGTGAACTTGCAGACCCTCAAAGCCTGATTTTCTAACCATTCATTTTAATATTTACAAGCGTATTGGAAGATTAAAACAATAATTATAAACTGTACTTGCTTCAAAGCCTTGTCTTAACTTGATTAGCATGTAAGCCCAAATGTAAATTCAATGTTTATGTCTGTGATCCCTGAGAAATACTGATAGAGTTATCTACATGTGACCATTAATAGGGTTATTAGCAGCAATTATTTTTATGGATAAACGTTCAGTGTGTAAGTGAGATGATGAACATCTGTAAAAATAATAGTAATCTCCATCTCTGCTGCTTACCACTATTGATCCACTGTTTACCACTTTTTACATTAACTTCAACATACTGCCAAGGCATTTAAATATTGTAATGATCTCTGCTAGTCTACTGTACTGACTTTCACATGTTAATATCTCTGACAATCAGCCATAAAAGAACAGATTTCCATCATAGAAAGTAGGAACTGCAGATGCTGGAGAATCCGAGACAACAAGGTGCAGGGCTGGATGAACACAGCAGGCCAAGCAGCAGCATAGGAGCAGAGAGGCTGACGTTTCGGGCCTAGACCCTTCATCAGAAAAGGGGGAGGGGAAGGGGGTTCTGAAATAAATAGGGAGAGAGTGAGAGGCGGATAGAAGATGGATAGAGGAGAGGATAGGTGGAGAGGAAACAAACAGGTCGAAGAGGCGGGGATGGAGCCAGTAAAGGTGAGTGTAGGTGGGGAGTTAGGGAGGGGATAGGTCAGTCCAGGGAGGACGGACAGGTCAAGGGGGCGGGATGAGGTTAGTAGGTAGGAGATGGGGGTGCAGCTTGAGGTGGGAGGAGGGGATAGGTGGGAGGAAGAACAGGTTAGGAAGGCGGGGACGAGCTGGACTGGTTTTGGGATGCGGTGGGGGAGGGGAGATTTTGAAGCTTGTGAAATCCACATTGATACCATTGGACTGCAGGGTTCCCAAGCGGAATATGAGTTGCTGTTCCTGCAACCTTCGGGTGGCATCGTTGTGGCACTGCAGGAGGACCAGGATGGACATGTCGTCTGAGGAATGGGAGGGGGAGTTGAAATGGTTCGCGACTGGGAGGTGCAGTCGTTTATTGCAAACCGAGCCTCCGCTTGGTTTCCCTGATGTAGAGGAAGCCACACCGGGTACAGTGGATGCAGTATACCACATTGGCAGATGTGCAGGTGAACATCTGCTTGATGTGGAAAGTCTTGGGGCCTGGGATGGGGGTGAGGGAGGAGGTATGGGGGCAGGTGTAGCACTTCCTGCGGTTGCAGGGAAAAGTGCCGGGTGTGGTGGGGCTGGAGGGGAGTGTGGAGCGGACAAGGGAGTCACGGAGAGAGTGGTCCCTCCGGAAAGCAGATAATGTTATCTTCTTGTCTTAAACTTTCACAACTTAAAATTGAATGTAAATGGGTAGCAATAACACAACTACTGCTCACACTGCTGTGAACAAATTCGCTTCCTATTAATGGAGAGATTTGGGCAGAGGAATAAGTAGGTGGTAGTAAATCAAAAGTAGGAGTCCAAAATGTTTTCTGGATTGGCAGTGGTTCAGTGTGTCCCAGTGATCTGTACAGGGCTCAGACTCATTCTGAAGTCAAGGAAAACAATCACAGGCGAAGGAATAGAATAGGTTTAATTGGATAGCACTTTCAAAAAGCAGGCATGGGCACTTCAGGCCAAATGGCCTCTATCCTTTATAGACATTTTTCTAATCAACCGGTATCAGACTTGCTTCTGGAGCAGGTGGGACATGAACCCATGCCTTTTAACCCAGAGAGAGGGTCACTACCAATGTACCGTGAGAGCCTTTGCCATATCATTTAATTCTTATGCAATTGTATAAATACCAGTATTGTTCCCATGTTGCAGTGTTAAAATTACTGATAGTACAGTCAGTACACAGAATAGGCTGCTATATTTTGGCTTATCTTTTAAATGCATTTTAAGTGGAAATTATTCTACTTCTAACGCAGATGCGTCCTATTAAGCTGTTAATTTTGAGGATGGAATCCTTTTCACATTTCAAACATTTAGGGGAGAGTTTACTCTCTGCGGTTGAGAAACTGATGTCAGGACTCTTTCCAGGTCTGCCGTGTTTTCAGAGGCAGGCTTCTGATTGGCCAGATGGCAAGTTGTGCTGTGGGCTGGAGGCAGGACTCTGCAATACGTCT
Organism: Rhincodon typus; assembly: GCF_021869965.1. Taxonomy (NCBI): domain Eukaryota; kingdom Metazoa; phylum Chordata; class Chondrichthyes; order Orectolobiformes; family Rhincodontidae; genus Rhincodon; species Rhincodon typus. Next base: position 112,496,856 of record NC_063332.1, read on the forward strand.
GTCATTTAACAACACCGCAGCGGCCATTGCTGTGGCTGCCGGGGAACTGAGAATAGATACCTTTGGGCTGACAGAGAGCTGCTGGCCAGAGTAAAACTGACCCTTGACTCTCGAATGCTCAACCTTAAGGTCATTCTGAGGAGGGAGCTCCTCCTTCCAGGTGGTGGATGGAGGAAGTGAGCCAACCAAACATGGCTGTAGGTGGCTGAGACTGCCAGCAGGAGTGTGGTTTTGAGGAACTAGCATGAGTATCAGAAATGGTCTTATTCCTCTGGCATAGTGAGTTTAATGCCAGACCCTCAGGCCAGCATCTGGGTATTTGACCTTCATCAGAAACAGCAGCCGAAGGACTTGAGGGTGCATGACATTCCACAAAGCCTCGAAGCCATATCACTGCTGAAGACCTGTCATATATATATATACCTTCTGTCAAAGAACTGCTGGCATTCATCACAAAGGCCAACAGCGCCTTCTCTCTCTCCCTCTCCCTTTTCTTCTTTCAGCAGAAAGGTGTTCACAAAACCAGACAGGGGGTCATGACAGGAGCAGGATTGCCCCGTCTCTGTATTGTCACTGCTGTGGAGGTGGGAGTCACAGATATTACAAGGTTAACCCTGCATGTGTAAGTCACGGATGGAGCGATGAACACTCTGTTGGAGAGGATGAAGTGACGTTACAACCTGTAGATAAAAGAGGCAGAGTGAATTCTTCTTTGTCCAATAGACTATTGCTTTGGGCAGGGTTCTGACTGAGTTGCAAGGGCTTGCCTCATCTGTACTTATTAACATTTTTCGAACACAGTGTAAACTTTGGGACATGATGCTGATGTAGGAGCTTCCATTTTTAATGGCAAACTGGAAAAAGGGAAAAGGTGATGAGGTGAATCAAGCATCATTGAAGGAGACAGTGGGATATATGGACAGGTCTATATCATGCATTGGCATTAGCCTTGGATTTATTCAAGGCTGCATCTTCAATGAAAGTATGTTCATAGCCTTCTCAAAGTATGTTCCAGACTGTGTTGTTCCTCCTAGGTTAGAAGAGTCCACTGAAACATGCTCAATGATCTGTAACATTAACAGAATACTGATCTACTGTACTGACTTTCACATGTTAATATCTCTGACAATCAGCCATAAAAGAACAGATTTCCATCATGTTATCTTCTTGTCTTAAACTTTCACAACTTAAAATTGAATGTAAATGGGTAGCAATAACACAGCTACTGCTCACACTGCTGTGAACAAACAGAATACCGATCAGAGCTGGAAGCCTGCCTCTGCATCCAAGGCACCTTTCGGAATACAAGGACAGAAATAGGAGCAGTAATAAACTACATGGCCCATCAAGCATGATCTAGCTGTCATTCAGTATGATCACGTCTTCAACTCCACTTTCCTGCCCTCTCCCCATATTCCTTAATTCCATGAAAGACTGAAATCTCTATCCCAACTGTCATAGAGAATTATGAAGATGCACAACCTTTTGAGTGAAATTATTTCTCCTTACCTCAATCCTAAATGATCAAACTCTTATTCTGAGACTGTGGCCTCGCGTTTGAGATTCCCCAATTGATGGAGATAATCCCTCTGCCTGCACCCCTTCAAAATCTTTTATGTTTCATAAAAACATAAGAAATAAGGGCAGGAGTAGGCCATCTGGCCCATCAAGTCTGTTCCACCATTCAATAAGATCATAGCTGATTTGTTTGTGGACTCAGCTCCAGCTATCATCTAGTCACCATAACCTTTAATTCCTTTAGTGTTCAAAAATCTATCTTCGCATTAAAGATATTCAATGAGGTAGCATCAACTGCTTCACTGGGCATTTCAGTAAAATTCAATTTCAATAAAATGATCTCTTGTTCTTTCATCTCCAGAGAAAATAGATTCAATTTACTTAGTCTCTCATCATAGGAAAACTCTTTCATACCTGGGACCAATCCTTCACTGTACTGTCTTTAGTGTAGGTATATCCTTGCTTCAAATAGAGAATAAAACTGCAGAACTCCTCAGTCCTCTTTATTCTCCTTCTTATCCTGCTACACTTCGATTTCCTGCTCTTTCATTTCACACCGAGTTGTTCCAGAACTTCATTACCTGGAAGTTGTGGGAAGTTAGGCTTAAAATAGCAGGGTCTTTAGCAGAAATATTTGTATCATCTATAACCATGGGTGAGATGCCGGAGGACTGGAGGGTGGCTAATCTTGTGCCTTTATTTGAGAAAGGCTGTAAGGAGAAGCCTGGGAACTAATGATTTGTGAGGCTAACATCGGTGGTGGGTAAGTTGTTGGACGTGATTCTGAGAGTATTTACATGCATTTAGAGAGGCAAGGAATGACTAGGGATATTGTGCAAGGGAAATCATATTTCACAAACTTGATTTGAGTTTTTTGTGGGAGTAACTGAAAAGGTTGATGAGGGCAGAGTGGTAGATAGTGTTTATTTAGACTTTCGTAAAGCCTTTGATAGGGTTCATCTGGAAGACTAATTAATAAAGTTAGATCACATGGGATTATGGAGGACCTTGCAATTTTTTACAAAATTGGCTTAATGGCAAGAGACAGAAAGTGATGGTGGAGGGTTATTTTTCAGACTGGACGCTGTGACCAGTAGTGTTCCACAGGTATTGGTACTAGGTCCACTTTTCTTTGTCATTTATATAAATAATTTGGATGAGAATACAGGAGGCATGGTTGGTAAGTTTACAGATGACACCAAAAATGGTGGGGTAGTGGACAGTGAAGGTTATCTAAGATTACAAATAAATCTTGATCAATTGGATCAGTGGGCTGAGGAGTCACAGATGGAGTTTAATTTAGATAAATGTGAGGTATTACATTTTGGTAAAACAAACAAAGGCGGGACTTATACAATTAATGATAGAGCCCTGAGTTGGGTTGTAGAACAAAGAGACCTAGGGATTCAGGTGCATAATTCTTTGAAACAGGTAGACAGAGTGGTTAAGAAGGCATTTAGCATACTTGCCTTCATTGTTCAGACCTTTGAGTTTAAGAGTTAAGACATCAAGTTGAGGTTGTACAGATTGTTGATAAGGCCTCTTCTGGAGCATTGTGTGCAGTTCTGGTCACCCTGTTATAGGAAGAATATTAGAGTGCACAGAAAAGATTTACTAGGATGTCGCTAGGAATGGAGAGTTTGTGATATAAAAATAGGTTGGATAGCCTGGGACATTTTTCACTGGAGCGAAGGAGGTTGAGGAGTGACCTTATAGAGTTCTATTAAATCATGCGGGGAACAGATAAGGTGAATAGCAAAGATATTTTCCCTAAAGTGGGATATAAAAAGGGGAAACTTTTTTTTACACAGAGAATGGCTAGTGTGTGGAATGAACTGTCAGAGGAAATGGTGGATTCAGGTACAGTTACAGCATTTAAAAGATATTTGGATAAGTACATGAATATGAAAGACTTGGCGGGATATGGGCCAAAGACAGGCAGGTGGGACCAGTTTAGTTTGGGAACATGGACTTGTTGGACCAGAGGGGCTGTTTCCATGCTGTATGACGCTATCCAAATTTCTCTGGAGAACCATGTTATGGAGACTTCACCACAATGCACAAAACCCTTGTGTGAGTGTACTATATGGTGCCAAATGACTGGTTCAGGCATCTAATCTGCATTTTCAGAGCTCATGTGACTAGCCACATAGTAGGCTTTGTGTGCATATGATTTTTATTATCACACCACTGTAAAGAAGTAACTCATCATTGCTTGAAGGGATATATTTGGTGTCCTATATCCATGTCCTGTGGATGATGGAGTGCAAAGTTACAGCACCCTAGCCAGGAAAGTAAGCACACACACATACACACACACACACACACACACATATATGGAAACACAAAAAACCCACAAAACTGTTATTATTGTTGCAGACCAGCTAAATGTGGCGGGACAACAAACCCTTCCTGTTCATAATTCTTGTTGGTTATTCATCTTGATGGTCACAGACACCTTCTGCCTGATATACCTGTCAGTAGATGTAAAAACCCACTGGTCTCTGTATCTGTGAGGCATCACCTCTCTGAAATTAGATAAACTGTCCAGCTTTCATCAGTGGATAGATGGAGTTGGATGCATCCACTTGCAAATGGTTCCTGACCAGGCATGGGAAAATGCATAGCTGGGTGTAAGGTCTTCCACAGTGAGAAGACAAATATCAATGACTATCTGCTTGGAGAGTCTCATGTGGCACTAGTTATCTGGAATGTCCAGCTAGCTGCCTCCTCAATGGTGGACCCTATGCTGCGGATATAAACTTTGCTGCCTTCCTACTCCTTGTCCCTCTCCTGCCCTACTTATGCTCAGGATTCTGCCCCTGCTGTTGAGAATGTTTTTGTTGATTCCTCACTGGCACTATATCCAAGATCAGAGAATCGCGCTTCCATCACCAGCTGTCACTTCTGTTGCACTCAGCTGGACTCCAAATAGTCTCTGGAAACCTAACCCTTCCTCTTATGGCCCTGTGAAGCCAGGAGACTCACACACCCCTGTACTGCACAATCACGTACAGGCAATTCTTCTCACACCCTATGCGTAGCTGATGGTGGCTCTGTTCCAATGAAGTGGAGTGCCTCTCACTGCCATGCTCCCTTTGGCCAGCCCTGACACAGCATACAATAGCACATCCAGGCAAAAATTCCAAACCGGTGTTGATAAAATGTCAATGAGCTTGTTAACAGGATTAAATTTACCTCATTCCCAAATCAGGCAGATTTGCAAAACCTGCCTTCCTCCTTCCCGAAAAAAGTTCATCAGCAGCATGAATAGCAATTGGAAAGTGACAGTCTAGCCAGCATTGTTTTTTTTGCTCACCAACTTTCAGTGCTGCCCTGATTGTAACCTAAAAATCCTGTCTTGATTATCATCACCTCATCTTCCTGGGTCAGTGTGATATCGAAGCTCATTCTACACTGCCTTCGCAGTCTGCCTTAAGCTTGACCTTGGAAGATCACAAGCAGTCAAATCAATGTGAACTTGTTCTGTTTCTCATACCTCTTACAATGTTAAATACCAACACTGCTAGAGTCATCAATGTGGTGTCGCTAAACCATTTGAGATGCCTTGGATAGACTTACTGTAATCAATCCTTCAAATTAGTCCAACTATTGATACCAAGTAGGGAAGGACACCCGCACAATATCTGAGGTAGAAGATAGGCTCAGTCTTGATAAGCAGCAAAGGTTTACTACACAGTACAAATTATTTAGTTACATTATATCTAAGATATATGATTGTATCGTGTGAGATATCAGGCTCAATGTAAGAATAAGTGCATATTACTGTGGGTGAAACATTCTAGTACAAAACTTACAGATAACTGAGCAACCTCAACACTTCTTAAACCCTGGTTAGCTGCTCCCATGAACAATCCTTTATATCTGGATCTGTGGAGATTATTTTGTGTTATTAGCTAATTCTTTCAGGTACTAACTGACTTTTGCAACAAGACCTACCATCTTGAGGCCTTATTAAATTACTTTAGCATTTGAGAGCTGACCTTAAGTTTTGTGCTCAGAATCTTCCCAAATGCATTTCATACAGGACTGTCATAATAGCAGGCAGGTGGAGTTTATAATTTAGTCATCTCACCTAGATTTGAACTTAGGACATGAGAAATGAAAATCTAATATGCTGATCTTTCACAGAGTTTTGCTTATTTTGATTTGATACTGTGCATAATTTATTATCACAGTTATGTCTTTCCCTTTCATTTTGGCATAGAGCTTTCTCTCAATGAATCACAGTATCAGAACAGTTACATATCGACCATACATCGACTACTGCTTCACATGTTTAATGCACATATGCACACAGAGAATACAGTTGACTGGAGAGAGGTTGCAAGTTCTTTGTTTCCAATATCCATGGTTTGCTAGAAATGTTAAAGATAATATTAAACTTAAGGAAAATGTATGTAATTGTGCAAAGACAGGTGGAAGTTAAGAAAATTGGACAGAATATTAAAAAGACACAAGCCTGACAAAAAAAAAATAAAATTGGAGTTCAAGAAAAAGCTAGCCAGAAATCTAAAAACAGGCAGTCAGACTTTCTGCAAATATTCAAAGAGAAAGGAGATAATACAGAGAGTGTATAGCCCTGTTGATAATGAGCCTGGAGAATGCATAATGGAAGCTAAAATGATGGCAGATAAATTGACCAAACATCTTGCACTAGTCTTCACTATAAAGGATACAAGTAACACCCCCAGCAAGTACAAATCAAAACTGGAAAGGAGAGAGATAGTCAAGAAAGTTACAATGACCAGAGAAGTGACACTGAGAAAATTGTTGGAACTGTGGGCTTAGAATGCTCTTGTCTTAATGGACTTCATTCGAGCTTCTAAAGCGCTTGAGAGAGAGTGTGAGACAGCAACTTCATAAAAAGCAGGAGCGAGACCAGAGTCAGTGGCTCCTCAACTAATATAAGAGAGAACGGGGATAGCAGCTTCATGAAGAAAAGGGCAGTAAGAAAGGCAGCAACAGCTAAAGATAAAAACCAACAGCCGAGAGCCCATTCAGTCTGTTTCTACCCATTGGAGCCAAAGTGTGACATGACAGGAAAACAAATAGCTAGTATGAATGGGTATTTCTTCTGTGTCTCTTTTGATTAACCAAGTGATTTTAATCAGGCAATATTATGGAGATGTAAAGTACAGTTATGAACTTCACTTTTAAAATATGTAACATTCAAATTGATTCATTAAATAGAATAGAGGTGGCTGGGGAGATGTTGTTTTACAGCTGTAGTATGTGGGAGAAGGCGGCTTTCAGTGTAATCCATGGTGACATTTGCAGCAAGCGTTGAATGCTCAAGGACCTTAGGCTCAGAGTTGATAAGGCGGAGTCTGAGCTGCAGACACTGTGATACATCAGGATAAGGTATTGGTATCGGGACACCGTATTTCTGGAAGCAGTCATATCCCTTACATTAATTAGACCACAGTTGGTCTGTGGTCAGGGAGGCAGGGATAGGGATCCAGAACTTAGCTTTGAAGAAGCCTCAGACAGTCCCCTTGTCTATTAGATGGAAGCTTTTTGCTCCCAGTGTGGCTCATAGCACAGACTAGCAGGGAGGATAAGGGGAAGGACCACATCATTGAAGTCCAGTGTGCCATTCAAGTGGGGAGAAAAGACAAAGTAGGAATAGAGGGTAGCTTTGTTTGAGGAATAGATGCTGTTCTCTGAAGCAAAGACAGAGAGTCCTGAAGGCTATGTAGCTGACTTGATGCCAAGGTTCAGGATATCTTATTTGGCTACAGAGCAACTGGGATTGGGAGGGGAAGTACCCAGGTGTTGTGATCCATGTAGGCACTTGATGATATAGGTAGGACTAGGAAAGAGGTTTGGATGATGGATTACAAGCAGCTTGGGGATAAATTAGAAAGCAGTACACCAGCAGTAATTATATCCAGACGAATGCCTGAGCTACAGGCAAAATGGCATCAGAGAGGTAAATGCACATAGTGAGGTGGGAGAATTGGGTTCTGATCCATGGGGCACAGGACTGAAGAAAGAAAGAGCTGTTCCAGTAAGGCATACATCATTTGAGCTATGGTGGGACCTGATGATGATGTAAATGGTGTCGTAGACACAGCTTTAAACTAATTGCCAGAGGGGAATTGTTCAAAGAAAGGGATGGTTAAAAAAAATCAAAACGAAAGGAGAGAGCAGAAGTGTGAGGTAGTGAAGAGGTGAATGATAATCAAATTGTGACAGGAAGTTGTAAAATGTATGTGTATAAGGGTCCAGCAGAAATTTGAAACAGACTAAGTGATAATGGTAAAAGGTAAAAGCTTAGACCTCTTCATCTGAATGCAGGCAGTATTTGTAATAAGATGGATGCATTGAATATGACTTAATTGCTGTTATGAAAACATATTTGCAGTTTAACCAAAACTGGGAGCTCAATATTCAAGGGTATTCCAAAAGAAGATGAAAAAAAGCAATTAGAGGACTATGAGGAGCTGGCATTAAGGAGGAGTTGAGGCCTGGGGAAGATCAATCACGAACTTATAGAATTATAGGCAAGCTTGAGGGGCTGAATGGCCTATTACTTATTTTCTTATGTTCTAGTATCTTGACAGAAGTGAGTGGTAATATAATTGATCAAGTGGCTTTAATTTTCGAAACTGCCCTGATTTGGGCATGTGGCAGCTGGTGGATGGTGGTGCAACCCATCTGATTCATTGATTGGTTGATTGATTTATTGTCACGTGTACCGAAATACAGTGAAAAGCTTTGTTTATGAGCGGTACAGGCAGATCACAGCAAGCAAAGGCTGTATAGATCAAACAAACTTAGAGGCATGCAGGTTACATTATTTGAGGCTAGAGTCCATTCAACAGTCTGATAACAGCCGGAAAGAAGCTGTTCCTGAACCTGTTTGTGAGTGTGTTCAGGCTTCTGTATCTCCTGCCTGACGGAAGAGGTTGTAGGAGGTCGTTACCAGGGTACAATGAGTCTTTGATGATGTTGGCTGCCTTTCCGCAGCAGCGAGCCGTATAAAAGTACTCCATGGATGGAAGGTTGGCTTCTGTGATGGTCTGTGCACACCACCTTCTGTAGTTTCTTACGGTCCTGGGCAGAGCAGTTGCCAAACCAGACCGTCATGCGCCCAGACAGTATGCTTTCAATGGCGCATCTGTAGCAGATGGTGAGATACCTTACGGACATGCCAAATTTCCTGAGCTGCCTGAGGAAGAAGAGGCGTTGTTGTGCCTTCTTGACTGTTGCATTTACGTGGGATGTCCAGGACAGGTTGTCAGTTATGGTCACTCTGAGGAACTTGATGCTCTTCACTCTTTCAACCTCAGTTCCATTGGTGTAGATGGGGGTGTGTTCTCCTCCTTTCTTTCTGAAGTTGGTGATCAGTTCTTTAGTTTTGCTGACATTGAGAGACAGAGTGTTTTCATTGTACCACATCACCAAGCCCTCTATCTCCCTTCTGAATTTTGACTTGTCATTGTTAGATATCCGTCCCACTATGGTGGTGTCGTTAGCGAACGTGTGGGTGGCGTTCATTCAGAATTTGGCAACACAGTTGTAGGTGTACAGGGAATACAGTAGGGGGCTGAGGATGCATCCCTGGGTGCTCCAGTACTGAGTGTTATTGTGGAGGAGGTACAGTTACCTATCCTCATTGATTGCAGCCTGTGGGTCAGAAAGCTGAGGATCCAGTTGCAGAGGGCAGAGCCAAGACCAAGGTCACAGAGTTTTGAGATCAGTCTGGAGGGGATAATGGTGTTGAAGGTGGTGCTGTAGTCAATGAACAGGAGCCTGATGTAGGTGTCTTTGTTGTCCAGATGTTCCAGGGATGAGTACAGGGCTAGAGATATGGCATCCTGGGTGGACCTGTTATGTCGGTAGGCAAATTGTAGGGGATTGAGGTGGGTTGGGAGATTGGAGCTGATGTGGGCCATGACCAGCCTCACAAAGCACTTCATGATTATTGATGTCAGAGCCACTGGGCGGTAGTCATTACGGCACACTGCATGTGTTTTCGTAGGTATGGGGATGATGGTGGTTTTCTTGAAGCAGGTAGGGACTTCGGCTTGTAGGAGGGGGAGGGTGAAGGTGTCGGTGAATACCTCCACCAGTTGGCTCGCACAGGATCTGCGTGCTCGCCCGGGGACACTGTCCGAGCCTGTCGCTTTCCTTGGGTTGAGTCCCAGGAAGGTGACAGAAGGAACAGGTGTGTCTGGGACCATCGGGGCAGGCATCACCACATCGGTGGTATTCTGCTCAAACCGAGCATGGAAGGCATTGAGCGTGTCAGAGAGGGATGTGTCTATCCACCATCTTACACTGTTTCATTTTGTATCCTGTAACGTCATTTAGGCCTTGCCATAGACGGTGGGAATCTGTTTGGTAGGTCTGGGCCTCTAACTTGGTCTGGTACTGCCTCTTGGCCTTCCTAATGGCTTTGTGGAGGTTGTATCTGGATTTTCTGATTGGTTGGGGTCATCCGACTTGAATGCTGCACATCTGGTCTTCAGAAGGGTTGACAACATTTGCTGATAGAAAATATAATTCCTTTCTTAAAAATAGACATGAAACAGCAAATATAGACTTCAGGTAACAAGGTGTAGAGCTGGATGAACACAGCAGGCCAAGCAGCATCAGAGGAGCAGGAAAGCTGACGTTTCGGGTCTGGACCCTTCTTCAGAAATGTAGACTTAAGTTGGCTAAACATCTGTCACAGGGAGAAACATCAGAAGCTAGTATGAAAGAAGGTAAGGCTGTGCATTTGAATAGGGTTAAAGTAATCAGCAGAGCAAATCTGCTTTTGTGAAGGGAAATCATGTTTCGCCAATCTATTGGGAGCTCTCTGAGGATGCAACACATACAGTGGATAAAGGAGAACTGGTGGTTGTACTGGACTTAGATTTCCAGAAGACATTTAATAAAATGCCACATTAAAGGTTATTACAGAAAATATATCTCGTGGTGTAAAGGATAGCATATTGGCTTGGATAGAAGAATGGCTGGCTAACAGGAAGCAGAAATGGATCTTTTTCAGGTTGGCAACTTCTAACAAATAGAATGCTATATGAATCAATATTCAAACTTCAACTGTACACAGTTTATATAAATAACTTGAATGAACTTACAGAAGGTATGGTTGCCAAATGACACAAAATGGGCAGGAAAGTAAGTTTTGAAGTAAGCATAAAGACGCTACAAAAATACAAATGGATTAAATAAGTAGGAAAAAATCTGGCAAATATAATGTAAAATGGGAAAGTGTGAATTTGTCCATTTTGGCCAGATGAATGAAAAAAGATCATGTTATCTAAATGGTGAGGAATTGCAGAGCTCTGCAATGCAGAGGGTGCTGGCTGTCCTACTGCATAAATCAGAACAGGTCAGTATACCAGTGCAACAAGTGATTAAGGGAGGCAATGGTTATGACCTGGTGACATGGGTTTGAATCCCAACACAGTAGATGGTGAAGTTTGAATTCAATTAATAAATCTTTGGAGGGTATCCTAAAATATTCCTTGAAATGTTTGCCGCTCCATCTTTATTACCCAATCCTTTAAGCTAATTTGCCAATTCATTTCAGATAGGTTTGCTTTTTTGTCCTCTTTTATTTAAATATAAATAATGCCTCAGACCCACTGCTCTCTCCCTGAATAAAAAATGTATATTCAATCATATTATGATTGCTGCTTTAAAGGACTACTTTCACAAGTGATGATTACTTAATCCTATCTTGCTGCATAATACCAGGTCTAATATAACAGTGCTCTCTGGTCACTTCCAGAACATGTCTTGAGGGAAATAATACATTTTGAGACACAGTAGAGCAACAATGGAGGTCAGTTATAGCTCTCAACAGCACTATAGCTGCAACTAGTTAAGATACACCATGTCCATTTACATTCAGAGATAACCCCATATATCTTGGATTTGAGAAATGAAAATTTCTTTAGGTAGTCTTAACTGTCAATATCCAATGACAACATTGGTAGACTTTCTTGCAAATGACCAATCTAGCTTGCGCAAAAAGTAACATCAATTTTAATGCTATTTATTTTTCCTCAGCAGAGCTCTGCAACAGTTATGTGTTAACCATTCAATTTGCAATTTCTATGCTTCAACAGATAAATGCCAATTGCTTTTGTCATCACTTTGCCATACTTGGCTTTACATCTACACAAAAAAATACATTGTGGGAGGTTTTACTGCGATGATAAAAGGGAGACGTTTTGCCAGTGGGGAAGTTTTAGATTTTCCTTCCAGCTGTTTGATATTTCTGACTGGTCTAGTGGATGTGCATGTTCAAAATGTGGACCTGCACTGTTTTGAGGCAATATCTATGTTTATAGAACTGTCCAAGAAATTATTCAACATTCAAGAACATACTGTGAACAGTTTGATTTGAAACAGTGATCAGATCGTACGGTTTTTATTTCGAGAGGTTCAAGTTACAGGAAGCTGTCAAACAAAAACACCAGTCAGTCATTCAGATGCTCAACTATACATATATTTGATTAGTATCATTAGGAACATGTGTGGTGACTGACATGCGGTTAAGTTCCTGAAAGCTGCACTAACTGGAGAACCTATCATAACTAACACTGTACTGGGCCTGAAGTGAAATTATGGCCACAGTCTGTGTAACATGCCGTACCGTTTTGAAAAAACCTCTCAGTTACAAAGTATATGCAGTGGGCTTGTACAGATTGTAAGATCTTGATACTGGGGAAATGGAAGTGAAAAAGTAGCTTTTCTCCTTTGACTCTATCTTCATTAGCCTCATATCATCAAATGGAACAGATTTCAGGCCATAAACCTTCAGAATCTTCATTTAATGCACTCAGTTTGCAAATCCATTAGAGATTACTTGAACAACAATTAAAGAAACTTTCAGGTTCTTTTCTACTTCAGACAGAGTACTGGAGATTGGGAGAAGCTATCTCTAGAGTTTGAATTCTGGTCTGCTTTGTTGACTGTATAATCAATCAGCATCATTGCTAAAATTACCGCAAATGAAACATATTTGATTAAGTCTTTCTTTTCAAATTAAAGTTGGTCCCATGATTCCTATACTAATGTTTAATACTTAATCTGTTTGGAATCTGAAACAATGCTGTTGGAGCCGCTTCCATTTTTAGGAAATGTCAAAAAGGGAGGTGTCATTCCGATTGGGTACTGAATTTGTTAATCCTTAGGAAGAGTACTCTGAAGTGGGACTACTGCCTGAGAATTAAATTTATTATGTACTCTTGCTGATAAATTATAAATGGTGGAGTAGACTACTTGAACATCAATTTCTTGCAATCTGTGCAATACAATCTGATTGATTTAAACAAAAGGCACTAAAAGGAGAACAGATAGCTTAATGTGCTTTTAGTTTCAAGTTACACTGCAGCAAGAGATGATCGTACACAAGTGCTGAAAAATGTGCTGTGTCAAGACATGGATGAGATTATTGTTACAAATGTTGAATAACAGAGGTCTGAAGCATCAGGTTCAGTCTTGTGTAGCACAAACATTATCAGCAAAAGGTCACAGCTGCTAAGAAGTAATATTATCTGTCACTGAGTTGTTAGTTCATAAGTGATGGGAGACCATTAAGGCAGAGATACATAGACTTAAGGCTTTTTTTTTGAACTGGATACCACATAAATAATAATACACTTATAAAAACACATGGGTGATTGTCTACAGGGCATTGGAATTAGTTAAAATGTAATTAACATTAGGCTATCTGTTACATACAACATTCATTTGAACAAAGTTCAAGCATTGACCATTCCTTTTAATTGATAGGATTCAGACAAGTATGCCACAGCTCAGAATAATGTTAAAGAGACAGGAAACCTTTTAAGTGGGATGCTGAAGACAGATGTCAGAACTTTGAAATCACATTTATACATTGTCCCTTATGTTAAATTGGGATGTCCTAACAAAATCACCATCCATAATCAGAGACAACACAGTGTGGAGCTGGAGGAACACAGCAGGTCAGGCAGCATCAGAGGAGCAGGAAAGTTGGGTCAGGACCCTTCATGAGAACTGGGGAAGGGAAAGGGAGCTGGGAAATAAATAGAGGGAGGAAGGGTGAGGTTGGGGAAAGTAGGTGGGATGGTGATAGGTGAGTGCAGGTAAGGTGGGGATTGGTTAGTGGGATGGGAGGGGTGGATAGGTGGGAGAGAAGATGGACAGGTTGTGTCAGGTCGAGGAGGCGGGGATGAGAGAGAGGTTTGAATGTGGGATGAGGCTGGGGGTGGGGAGATTTTAAAACTGGTGAATTCTATGTTCAGGCCATTGGTCTGTAGGCTCCTGAGGCAGAATATAAAGTATTGCTCCTCCAGTTTGCGGGTGGTGTCATTGTGGCACTGGAGGAGGCGGTCCTTGAAATAGGAGGACATCTGGGAGTGGAACGTTCCATCTTGGGAGCAGATGCGGCGGAGGCAGAGGAATTGGGAGTACGTGATCGCATTCTTGCAGGAATGTGGGTGAGAGGTGTAGTCCAGGTAACTGCGGGAGTCGGTGGGTTTGAAATAGATGACAACCGCCCATAATCATTTGCTTATTACAGGCAGATAATAAAAATTGAAAACACACCCCTTTTGCTGGTCTATGGAAGAGACTAATCAGATTAAAGCAAATGCAAACATATCCTGGGCAAGCTTCCCAGGGCTGGCAATCTTACTGATGATGTTGTAAGCACAGCAAGTACTGTGTACCATGAAAATATTGCTCTTTGTAGAGTCAGGTTATCAGTTACTCAGAGAGTTTGCAGTGTTACAAATGGGTTTGTAAAGTCCCTGCAGAAGATTTAAAATCATGAGGTAAGAGAAGTAAATAGAATGGGTTGCCAAAATGTAAATGCCCTACGTACAATAAAGACACATGTTCAGTTCAGAGCAAACACTTAGACATGGCTGTCACGATCCATTGTATTCAGGAGCACAAAGAATAGAAAGCTTGTGTTCAAAGTGGTTTAGATTTGCAGCTACAATTTTGCCAAATTCCTAAGAGTAGCTCCATCAGAATGCAACGGAAGCATCTAAAGAAACAGCTCCCTGCTTATGCTAAGCATATAAATGCAAGCAATCAGTACAATTACAGACAAACAAGACAAATGCCCTCAACGGTTCATCATTTGTGCCTTTACAACTTTCCTGATATCCAGGGTTTCTACATGTGGCTTAGGGGAATTTAAAAATTATAGTCTGGGAAGACTACAACTCTCCTATTTTTTGATAAATATAGGGATCATGAGATATCCTATGTGTGAGATACCCAAATGCCTCAATGCAACCAATATCTGGCCTTTTTATCCTGCAAATGAGGACTTGCAAAAGAGATTGGAAAGCTTATCTAAGAAAATGTAACTAACACCTCTCCTGGAAAATGTGGCGCAGAAGTACAAGGCCAACCTTGTGATGGGCAGAGCTTATGTTCCACAGGGTTGTCAGACATCCACAAATACAGAGAATTCAGACAGAGCAAGACTGTAGCTGCTGGGAACAGATAGTGGAATATTGCACGCGCAATAGATTGGAGGACACAGTCTGAGAAAGTTGTGGCTCTGCAGGGAAACAATTACAATTTGCAGACAAATTGTTAGCTTAATGTGGTTTGAACTGTTTGAATTGTTTTGCCTGTGTGTGGTTGTGAAGTTCACATACTCCCTACGTTATTTAACCAGGGTTGATTCTAATCTTCGGAAAGTAATATATCCAACTTTGTTGATGATATTGAACTAGGCGGAATTGTAAGTTGTGAAGAGGAGACAAAGAGGTGTAGGACGGTATTTATGAGAGGAAGCCTACAGATTACAGTGCTACAGATGGATCTGGGTGTCCTTGTACAAAATATCCCCCAGAAGACACAGAACATCTCCTTTAAATTTACAACTGCAGACAATCAGAGAGTCTTAAATAAAAGCCAAAAGAACTGTGGATGCTGTAGATCAGAGACAAGACTAGAGATTGCTGGAAAAGGTTCACTTGACACGAGACGTTGACATTGATTTCTCTCCACAGATGCTGCCAGACCTGCTGAGCTTTTCCAGCAATTTCTACTTTTGAATTAGATTGTCTTCTCTGAAGAGACAGTCTCAAAGAGGCCATTCAATAATTCAATGATACTAGGACTGTCCATGCAACCCTCAAAATTTGTGAAGATCCTGTAGTGTTGAAGAGGGTACAGGAGGGACATTGTAAGGAATTCTAGCATAATGGATTTGGCTTTTAGGGTGAAGAATTCATCAAAATTAACATTTGCAGTCATGTTGTTTGATTGTGATAAAACTGGCTGAAAACAGTAATTTGAAGGGAATCATCTAAACACCAGAGGTGTTTTGAAGCATCTCCTTCTCAATGTGGAGACAAAAGAAAACATTTGAGACTGCTGTACTGAAACAGACGAACAAGATCACAACCTGCAGTTGTATGAAAGCTAAACAAATGAGACTTTACTCAGTCCCAGGACCTGTTTTGCCCATTCTACCTGTGGAATCAACCACCTGTTATTTGATTACAGAAGCCATCACAGATGCTGAGTCTGAGTTGACATTTTCAATCCTGTTACAAATGAGGTTGGAGGGAGCACTATTGCTTTCTACTCTCCACTAGTTACAAAATAAGTTTAAATGCTTTACGCAATTACCAATATGGCACATTATGTACTTAAGCTAGATTAGGTTTAGAATGAAACAGCCATTAGGCGGATTTCTTCAATAAACAACAAAACTGACTTATTGTTAAAACAGGATATATTCAGCAAAGATACAAATTTAATTAGCACAAAGCTTGAGACAGGAAACATTTACCCTTCTAAATAACTCCAACACTGCATACACTCATACTACTTTCGCTGCAGAGTTTAAATTTGAAGAAAAGTAAACACTCTAGCCAATATTTGAAAAGTCTTGATGGAAAAAAGGGCAAGCTATGAAATATTTAAGATGGCTTTCATTAGGCATCCTAGTACATATGCATGTGTGTCTCTAAACACAGATAGTTGCTACAGGGACATTTAACCCTCTTTGCTCAGGAATTATTGAGAATTTAGAGGTCGGAGCACAGCCACATAAATTTTCTCAGGCCTTTCACTGGGCTCTAAAAAAGGTGTTTTCCCAGAAAGGCAGAGGATGAGCTTGACAACATCTCCCTCTCTATAGGCTGTACACCAACTGAACTCCAAACAATCTCCAAAACAAAGCCATTAACCCAGGCATGTGATTTCCAGCAAACAAGTCCAAGAAATTGGCTTAAGCCATGTGACTTCCAATAAATGTCCTTACAAAATGTTCCAGTTTAGTCACCCCTCTAAAAAAAAGCTTGGACATACAAATGCATCAATGTCAACAATCCTTTGCATAATTCTTCAGAAGGTATTCGTAATGAAATATCTTCATAACAATCCCTCTGTTTCTGAAAGAGAATTTTCAAGCATGCCAGGCTGACAAGGATTGTTGGGGACTGGGGACTGGTTTCATTTTAAATTTTCATATTGGATTTTTATCCTTAGTTAGAGGAGTCATAGAGTGATACAGCAATACAGCACAGAAACAGACCCTTTGGTCCAACTGTACACGCTGACCAGATATCTTAAACTGATCTAATCCCATTTGCTAGCATTCGGCCCATATCCCTCTAAACCCTTCCTATTCATATACCAATCCAGATGCCTTTTGCAATTGGACCCACTTTTACCATTTTCTCTGGCAGCTCCTTCCATACACACACCACCCTCTCATGTAAAAATATTGCCCCTTAGGTCCCCTTTAAATGTTTCCCCTCTCGCCTTAAACCTATGCCCTCTAGTTTTGGACTCCCTTACTGTAGGAAAGAGACTTAATTACTTTAGTCTTTATTTCAATCTGTGTTTTAGTGAATAACTTTACCACTTTGTACTTGAATAACTTCCAGCAATATTTGTACAATAAGCTGCTGATCATGTTTAAATTGAAGCACTTGAATATTAAAAGTGGCTTATAGAAATTCTTACTTCTTGGACAATTCTGAGGACGTGCCTGGTGTGACAGAAAGTCAAACAGAATATTGGCATTTATTGCAGTGGATTGAATCATAGAATCTCTACAATGTGGGAACAGGCCATTTGGCTCATCAACCATCTCTTTCAGACCTACGACACTATCCTATCCCTGTAACCCTACATTGCTATGGCAAATTCACCTAGCTTGCATATCCCTGGACACTATCGGCAATTTAGCGTGGCCAATCTACCTAACCTGCACATCTTTCGACTGTGGGAGAAAACTGGAGCACAATATGTTTCAAATTCTTATTAGCAAACCGCTACACCTTATTTTAGTTAATTCATTGGCCAGAAAGAATAAGGAGCCAATAACAAGGTTTTCTTGAATGAAAAGAAGTGCGATTTTATTAATTGGCAACCTTGAGACAAATAACAAAGATGTAACATCAAGCCCACATACAGACAAAAACAGAAGTTGCTGGAAAAGCTCAGCAGGTCTGGCAGCATCTGTGAAGCAAAGATCAGTGTTAACGTTTCAGGTCTGATGACCTTTCCTCAGCCAAACACAGGTTCATAGTTTAAAAAAGGGGACAGAGTAACTACAACAGGTAACTTAAAGGCAAGTACAATTTAAAATACTTAGAATGTTCTTGAAATAATACCTTTTAATCTGAAACCACGGTTAGTTAGGGATGTTCCAGGTTATCGGCAATCGTGAATATTGCTGATATTTTTTAGTTCTCAATGTTTAGTTTTTCTCCAATTGAATTTGCCACTATTTGCTTTATCTTTCCTGAAAGAGCAGAGCATGGAGAGAGAGAGAGCGAGAGCAACAGAGAGAGAGAGATAGAGAAACAGTGGGGATGGGTTTGGGTATGGTGGAGTCAGGGAAGAGAGAGAGAGACAGAGAGAGGGAGAGAAAGCCTCTTCCAGTTCCACTCTCAAATTTATTACTCCAGCTCTGCCAAAGCAGTTCCCTAAAACATAGCTCATTTGTGTATTCCCGTGCCTGGGTTTATTGCATATTGATTTTTTTTTATCTCCAACATGTGAATTTCTCACAAAGCAGTCAATCAAGCAATGGATACAGCTCTGATTGACTGGCTTCAGTCTTTTTTGATGAAAATGTACTTTTTAGTTCATACTGGTTCTTGTTTATTGACAGTTTCATAAAACATGTTACAGCGTGTGGTCAGGTAGTTACTTTGATCAGTTTTAAGTAAGTGTTGTATTCTTTTGAAACCATTTCAGATGGCTGACTGAGAGGGTGTGGAGCGCCGGAGATTCATCTACTGACAGAGACAGGTCTGAAAGATCTGGACCTGGCAGGGGAACAGGCTGGTCACACAGCAGCTGATGTTGAGTTTTGGCTACCATATGTTGAGAGTGAGGAAGAGTTACATTTATCCATCAGCTTTGCCTACTGCTACATCTATGAATGGAAATATAATTTTGATTGTTGGAAGTCAATCACCTCAGTCCCAGGACATGACTTCAGGGGTTCCTCAGGTGTACTGGTCTACACTCAATCATTTTTGGACATACCAGAAGGCTGTCTCTGTCTCTTACTTGCTGCCTGACCTCTTGTCCTGATGTTCCCTCCCATTGTTGGCACTGGACGCCTACACTGTATCCTGTGCAGCTTAGAGATCCCTTCCAGCATTCACTGAGACAGGACTGAATGATTCTCAAATGCAAAATGCTCTCCCTTCAGCCTCTGAACTACCCTCACCTCAGAGACTCGGAAATGTAATTACACTGTCATGAGAGGTGTCTCTGTCTCTAGGCTACACGCTGCTCCTTCAGTTTTTGGAACCAGCACTATAGACTTCATCAATTTTCAACCTCAGATCCTATAAGTTCAAACACAAGCGAAAATAAATCTCCAAAGTCAATGTAGTTTCTTGTAACTCACACTCCTGCAAATCAAAATAACTATCTCATTGATTCAGGTAACCCATTATTAAGACACCAGTGTTCAATGGCGAGGTTATTGAAGGCGCAGGAGACTCATGTCAGTTTCATTAACTCAGGGAGACTGCATTAAATCTCATTGATTTACATTTAAATTGTATTTAAGTCGTTGAGTGAATATGAGGCGACCTCTGATACCCTCTTGCTTACCCTTCTGCCTCTAATATATTGGGGAGCATCTAATTGAAAGAAAGAACAGAGGACAAAGAACAATATAGCACAGGAACAGGCCCTTCAACCCTTCAAGCTGACATATTTTGCCCTTCCATATTAAAATTGTCTTCACTTACAGGATCCATATCCCTCTATTGTCTTCCTATTCATGTATTTGTTCAGGTCCTTTTTTGAATGCTGCTATTGTATCTGCTTCTACCATCTCCCCTGGCAATGCGTTCCAGGCACTTACCACCCTTTATGTGAGAAACGTGCCTTGCATATCTCTTTTAAACTTCCCCCCTCGCAACTTGAACCTGTGTCCCCTAGTAATTGACCCCTCCACCCTGAGAAAAAACCTCATACTTTCCACTCTATCCATGCCATTCACAATCTTATAAAGTTCTATCAGGTCGCCCCCTCAACCTCCTGCATTCCAGTGAAAACAAACCCAGTCTATCCAACCTTTCTTCATCATAAAATCCCCCATACCAAGCAACATCCTGGTAAACCTTTTCTGTACCCTCTCCAAAGCATCCACATCCTTCTGGCAGTGTGGTGACCAGAACTGTACACAATATTCCGAGTGTGGCCTAACTAAAGATCTATAAAGCTGCTGCATAACTTGTCTATCTTTATGCTCAATGTCCCTTCCAATGAAGGCAAGCATGTCATAGACCTTTTTTTAACTACCTTATCTACTTGCGCTGCCACCTTCAGTGATCTGTGGACCTGCACACTCAAATTTCTCTGCATATCAATACTTGTAAGGCTTCTGCCATTCACTGTATAATTTCTACCTGTACTTGACTTTCCAAAATGCATCACCTCACATTTGTCCGGATTAAACTCCATCTGTCATTTTTCTGCTCATGCCTCCAACTGATCTGTATCCTCTGACAATCCTCCTCACTATCTGCAATGGCAAAGTCCAAGGTTTTGACACAAGGCTTTCTACACAATTCTCAGAACCCACATGGTATCTTGCCCACTCCAGTAGGCTCCACCAAATCTGGCACCATATCATGTCATCAGGGAAGACGCGAATAGATTCTAATTGGCTTTGGCAGGTATCAACCCTTCTCACTATGTGAATTTTGACAAACTTCCCTCTGCTCACTGTGGCTGATTGATTTACCAAAGAGTCTAAGGACAAAGTAACAGAACAATAGTTAACCCTTGGAGTATTCAGTTTTTCCAATACAGCTGGGGAATGCTTTTTACAAGATCTTTTCATCAACTGTAATCTAGAAAAAATAAATGATGCAGTACTCTCTAAAGGCATGGAAAGACAATACTTAGAGAACAAGTGCATCTCTGTTGATGATAGTGTATTCCAGTAAAATTGTCAGGTGATTGGAAGTCATTACTTTTTCAAACCATGAAGCACAACATCATGCTGTAAGCAAGACTTCTCTTATTTATTTTTCAAGTCATATTGTATAGGGAACAATCGCCATTTCTAACAGTTAATTATATTTCCAGAATTGCAGATTGTTCTGGTGCAGAAAGAGGCTATTCACCCACCATGTCTCACCGACTCTGAGCAGTTTAACTTAGTGCCAATCTCCTGCCTTTTCCATGTAACTTGCACATTGTTACTATTTAAATAATCATTTTTTGCCATCTTGAATGCCTCAGCACAATTATTGTAGCAGAACAATATCAATTCACAGATTGGAGAGTTTGTCAAAGAGGTAGGTTTGAACAGCATCTTAAAGCAGAAACAGAGAGGGAGAGGTTAAGGGAGGGAACTTCTCATCCATGATTTAGGCAACCAAAGACATGGTTATCATCATTGAACTTTGAAAATAAGAGATGTGCAAGAGGACCTAATTGGAGGAGTGTAGAGACCTCAGAGGAGTATAAACCTGGAATAGGTCCCATAGATTGGGGAAAGAAAAAGCTCGTTGCTGCTAATACTACCAATAATTGTCTTGTTGGTGTATTGTTCAGCACACAAGATAACATATCTCAATCAATCACATTTTTTACAAAGTTTATTTTGGTCCTTATGTATCAGATGTAACATTGCTATCAAAGGGAACTACAGACCAGTCATCAGACATTAGTCATTGAGAAGATGCTGTGATCCATTGTTAATTCTGAATGGGTCATGACTCTTGAGTAAGTGAAAATTAGATGTAGATTTGAAGATCTCAAGCATCTTAAGGAAACTATTCATAGAGAACATATTTCAAGGTCCATTTTGATTATTATTTTTTCATGATTTCCTGCTGATGACTCCTTCACCATCTGCCTTTTTGCTTTCTGATGTAGGGATCCCATTCTTGCCCTCTGTAATTTCAAAGGGTCATCAATGAACTACCCCTTGGGAATACTCTAGCTGCTTGCTTCTTTGGATGAAATGGAGCTGCAGTAGAGGAAAGCCAGACAGGTCAAGCACCACAAGAGACATTTGGCACCCACCAGTTGTGTCTCTGACCAGGAACAGAGTGGCTGAGTTACGCCTAGGTCTAGCTGACCCAGGAGCAGTACTTGTCAAAGCTGTGTTTCACAAACGAAGCCATCAGTGATTTATGCCACATGTTGCAACATGACCTACAGCCCACCTCCATCAGAATGAGCTTGCAGTCAATGACTGTGATGGTTACAACCACCTTGATTGTTAATACACTCACTAATGCAGCTATAATGCTATCAATGAGGCATCTAGAAACATAAGTCAAGCAGCTGTGTACACAGGCACGGAGCCATTCGTGGATGCATTGTTTGCTAGAATTTGTCCATTTCCCCAAACAATGGTTTGCATGTCAGAGCACAAATATTTAATAGAGTAACAGGATTCACAAAGAAAGCCAGATAGTTTCTATTGATAGGAGGTGTGCCTTCTCAGTTTTATTGCGGCGAAGATGAAATTTACCCACAGCAAGTCAACAATCCCATTGCTAAGCCATTCTCTTGATTATACCAGTCAATTATTACTAATCATGTTTCATTACCATTAAAATTCATCACCACTCAATAACCCAGCAGGAGAAATCAGTGAAACTGGTAAATGAGACATACTGGTCCACCTTGTCTTGTATACTTCAAAATGGAAGTCCAGTCTTACCAGTATATTTATTTTCAAGTACCAGTCTTTTTCTTACTGTTTATTTCTCTCTGGGATGCTAGTTACTGCATCAGATATTTCAGTAACCTTAGCTGTTCAATAAACTCATGCACCATTAGACTGTGATAACCTTAAGTTGCTCAATGCCATGCACTTAGTTAATTTAAAATTCCAATGATTTCAGACAGACTAAGACCCACCACTAACTGTTCAATAAGCACATCCTAACTCTCTAAGGTGTGATTATTCCAACTACTTGCATTTGAGAAGATTAGTCAGACCATAGTTTGAAGCAACTGAACGGAGTTATACCTTTCACCACACATTGCAGCAAATAGCTTTTTATAATGTTCCTATTATTAATTATGGGACTGTATCCAGTTTATAAAACCTGTGGGAATTTATAACTTGTTCAAAACTTTTGGCCTTAAAATCTTGCATTGTGAGCTTTGCAACAATGTTGTTAGGGAGTATCAAAATTCTCTGTTGTTTTAACAGAGGCAGTTATATATTTATTTTCTAGGGCCTTTGTTGTTAGACAAATACATCTTTTAAAATCTTAATTCTTAAAGTTACAAAATCTTTTATGATATTTCACAACTTGAATATCATTTTCTCCGTGAGTTTAAAGCCCTCTCTTACCTTTGTATTTAACTCTACTGTCCCAGTATTTCTTATTGTGCCTTTGAGTTCTCCATGTCTTCATTATAAACAAAAATAATTATAGTTTTCATTCAAAATCTATACACCATCAGAATTAAAAGGGACAATTTGGCTTGCCATGTGAAGAATGATACAGGAACCATTTCTTGGCCTCAGCATATATTTCTTACTCGTGTTTCACTAAACAAATGCAATAATTGTTTTGGATCAAATACCTGGAGTTCTTCATTTCTTGAAACGTATTTCCTATGACAATAAATCCTGGCATGCATTTTTATTACTGATACAAGAAAGAAACTTTCTGACAAATTCATTTTTAAAGAAGTCATATTTATTTAGCTGCAGCTGGTACATTATTTAACTGAAGGGATTTATGTTGTATTATCCACAGACTTGAGGGTTTTGTTTTGCAGTGCATGCTAAGAGATATGTTTACGAACACTCGTTACAGCGATGACAGAAAAAATTGTAACTCTTGTAATTTCGGCTGCTCGGTGAAGACTAATATTTTATAATCTCCCCTCATCCCCACCAATGTAGAAGCCTTTTTCTTATATAAACTAACATGGGAATTTTTATACGGGGATATCAAATCCAATAAACTCTTAGGTATCATAATCAAAATGATTAATTGCTTGGGTAAAATTTGACATATTTGATTTAATGAAACATTTGTGTGCATTTTCCTAGTAAAACAGCTGTGGGGGTAAAGGAAACAGTATCTGGTGTCACAGCAGATATGGACATTTGTGATCACACTAATTAGTCATAAATTTATACTGACAATAAATGTTCCTATGGGAGGGCACAGATAACAAGTACATCCTGTAAGCTTTATTCCATGAGAATGATACAGTGTTGTGCATAGAACACTGTACATCACTTCTGAGACCAAAATTCAACTCAAACAAATGGCATTATAAGTCTCCATTCTTGATTTTTCAGGCCTGTTTCCATTTAGCTTATGCCTATGGTATGTCCACAGGACAAAATCACAATCTTTATTTGTAACTAGTTTACACTGATGTGGTAAGAATTTGTTCATTCAGGGTTAGATCTGGATGCACATTGATCCCCTTGAGTTGGTGGAGCTTGACACTGTATCTGGAATCTTTCCCTCAATTGAAACTGCTTGGTTTTACACACGAGTTCATATTTGCAGAATATCCTCAATTTCGTGTTGCCATTTCTCACCAGTCCTCTATCTGGCTACTCTCTGAGTCTGAACCAGATTGTTTAGAACCTCAGTATCATAGTTGATCCTCAGCGCATCTTACCATATATCTGTTCCATCACTGAGTCCCACATTATCAAAGTCCAGAACATCACCCTGTCTCAGCTCATGTGCTGCTTTGACCCTCTTCCAATCTTTTGTACTTCCATTAAATGGATTTGACTCCACAAAATTGAGGCAGCCTTCTACAGCCTCACAAGCTCCTATCTTAGACTCACAACACTTGTAAATCTTAGGAGCAGAGAGGCTGTGATAGGGTTAGGGAATGATGCTGCTTGGCCTGCTGTGTTCATCCAGCCCTGCACCTTGTTGTCTCGGATTCTCCAGCATCTGCAGTTCCTACTATCTCTGATTCACTTGTAAATCTTACTTCTTTAGTCCCTGAATTCAACCTCTTCACTGTTGACAGCCATACTATCAGCTGTTTAGGACCTAAGCTCAGGAATTCCCTCTTCACCTTCTCTGCCTCTTTATTATTCACTTTTCACCTTTAACATCCTGTGGCAAAGCTTTTGGTTATCTTCCTTAACACGGCTTCATGTGACTTACTCTATAACAGCTCCCGTGAAGTAACTTGACATGTCAAAGGCACTTTATCAATGCAAGTTGTTGTCATTATGAACAGAGAAGCTGGGATTTCTGTTTCCAATGTGACACCACATGATTAGACAAGGTGTTACATGGTGAAAGTTAGAAATGATGCATGTGGCTATCAACTAGATTAAACAAGGCACAAAGAAAGATCATGGCCACAAAATTGAGCACCAAAGTATCAGTGTTTTTGGCATTGCAGGTGCCAGCAGTGTCGGAAAATGACATCCATTCTGCTTTTCAACACTTGCAGTGTGGCAAATAGCGAGTGCCAGCACAGTGAGGGCACCTAATGTTGGTGTTACACGCATGTAGAGGAGACAGATTGTAATGCAAGTTAGAACCCTGTGCTGATTTGTCTGCAGACCTGCCATATTACTCCTCGCCACTTTGACACATGGCTAAGCATGCATTTAGGAGAGATCATTGATAGCTTGCACGTTATTTGCTGATTACTTTCCATTAACTTTTCCTGAATTTGTGGCAAAAATTGTTGATTGGAAAAGTAACTAACAGTTGGCAATTTTTGCAGAGAGTGGTGCTGCACCCAGGGAAGGCATACAAAGAGCATGAGTTCATCCTTTGCTCCCAAAGACAATGTAGTCGAGGAGAATACTGAGATAAAGTCTATTAGACTAGATGGGATTGAGGTTCATAAGGAGGAGGTGTTAGCAATTCTGGAAGGTGTGAAAATAGATAAGTCCCCTGGGCCAGATGGGATTTATCCTAGGATTCTCTGGGACGCTAGAGAGGAGATTGCAGAGCCTTTGGCTTTGATCTTTATGTCGTCATTGTCTTCAGGAATAGTGCCAGAAGACTGGAGACTAGCAAATGTTGTCCCCTTGTTCAAGAAGGGGAGTAGAGACAACCCTGGTAATTATAGACCAGTGAGCCTTACTTCGGTTGTGGGTAAAGTGTTGGAAAGGATTATAAGAGATAGGATTTATAATCATCTAGAAAGGAATAATTTGATTAGGGATAGTCAACACAGTTTTGTGAAGGGTAGGTCGTGCCTCACAAACCTTATTGAGTTCTTTGAGAAGGTGACCAAACAGGTGGATGAGGGTAAAGCGGTTGATGTGGTGTATTTGGATTTCAGTAAAGCGTTTGATAAGGTTCCCCATGGTAGGCTATTGCAGAAAATACGGAGGCATGGGATTGAGGGTGATTTAGTGGTTTGGATCAGAAATTGGCTAGCTGTAAGAAGACAGAGGGTGGTGGTTGAAGGGAAATGTTCATCCTGGAGTTCAGTTACTAGTGGTGTACCTCAAGGATCTGTTTTGGGGCCACTGCTGTTTGTCATTTTTATAAATGACCTGGATGAGGGCGTAGAAGGATGGGTTAGTAAATTTGCGGATGACACCAAGGTTGGTGGAGTTGTGGATAGTGCGGAAGGATGTTGCAGGTTACAGAGGGACATAGATAAGCTGCAGAGCTGGGCTGAGAGGTGGCAAATGGAGTTTAATGCGGAAAAGTGTGAGGTGATTCACTTTGGAAGGAGTAACAGGAATACAGAGTACTGGGCTAATGGTAAGATTCTTGGTAGTGTGGATGCGCAGAAAGATCTCGGTGTCCATGTGCATAGATCACTGAAAGTTGCCACCCAGGTTGATAGCGTTGTTAAGAAGGCGTACAGTATGTTAGGTTTTATTGGTAGAGAGATTGAGTTTCGGAGCCATGAGGTCATGTTGCAGCTGTACAAAACTCTGGTGCGGCCGCACTTGGAGTATTGCGTACAGTTCTGGTCACCGCATTATAGGAAGGATGTGGAAACATTGGAAAGGGTGCAGAGGAGATTTACCAGGATGTTGCCTGGTATGGAGGGAAGGTCTTATGAGGAAAGGCTGAGGGTCTTGAGGCTGTTTTCGTTAGAGAGAAGAAGGTTAAGAGGTGACTTGATAGAGACATACAAGATGATCAGAGGATTAGATAGGGTGGACAGTGGGAGCCTTTTTCCTCGGATGGTGATGGCTAGCACGAGGGGACATAGCTTTAAATTGAGGGGTGATAGATATAGGACAGATGTCAGAGGTAGGTTCTTTAGTCAGAGAGTAGTAAGGGCGTGGAATGCCTTGCCTGCAAAAATAGTCAACTCGCCAACTTTAAGGGCATTTAAATGGTCATTGGATAAACATATGGATGATAATAGAATAGTTTAGGTTAGATGGGCTTCAGATTGGTTTCACAGGTCGGCGCAACATCGAGGGCCGAAGGGCCTGTACTGCGCTGTAATGTTCTATGTTCTATGTTCTATCAGTGGAACTAATCGAGTAAGCTTGCAGGGGCATACAAATTATAAAAGGTTTTAAAGGTATGTGAAGAGAAAAGGTATAATAAAAACAAAGGTAGGTCCCCAACATTCAAAAAAAGAGGAAGTTATAATGGAATACAAAGAGATGGCAGATCAATTAAGCATATATTTTGGGTCTCTCTTCACATAGGAGGACACAAATAGCATCCTAAAAATGTTGGGGCACACCAGATCTAGTAAGAGGGAGGAATTGAGGAAAATCAGTATCAGTAAGGAAATGGTGTTGGGGAAAGTGATGTGATTAAAGGCCAGGACATGATAACTTACAACACAGAGTACTTGCATGAGGACAACCCATTCATGCCCTCCACCTTCCCAGATTGCTCCTCAGCAATACTCGTAATGTGTTGGAGTACAGATTGCTGGACTACTGCAAGTGCCTATTAGCTCCTTTGACCAGTGTATCGATATACAGATAGTAGTCTGAGCCAGCATGATATCAAGCTGGGCTTGCAAGTGAAAAGCTGAAATTTCATTCTATCATTCAGAGTTGTAGCACCCAGACATTGTTGCAAAGCTAGCTGACCACCACCCTATCATCATAATCATCTGATGCTTCATTGCAGTCAAATCTACAAGAGTGATCATGAAATTTATCACCACTTCTGCTCTGGGAAGTGTGGGCAAAAAGCTTTGCGCAATGCTCTGTGTCAGGTTGGAGTTGGACTCAGCAACGTTCTTTGACAGTGAAATGAGGCTTAGCAATATACCAATCATTTCCATATCTTTCAGCCTTTATATGCTTTCGCTCCCTCCATTAATGTGCTCAACTGAATTGTCAGCAGCTAAACATCTGTGTGAACCATGTGATTCTCCACCTTTAACCTGACTGCAGCTCTTTTGTGTCTACTACCACATGTCATGCAGATCCTGCCTCTGTTACCCTCTAATATACACACAGTGCCATTATTTGAGCTGATGGCTACAAGTGTCAGATTGAGGGATGGTATCTTTTCCCCTCCTACCTTCTTTAAAGTCAGCATTGGCCAGCCAGCTGGTAATTGCTGGATGTCTGAAAGTAAAAATGCACAAGGGCACAGTTGGGATGAGGAAATAAAAGTAGCAAAAGTAAGAAGTACAGATTGTGGATCACTGCAGATTGCAGAATGAGGTGAAGTCCAATTTGAGAAGGAATATCATGTATAAGTATAGTGTTACTCTTGATGGTTTCAGTCTCGTGGCCTCAGTGATGACTGCTCCAATGACGGCCAATACTGTGTCATCAATGGGATGAGCACATGCAGCCTATTCTGCAAAATATATGGAGATTTGTCATTGGGTGCAGAGGAGTGTATTTTGTGAAGCACATGTTATAGAGTCTGCAAACTGCGAAATGAGAATGTGGGGCTGGTTGCAGTGCCAAGTGTGTGAGGATGAGTTGAAGCATATAAAGGCAAAAACTGAGGTGGGACTAATTGAGATTGTTGGTTGGTAAATGATGGGGTGTCATGATTGGAATAGTGACTGAATCTATGGTGAATTTGATTGGTATTGCATTTCAAGGTGTAATCACTTACCTTAGTCACTTGGGTAAAGTTGTTAAACATCTTTCTGTCCGGTGTCCTGGTCCTCAGGGCTAGACGCTAGCATTGACTGCAGCTGTCAAGTCCTTCTATTACTTTCTCAGTATTTGTCAGGAGGATCTTTCCCTCTTCCCTCCTGCTCCCTACCTTCTGGGTCAAGATTTCCAGCTCACATCTGAGAATTGTGGGGCATAATCATTGCTTTTGGGAATTTTTTAAACTTCCTTTGAGTTCTTCGTTCTTGTTTAATCAACTTGTGCTCCTGCTGTGGCTGGAATACGCTGAGTCTTTGAGAGATACAGTCTGGATTTAAGCAGCTCAGGCTAGTGGTTTTATCATTGCATGAACCTGGCCCCAATGAAGTTTTCAGACACAGCAGTGCACTCAACCTTAGACTGCATACCACAATTATTGTAATGATTAGGTAGCACAACGTTTGTGCTGTCTACATCACTTTGAACTGACGTTGGGGAGTTACATATTACAATCCCTGCACCTGATTTGGGAGCTATCCAATATAGTCCCCATGATTTGTCATGCTGGTTTGTCAGATATTTTCAACAAAGTGTTATGCAGTAGGTGAGACAAAATAATTAAACCACGTATGTGTTATTCTAGGCACCAAACGCAAATTATGCTGCCTCTGCTGCCTTACCATTTCTACATTTCACAGGAGCATTTCGTCCTTTGATTTGAAAAATACATGCAATGACTCGTGATCCTCACGGTCTTAATTCTATTTTTTCCATATGAAGTCAGTTTAGTTTCTCCTGGTGTTCAAATATAACCCAGGTGCAGTGGCATAAAAACTATGCTAGAAGTTTGGTCCATGAAACAATCATATGGCTTTATTTAGAGCAACAAAATTGTGCTTAAGTGCACCAAATAAAATTGTATTTTCTTCATGTGTAAAATGATGGTCTGAATGTGATTTAGATGTGTTACTAATGTTTGAAACTTCCATACTAAACAGAAGGACCAGTAGATTGAGTAAAAGGTTACACATGTTCAACACTGCAACGAATAGGGAAATGATGCATTGCTGAAAAAGTGGGTGACAGCGTAGAACTGAGCCAAGATTTGTGGTAGGTGTATCACTTTATTGTTAGACTCAGTGAATTGTGGGGTAAGAAGCAATGGTTTAAAAGAACACGCTTACAGTTGCGATAGACATGAACTCAAGTTCCATTATGGCATCTTGTGACATTGATCAAAGTTAATTAAATTAATCTGAAATAGAATGTTCATATCAGTATCATGATATTGAGCTATCAGACAGGTGTAAAGACCCATCAGGTTCACTAAAATCCTTCAGGAAAAGAAATCTGCTGTCTTTATCTGGTCTGGCCTACTCATGACCCTAGACCCACAGCAAGGTTATTGTTTCTTATTTACCTTCTGAATCAGACTGGCTAACCACTCAGTTGTATCCAATTACCATGACAAGGCACAAAAAGAATGAAGCTGGAAAAACTACCCAGCATCACCCTAGGTACCACACTGGTTCTCAAAATTGTTTCTGGACTTGATGAATTCTCATTGCATCAGGCGTAAACAATGAGTTATAACCTATTGCCCTCACTTGGCTAATGAATGAATACCTCAACGTGCTGAACATAATTTTGAAGAAAATATGGAGGTATACAACACAGTCTGGTGAGGGACCACAAAAGCCACTCCTTGAATGGCTTGGTAGCCTGACTACCACTATTGAGCAAGTTCACAAAATTAAAGCAGATCAGACAGACTGGACCTACAAGGGGTGGTGTAAGGAAGGACCAGATTGGAAATCCTATTTGATGTCATCCACATAACTCTGCCTGTCTCAGATACATTGGCCCATGAAAGTAAGGATAGGTGTGACCATCACACAGTCCTCATGGTACTGAAGTTCCCTCTTTATACTGTGGATACTCTCCATCGTATTGTGCTGCACTACCCAAATACTAAATGGAACAAATCTTACTGCTGAAAACTAGCTATTCAGCATATCCTTTACCATTTAATTATGCCAGAAGTTCAACAATTAATAGTCCAAATTTCCACAAAATTTAAGTCAAATGATTGCATTAGCTAAATGTACTGTAGAAGCTTAGCCCACAAGACCATAAGATAATGGAGCAAAATTCAGTCACTCAGCCCATTGAGTCTGTTCTGCCAGTCAATCATGGTTGATATTTTTCTTAACTCCATTCTTCTGCCTTCTGTCCATAACCTTGGATTCTCTTACTAATCAAGATCAATTTATCGCTGTCATAAATACACATAATGACTTGGCCTCCATAGCCTTCAGTGGCAATGAATGCCACAGATTTACCATTGAAGGAATTCCTCCTCATATTAGTTCTAAAGAGCCATCCCTTCACTCTGAGGCTATGCCCTCAGGTACTAGCCTTTCCTACTGGTAGAAACATCTTCTCCACATTCACTCTATCATGGCTTCTCAATGTTCTGTAAGTTTCATTCAGATTTACCCCATCCTTCTAAACTGATTAGTGTGCAGACCTAGAGTCCTTAACCACTCCTCATATGGCAAGCCCTTCATCTCCAGAATCGTTCTTGTAAATCTCCTTTGGACATCCTCCAATGCCAGCACACCCTTCCTTAGATATGGGGTCTAAAACTGCTCACAATATTCCAAATGTAATCTGACCAGAGCCTCACACTGTCTCAGCAATACATCCCTGCTCTTATATTCCAGCCCTCTTGAAATGAATGCTAAAATTGCATTTACCTTCCCAACTGCCAGCTGAACCTACGTGTTAACCTTAAGAGAATTCTAAACTAGGACTTCTAAGTCACTTTGTGCTTTAGATTTCTGAAGCTTTTCCCCATTTAGAAAATAGTCTGCATCTTAATTCTTCCTACCAAAGTGCATAACTTCACAGTTTCCCAGATCGTATTCCATCTGCCACTTCTTTGCCCATTCTCCGAGCCTGTCCAAGACCTTCTGCAGCTTCTCCACCTCCTCAACACTACCTGCCCCTCCACCTATCTTTGTGTCATCTACAAACAAAGCAACAATGGCCCTCAGTTTCTTCATCCAGATTATTAATGTATAACATGAATAGTTGTGGATTCAACTCTGACCACTGCAGAACTCTACTAGACACCAGCTGCTATCCTGTAAAAGACCACTTTGACCCCACACTCTGCCTTCTCTGCCTCCCCTTGATGAAGCCATGCTGATTCAGCCCTATTTTACCATGCACTTCCAAGTATTCTACAAACTCATCCTTAATAATGGACTCTAAAATCTTAACAACAACTGAGATCATGGTTAACCAGCCTATAATTTCCTGTTTTCTGTCTCACTCCGTTCTTAAACAGAGGTGTTACATGCCTCCAGAATCTCCTCAACTATTTCCTTCAGAATCCATTTGGTTTGTGTGATTTAACAATCTTCGGACCTTCCAGCTTCCCAGTACCTTCTCCTCAGTGATGGTCACCACCCTCACCTCTGCCCCTCACTCTCTTGTCTTCCACTGTGAAAATTGCTGCAAAATACCTATTCAGTTATTCCGCCATTTCTTTGTTCCCCTTTATTATTCTTCAGCCTCGTTTCCTAGTGGTCCAATGTCCGCTCTTGCTTCTCTCTTACCTTTTAGATATCTAAAAACACTCTTGCAATCTTCTTTTATATTACTAGCTAGCTTACTCTCATATTTCATATTCATCCACTTAATGCTTTTTTTTGGTGTTCCACTGCTCATTTTTAAAGGCTTTCCAATGCACTGGCTTCCTACTAATCTTCAACACATTGCTTTTTCTTTTATGCTGTCTTTTCTTTTGCTTTTATGCTGTCCCTGACTTCTTGTCAGCCATGGTTGTCTTATCCTCCCCTTCATTGTTTCTGAGTCCTTGGGAGGATTTTCTGCTGGGCCTCCCAAATTACTCCCAGAAACTCCTGCCATTGCTGCTCCACCATTTCCCTGCTAGGCTCCCCATGCCATCAACTGTGGGCAGCTTCACCCTCATGTCTTTGTAGATACTTTTATTCAATTGAAATAGTGTTACATCTGATTCCAGCTTCTCCTTCTTACGTGGCAAGGTGAATTCTGTTAGATAGTGGTCACTGCCCCTTGTGTGGTTCCCTCACCTTCAGCTCCCGAAGCAAGTCTGCCTCATTATATACCACCAAATCTAGAATTGCCTGGTTCCTTGTGGGCTCTACCAAAAGCTGCTCCAAAAAACATCTCGTAGACATTCCACAAATTCATTTTCTTGTGATCTGCTACCAACCTGATTTTTCCAGTCCACCTGCATATTGATGTCCCCCATGACTATTGTAATAGTGCCTTTCTTACATGCCTTTTTTATTTCTTGATTTATTTTCTTCCCCACATCTTGACTACTGCTAGGAAGCCTGTACACAACTCCCATCAGGGCCATTTATCCTTTGCAGTTCCTCAACTCTGCCCATATAGATTCTACAACTTCCGACTCTATTGCGACTTCCGACTCAAGTTATAAATTGATAACTTCTTGCTATCAATTTAATTTAATTTCTTTCTAACAAGTTAACGCCAACCCCTCTGTCCATCTGCCTGTCCTTTTGAAATAATATCCTTGGATATTTACTTTCCAGCCCTGATCCCCTTGCAGCTTCATCTCTGTGATTCACACAACATCACATCTGCCAATTTCAATGTGTGCTACAAAGGTCATTTACCTTGATTCCTGTACTACGTGCATTTAAATACAACACCCTCAGTCCTGCATTGACTGCCCCTCTTCTCACAATTGTCCCCTTATTTGCTCTGTCTGATATTAAAATTCTTGATCCTTTTCATATGCTCTGTCCTATTACTTGTTGTGGAAACTTTAAAAATCTTTGCTGAGGCCTCCTCCACTTTGAATAGTTTAAAGTACTTTTGACCTCGATTTGCACCATCTGTTTGTCTACCTAATTTTGAATGCTTCATGCATTAAGATACAACACCTTTAAGTTTGTTCTGTTATCAAGTTTCCCTGCACTTTTATGGTTACTTGGTACAAACTTGCCATGGTTTCTTTGACACCACCTCCCAAACCCATTAGCTCTACCATCTAGAAGGACAAGGGTAGCAGGCACAGTGTAATGCCACCACCTGGAAGTTCTCTTCAAGCCACACACCATCCTGACTTAGAAATACGTCACCATTCCCTCACTGTTGTTAGGTGAAAATCCTGTAACTTCCTTCCTGACAGCACTGTGGGAATACATTTGTCGTACAGACTGCAGCTAATGAAGAATGAGATTCAACATCACCTTCTCAAGGACAGTTTCAGATGGGAAAAACTGCTAGCCTTATCTGTGATGTCCACAGCCTGCAAATGAATAAATTTAAAAAGTAAGAAAGAATTTGCAACACAGATGGAAGCTATTTACTACACCAAATCTGTGCCAGTTCTTTACTAGTGCAATCAAGAAATAATACCCCTGCTCGACTAGATTTACCTTTTCATTATTCATTCATGACATGTAGGTGCCTCTCACTAAGCCAGCATTTATGCTCCTTCCTCAATTCATAGAATCACATAATCCCTACATTGCGGAAGCAGGCCATTCAACCTGTTGAGTCCACACTGACCCTCTGAAGAGTCACCCACCCAGACCCACCTCCTATGCTATGTATGTAACTCTACATTTCCCGTGGCTAATCCACCTAGCCTGCACACTATGGGCAATTTAGCATGGCCAATGCACCGAGCCTGCACATCTTTGGACTGTGGGAGGAAACTGGAGCACCCAGAGGAAACCCACACAGATATCGGAAGAACGTACAAACTCCGCACACTCAGTTGCCTGAGGGTGGAATCAAACCCAGGTCCCTGGTGCTGTGAGGCGGCGGTGCTAACCACTGACCCACTCTACTGCCTCAATTGCCTTTCAGTGGGTCTGGGGAGTTGGGAGGTTACATATTGCAGACTTGTTTTTCTAACCAGAATATTTTTGTGACTGGCCCAGTTAAGTTTCTGGTCAATGTTGATCGCTACAATATTAATACTGGAAGATTCAGCAGGAGTAATGCCATTGAATATGGAGGTGATAGAGTTAGAGTCTCTGTTGTTGGTGATCGTCATTGCTTGGCAATTGTGTAGCTTGGAAATGTACTTGCTGGGTCTAATTTCATACAGTGATTCAGTATAAATCACGCAGCACATGGAATTGCTACAATCCTGTTTATACCAAACTGCAAATTAGTGCATTTCGTGAACTTACAGCCACTGCAAACCAGAATCTCATGTATTAACTATCGAGGGAAAAGAAATAAGATTCCATCCCATATCAAAATCTGCACTTTATTTCTAGGTCCACAATGTTGATCATCATGAAGCCCATGTAATCACATGACATAAATTTTGTGCATATTCCAGCTATTAATCAAAAGTTAACACATGAGTAGAACCGGAAACTGAATACCTCCCTCTAACTACATGAATTGACTCCAGCCAACACTTTGAGTAAACCTTAGGAGATCACAAGGAGTTCAATTTATCTGGAATGAACTGTAAGGAGAAATTTTGATTTAAAGCCAATGGGACCTGTTTGTTCCATTGATTTCCATTTTAAAGCATGCATTAGTTATCATATGCAATTGAAATGCATTTGTGTGATAGATTTGTATGTAGTTTGGATTTTTAATTGCTAAACTATTTCATCTTTTTTTGTACTGCTTAGTTTTATTACAATAATGCATTTGTTAGTTTAACTGAGAGAGTAATGTCTTTTTTTTGGTACGATTTTACGACAACAACTTATAGTTAAATGCTACCTTTAACACAATAAAACATAACAAGGCACTTTGCAGGACTATTATAAAACAAAACATGACACCGAACGAAGGAGATGATAGGTTAGGTGACTAAAAACCTTGTCAAAAAGATTGGTTTTGAAGAATATCTTAAAGGAGGAGAGTGAGGTTGAGAGAGTTGTAGGGCTGGAAAAAGCTACAGAAGGAGGGAAAGGTGAGACCGAGGAGGGATCTGAAAACAGGATGAGCATTTATAATCGGGACATTGCTTGACTGGGAATTAATAGAGGTCAGAAGCATTTGGGCGATAGTTGAATGGAACTTGGTGTGAGTTAAGACACGTGAGCAGATTTTTGCAGGATTTAACATTTATGGAGGCTAGAATATGGGAGATTAAGCAGAAGTGCAGTGGAATAGACAAGTTGAGAAGCAGTGAAGTCAATGAATGAGGATTTCAGCCGTAGATGATCTGAAATAGCGCCAAGTTGGTGATATCATGGAGATAGAAGTATTACTTCTAGTGATGATACAAACATTTAATCAAAACCTCATCTGGGGTCAAATGAGTGCCCAAAGTTGTGAATGGACTGGTTTCATCCCACATTATCATCAGAAACTTACATCTTATTACAGCTCATTCTTTATACTACAGGAGGAATGTTTTAAAAATCTGTGAATTCATGGGTTCACTGAAGTGCTCCTCTCCACTCAGCCTCTGACATGCTGCTGCTTTCTATTGTTACATGACTGGAATCATGATGTCTGCATATTTTAGACCACAGTAGCACAGTCCATGCCATTCAGAAATCTGGGCTTGTACAATGATCACAAAGGATCTGAATGTATCATCTGTGCTTCCACTTTCCTACTGTTGGATCATGTTACAAAAGGTTCCATCCAGACCAGCAACGGATTCAGAACAGTCACATCTCACCCAGGATTGCCAAGTCTGTTTGAAATCCAATCAATGAAGGGATTCATATAAAGCCCTCTGAGGGCGGAATCCAAAACTGCCAGAACCTGAATCCAAAGTATCTCTGAAATGTGGAAATGATGACGGAGCTTGCAGATTTGCATTCTCATTTTTTACTTGATAAATTTCTCACTCCACCTTTTTTTAATGTGTAATTGAGATGTGCATTCTTGTGCACATCAAAGATAAGGAGACCTTTATACCTCAAACTTTGTTTTTCAAATTATGTTAACAGTTCACTGAAGAGTTACATGTGTATGACTGATACTTGATGAACCCCATCAGTGTAGCACGAGTGGGTAGATTGACTCATCAAGAAGATTAGCACATTCTGCAACCATAGTGATAGGACATGGTCTAATGATGCCTCGCTGAATCTTGCAATAGATCTAAAAAATATATTCACGAGGTATTCTATTTGGCATTGCATAAATATCTCCACGTTTTTCGCAGTCTCACTAGCAGCATGTAAGAGCCTCTGTTAATCTGTTGATTTCATTTAATCCTGTCTAAATTAGCATCAAATGTAGTCATGAATTTTTCAAATGCTCATAATATTATTGGAGTTCAACCATAGAGACTGGTCTAAAAACAAAATATTGTGAATGCTGGAAATCTGAGATCATAGAGATTGGTCCATGCAGTGATTAGCCTTTCTCAGAGATAGTAGGAACTGCAGATGCTGGATTCTACGATAACACAGTGTGGAGCTGGAGGAACACAGTGGGCCAGGCATCATCAAAGGAGCAGGAAAGTTGACGTTTCAGGTTGGGACCCTTCTTCAGAAATGGGGAAGGGGAAGGGAGCTCAGAAATAAATTGAGAGAGGAGGAGTGGGGCTGGGGAAGGTAGGTGGGATGGTGATAGTTGAGTGCAGGTAAGGAGTGATGGGGATTGGTCAGTGATGTGGGAAGGGCGGACAAGTGGGAGAGAAGATGGACAGGTTGTGTCAGGTCAAGGAGGTGGGGATGAGATGGAGGGTTGGTTGTGGGTGGGGGGATTTTGAAACTGGTAAAATCCATGTTCAGGCCATTGAGCTGTAGGCTTCTGAGGTGGAATATGAGGTGCTGCTCCTCCAGTTTGCGGGTGGCATCATTGTGACACTGGAGGAGGCCCAGGATGGACATGTCACCCAGGGAGTGGGAGGGGGAGTTGAAATGTTTTGTGACTGGAAGCTTTTGTCGTTTGTTACAAACAGAGCCTACGCTTTGTCTCACCGATGTAGAGGAGGATACTATTTCTATGAAGAGTAGGTGACCGCCTCAAAACTGACATCTATTTCAAGCCCACCGACTCCCACAGCTACCTAAACTACACCTCCTCTCACCCACCTTCCTGCAAGAATGCGATCCCCTACCCCCAATTCCTCTGCCTCCTCCACATCTGCTCCCAAAATGGGGCATTCCACATCCCAGATGTCCTCTTATTTCAAGGACCCGCAACATCCCCCCTCCGGTGATCGAAAATGCCCTCAAATGCATCTCTTGCATTTTCTGCACCTCTGCCCTCACATCCCCTCCCTGCAACGACAAAGACAGAATCCCCCTTGTCCTCACATATCACTCCACCAACCTCTGCATCCAACGTAACATTCTCCGCCACTTCCGCCACCTACAATCCGATCCCACAACCAAAGATATATTTCCCTCCCCACCCCTATCTGCCTTTCATAGGGACTGCTCACTCCATGACTCCCTTGTCCGCTCCACACTCCCCACCAACCCACCACTCCCTGCACTTTTCCCTGCAACCGCAGGAAGTGCTACACCTGCCCCTACACCTCCCCACTCACCTCCATTCAAGGCCCAAAACAAACTTTTCATATCTGACAGGGGTTCACCTGTACATCCTCCAAGCTGGTCTACTGTATCCATTGCTCCCGATGTGGCCTCATCTACTACTTTTCATAGATAACCTCAGTTGCTCAATGCCATGCACTTAGTTAATTTAAAATTCCATTGATTTCAGACAGACTAAGGCCCACCACTAACTCTTCATAGAAATAGTATCTTTAAAATGCTGCAGTTCTTAAAATAGAACTTTTTTTTTTACAGAGCATGACCACCAATGGTTGAGATAGCAGTTGTCTTGGGCAGTGGTAGTTTTAGCAGTAGGAAGGATTCCCCAGTCATCAGATACACTGATCAATATTTCATTTTCTGAAGTACAAAATAATTGGGAAAGACATTTGAAGACTGAACGTAGAAAGCATTGGATGAGATACTGGTTCTGAAAGGGTTTATGTTGGAGTTTTCGCTCTACCCTATCTGATGGTATCACACAGTCTATGGATGGAGGCTCTTGAGTATTACACTAGCCTTCATCAGAAGACAAGAGTGTTAGTAATTATGCTGACTAGTAATGTTGTTGTACTTACAGCAATGAAGCAAGAAACCAAATTGTTAACTAATACAGGTGCTTCTCTGGTTTAGTCTTACCAGTGGTCTATCATCTACCATTGATCATTGGATAGATCCTAGACACAGTACAGACAATGGAGGTTTGCTGGCAATGAACTACTCCAACTATCCACAGCCCAATACCACATACTGACAGGGATGGCCAATACTACAGGGAGCTCCCATCAGGCATAGTTCAGATCCTGTTGAAGGAGGCTGCAGAAGCAGTTGGTGTAACTTTGCTATTTAAAGAAAACAACACATAGTTCACAAAGAGTTTCAATGATCTAACAGGTTAGCTAAGGTAATTCAAAACACTATTTCCTAAGGACAGCGAATACAATTGATAGGAGCATCATGCCATGGTGAATAACATGAAGTAGTGGAGGAATTGCAGGCTGATTAATGACCTGGAAAATAGCGATGGGAATGTTCCCTTAACATCTTATTTTTACAGCCAACAGGATGATTGACCCTAGATGGCTTGAAGGTTTGTCGGTTTTCACAATCCATTTAATGAGGTTGGGGTGGTTGAGGGGGAAGGTGCAAACATACTCATCAACGTAGAATTAGTTCATCAAGAATTCAGAAGCATTTCTGCCATGTCCACTCACCAGAACTGGCTGGAACAGGGTTCAAATCCTGTGCCTCCTGACTGAAAGACAAAAAGATCACCACTTAAAGTAAATGTTTGTGTACTTTCATGTGTTATTAAGGAAAGACGGGAAATGGCAGAGCCACTCTAAATTGGCTTCCAGACAAGCAATGTCTAAAATTCTCATTCTTGCTTTCAAAACTGTCCATTTTCTTGTTCCTCCCTACCTCAGAAAGCTCTCCTGGGTCCCACTACTCTCTGAGGCATTGACACTCCCTTATGTGAGGTCTCCTTTATCTCCTTTATGTGGTGGTCCCAAACTCAGAAATGCTTCTCCTACAACTCTCCACCTCTCTACCTCATTTCACTCCTTTAAGCCAATCCTTAAAAGCTACCACTTTCATCAAGCTTTTGCCCACTTGGCTCAATATTGCCTAACCTGGTTTGGTTTCAAACTATGTTATATAACGCTGCTATAAAGCGTCTTGGCATCTTTCATTATGCTCAAGTGGATTTTTCTCAAAAAATATTACTTGTTGCTGTAGCACCCGTCTTGCATCCACTAAGTGGAGGATATTTTCTTTTTTCTGTTTAAATACTAACTTATTTCAAAATTGTATCAAAATGTAAAAGTAAATGTTTAACTAAGTGTTCCTTCGTTAGGGAAGCATGTGTGGATTCTGCAAACTTACTTGAATGTGAGAAGAACCTTAAATTACACAGAAGGATCTAAGCTGATAATGGAAATATGGAAAGTTAAGCACCCAGTGGTGGTCTGAATCTTTCTTGCAGACACTAATGAGACATTAAGATCAAGGCCTTTTTTTTATCGGACCCCTGCTTATTTACATCTACTGTCTTTTCATTGGTCTGAATGTATAAAAGCTAATGGGGCAGGGGGTGGGAGTTGACTTCATACTTGGTTTCCTGTACTTTAACCCTGAACTATGATTTATTATCATACCAAAGCCTCAGGGATGACTGTCAGTGAGATGGCCATGCTTTAAATTTCTTTAAGCTCAGGAGCACCCAAACGGACACAAAATGAAAGGGCTGTTTCTATTGCTACACTTTGTTTGAATAAATGAAGGAATGACAGGTTGTCTGTTCACAATTTCCTACAATGTACTCAGTGTGAACACCACTCCCTAGTGGGAGAGTGAAACCAACCTTAAAATACCTAGCTCTCATTTTGAACAGGCTCCTGAGGATGCCTGCATGTGATGATTATCGATATCCAGCCTTGACAAAAATCTTAATAAACTGACTTTGAACTAAAGCTACTTAGATCAAACAAGAAGGATCCCCTGAACAATGCCACATAAGCACAAACAGGGAATCTCATAACATTTTCTGTTAGTTTTATGCTCCATTTTACTCATATCTGCTTTTTTGCTAAAATTTCCAAGCAGAGAAAAAAATTAGCCCCTCCGTCTGTGTTGTTAAAGAATGATGCCCAGATGAAACCAATTTTATTTTGCTTTCCTTTCAGCTGGGAGACGAACAAAACACTACTGGCTTCCAACTAGCCTTTTAATAATAACGGTCTATATTTTTTGACATATAATCCCATGGAAATCACAGACAGCAGACTGTCATTTCAATTTATTTATTGATTGCTGTAAACATACAGCATTGATAAGTTCCTTGTAAGTTCAAATTTATCTGATGCACATACTGTTTAGCAACTGATTTACTGTAAGATTATAAAGCTTTTTTGAAGTTTGCCCTATCACCAAAACTATGGTTCAAGTATTTAGAAATCCAAAATTAATTGTTTAAAATGTGCTGAGGCAGAAAATTATTGGCTAACTAATAGAATTGAATTAGTTTCATAAGCCCAGCTTTGAAACATGTGTTAATGTTATGTGTATTTTATAGTTGTATCTGTGCCCTCAAAAAATTGTTATTGAAGATCCACAAACGCCCAATGGTTGTTTTGTCTTTAATATGTTGTGTATGGTTCTCAGTATGCAACAGAAGAACATATGTGATGAAATTGTAGTTGAATTCTGAAGTTCTGTTGATGTTGTTACAAACACTAGGCTTCCACAAAGGCTTTTGGCAAAAGAAAGATATTCAAGTTTGGCTAGGAAATAGTTGCAGAAACCCTAATTTTAAACTTCCCTAACAGCAGTGCCAAACTGGATCTTATAACTCCTTTCCAATGCTTCCAAAATTTAGATATTTACAGTGCCATTTAGATACAAGTCACAGATTATATGAAAGCAAAATGTGACTTGTATCTAAATGGCACTGTAAATATCTAAATTTTTAAAAACTCATAGTGAAGGACACCCATCAACCTCCCTTATTTACATATGTTGAAACTTTTTTTTTGCAATCTTGAAGTTTGGCTATTAACAAGTCTTGTAAAACATGGTTAATTTTATGCCCAGAGTAGCATCATAAATTGGAAAGAAATATTGAAAATCAAAATCACATTGATCATGACTTTCTGACCATTAGAGTGGAGAATAGTTAGAAAATAAAAAGTGATATCCATTGGACCTTCAGCTATGCCTTTCAATAAACTATATTTGTGGCTGCAATGAAAAAATTAATTCAATTAATTAGAATATATGAGCAATGGACTTTGACGACACTGACTTAAGTCCATTCACTGGATGGTACTGTGCCAGGATTTGACCCAATCTAATAATTCCAGACATATTGCAATATGAAAAGGGGAGGGAAAATCTTTTGTCCTGAATTCCTAACCTCCTATTGTAATTTTGATAAGAAATTAGTAAAATCCCCAGAATAATATTGACATTGTTGCACCAAGTGTTCTTCTAATTTCTGATGGGAAACTCCCATCGAAATTCCAAGTATGTCTGTCAAGAAAAAATTGAAATGTCTTATTAAACTACTTCCATTGCCATTTATTTCTCAATATTAATGGCCATTATCAAAAGTTAAGGATGTAAATAACAAATCACTTAACATGATGGATCAGTTTCAGGCAATTTTTGCATGACTTTATCTGATTTCCCATGGGAGTTATGGTGAGAGACTGATAAAACCAAAAGGAGTTTCATCCCTAAAGAGCATCCATTGTTGCAAGTCTCTCCAAATATATTCCATAGACAGGGGTGTGCCTCAGTCCCATGTACTTTAGTTTAAAATGTAGCTGACTCTAAGGCAAGATAACCAAGGCAATAATGACAAAACTGAGATACAAATGCTACTACCACATTTACAGGCTCTTAGTCAAAAGTGATTTGTATATTTATACAATCTACTAGAAATGATGTCAGAAGGCTTTAGCGCACACAAGAATTGATGATATTTGATACTGCTCACACAAGTTATAGTTCCAAAATTGCCAATAGTTGACAGAAATCAAAAAGTAGTTTTTATTTTGCTATTTGTGCTGTCTTTGGGCCTGTGTCACTTTGTAAAAGTGCTACGTCAAAACTTGAGGAAACAAGTTTCAAGCAACCATTTCTGGGGTGTGTGCTTCCTTTTAATGATGGATAATGTACCTTTCATTGCTTTGGAAGTGGCAGGATGATTGATACTGGTTTGGTGTAAGCAATGGAAAATAGCACGTTTGCACAGCACGGGTTCATCTCCTGAAATGGGTCAATGTACATTATTCAAGCAAAGTCAAGAAAACTTTATAATGCTGCTAAATCTGACCTAAGGCATGAAATACCCACTGCCAACATGGGGTGCCTGAAATTGCATAGTGAGCTATTTCGCACCATTAATATTTTTCACATTTACAATTAGAAAATCATTAAAACACAAAGCTGGAATCAGTCACGGAACTTGGCAATTTTCAGACATGTGATTAAACTTCTTTCAAGCATCATAGAATATTGATACCATGACCATATGTGGCTCTGGATTTCAGGCTGAGCTAGAGGATTGAATCAACTGCTTCTTTGGTCTTAAGGAAAAGATTCGCAGGCTTCTATCTAACAAACATTATAAAAGGAGATTTGTCACATATTGCTTTGTGACCTCAAAATGTCAGTGTTTGCATAACACTGATTTATAGCTTTAAGTCTTTTTCACTTGGGCTCTTCAAAGCTGATAAAGTAAGGAAACACCAGTTGTTCAGATTAGGCCTGTGGTCTGTAACACATCATCAAAATTGTAATAATTGAAAGAGAAGGAGCACCAGAACACAAACTGCTCAAAGAGGTCAGAGACTATAAAATGGGATGAAAATGGCTAGGAGAGAAGCAATAGCTTGAAATTGTCATGGTGAGGTTACTGTAACTTCTTAAATAAAAACCGAAAGAACTGCGGATGCTGTAAATCAGGAACAAAAACAGAAGTTGCTGGAAAAGCTCAGCAGGTCTGGCAGCATCTGTGAAGAAAAATACCAGAGTTAACGTTTCGGGTCTGGTGACTCTTCCTCAGAACTGTAACTTTTTGTTGTGTACAATACACTAACTTCCCCTTTCAGTTGCATGATTCATGCTTCTGGTGCTCCGTGGGGGAACATTGCTATTGGGAAGAAGGAAACAAAGATCGAAAAAACCAACAGTGGGAAGAATGCCCTCCCATTATTATTGCCGAAGTTATTATCAGTATAAGCACAAAATAAGATCATGAATTTCCACAAGCAAGGAAATTTAGATATATTTTGTCATCATGCAACTGCTGGAAGCCAAATCTGTGAATTCTCATTTGGATCTTTTCTGATGTTAGCAAAACAACCCTAGCTACAAATCACAAATGACATTTTCTGTATCTGCGACCAAAGTCCATCATAATTTATGGTCCTTGGCACTGTTCAACATGGTGGCCCATGCCATTCTCTGGAATGTCTTTCTTTCGTTGTCCAATGTCATGGGCTTGTTCATGCGTGATCTTATCTTACTGTATCTAACTGCAGCCAGATTATGTTTCACAATAGTGCTCATCCCTGGTGACTCAGTCAGATTCAAGCAGGTCTTTTCTTGAAAGTAAGCTTTGCAATTGTCATGCTTGGTGATGGGATCTCTATTCATAAAAAAAGGTAATGTTTTTGTATGGAAGCTTCCAGAGTGTTTTTTTTAAATGAATGCCATCAAGATGCCTAAGGTGCCTGTTAAGAGTCAAGTGACCTTTGAAAATTCGGAAAAAGACTGTCTCAAGTTTCCAGAAGGTTCCTAATTGAATCAGACTGAGCAGCAGCCTCCCTACTGAATGGACATACCCACT
Organism: Rhincodon typus; assembly: GCF_021869965.1. Lineage (NCBI taxonomy): Eukaryota > Metazoa > Chordata > Chondrichthyes > Orectolobiformes > Rhincodontidae > Rhincodon > Rhincodon typus. The sequence goes on from NC_063332.1 coordinate 112,541,734, forward strand.
TAAAATACCTCTGTGGAAATCATAGCTGCCCTTGATCACGGTTTATACTAAAATGATAGTGTGGTTCAAAGGCTGGTGTGGGAGAAATGGGTTATGATTCATGAGGCATTAGCATTAGTACTGAGGAAAATGGGATCTGTACCAATGGCACAGTGTACACCTGAACCTTGCTGGGGTCAAGGTTTTAGTGAACCGCAGAACTCAGAAATTAGAGAGGGCTTGAAACTAAATACTGGGGCAAGGGACCAAATTTAGAATGTGTAAGAATCTAAAGATTAGAGACAAGGCAAGAGAGAAAGGTATTAATTTGGGAAATGATAAACAGACCATAGCAAAAAGAGATGGAGGCCATGGGCTGAGGTTTACCAGAAATCATCATTTTCGCGAGTTTCATGAAAGCTTTGTCCGTGATCCCTGGTGAGTTTTCTCAGGCTGTTCTCTGCAGCTTGTCTCATTAATGTGTGCTACACTGCTATGTCACTGCGCTTGCACCAACGTGCGCTCAGCAATGCTGGAAATACTAATCACTGCTGGGACCTCACATATTCCTGACAGCACTGCCATTCTTAAAGTCCAACTGTGCATTGGGTCATGTTCTGCCAGCCAGGAGCTGCCCTTCGCAGTGCATTTGTTGAGATGGGAATGGAAAAGAAATGTTTCTGTGGGCACTTCGATGTCCTCGTTGACATCTCATTGCAAATGCAAGCACACATATGTCAATGCATTACTACTTCACGTCATCACCTGTCTGATTAATAGACAATGGAACTGCAACTGGAAGAACCAAGCTACAGAGGTTACCATCCCAGTGTCATCCTATCTTAGAATCCTGTCTAAGGGAATGCTGATCTTGCTCTAATGCCTCATGTAGTCTTACGCCTCACTGGGGAAGCACACTGGAAATCAAAGTACTATTCTGGAGTCATTATAAAAGTTCAAGATGTTACACAGAATTCTCTAAATTACATGACTTTCAGACTCAGGTTGACAAGTTCCAGGATATAATTGCTGAATAGAGGGTCACATATTTCAGACAGAGATGAGGAGCAATTTCTTCTCTCAGCGGGTAGTGAATTTGTGGAATTTTTTACTACACGAAGCCATTGAAGCTGGGTCATTAAGAATATTCAAGGTTGAGATAGATTGAGTTTTATTTGGTAAGGGGTGGCATGGTGGCTCAGTAGTTAGCACTGCTTGCTGATAGCGCCAGGGACCCAGGCTCGATTCCAGCCTCAGGTAACTGTCTGTGTGGAATCTGCACATTCTCCTTGGGTATCCTCTGGGTACTTTGGTTTCTTCCCACAGTTCATGTTAAATTGCCCATAGTCTCCAAGGATGTGCAGACTGAATGGATTGACCGTGAGAAATGCAGTGTTTTAGGGATAGGGCAGGCGGGTGAGTCTGAGTGGGATGTTGTTTGGAGAGTTAGTATGGACTGAATGGCCTGCTTCCATACTGTAGAGATTCTATGATTCAAGGGTTATAGAAAAAAGGCAAGAAAGCAGAGTTGAGGATTATCAGTTCAGCCATAATCTCATTGAGTGATGGAGCAGACTCGATGGGCCAAATGGCTTATTTCTTCCACCTCTTGGTCTTATGGTGCCTCTAGGAAAGGAGAAATCATAATAGGGTTGAATTTTAGATTCATTTTGAGGGAGAGAGGACTGAGTCCAAGTCTAGTATCAAAAGTTAAATATGGGCAAATATGAGGTCATGAAAGCAGAGCTAGATAAAGTGATCTGGCAAATTTGGTCGGGTTTTTGTTCGGTTGAGATACAGTGGTAGACATTTAAGGGGATATGTTGGAATACATAAAATAGATGCATTCCAATGAGAATGAAAAATTCCAAGGTAGGTACCCAATATCCGTAGTTATCTGAAAAGTTAAAGTCAGTATCAAATTTAAAGAAAGAAACATAAATTTGCACACATTCAAGTGTCAGGTTAGAAGATTGGACAGAATATAAAAATTTCAAAGAATGACTCAAAAATTAACATCATCAGATAGTCTTAAAAGAAGTAGCTATTGAGATAATTGGTGCATTGTTTCTATGACCCCAAAATTCCTTAAACTTCCAATTTTCAGCAAGACAATGATTTTGTTAGGAAAAGCTCCTTCCTGAAACAGAAACGGCTTTTCCTTTGTTTCCAAAAATCCTGGTTCAAATAATTAGCACAATGCCATTTTTGCATGCAACCCACATTGCGACCATAAGTTCCTCAAAGCACATCTGCTCCAACTAAACATGGATGGTGCAAGTTACAATATTTAATCACAAACTGAACTGTTCAACTGCAGTACTGTAAAGGTTTGGGAGATGTACAGCTTGTATTAAAGTTATTTTTCATTTCTAAAGTGTTTATAGTGAACATAAGGCATTCTGAATTGTTAAGGGAATTCTGGAAGAATTTTATTTTCTTTGTGGGGAGCCTTTTCATTCAACATAAGAATAAGAGAACCTAACAAATAAGAACAGAACTGGGCCATTCAGCTCCTCCAACCTGCCCTGCCATTTTATAACATCAAGACTACTCTGTCCCAGGCCTCAACTCCACCTTCATATCAACACAACATTGCTGTCAACTTCCTGATACGTCAAAAATCCATCCCGTTTCTCTTTAAATGCTTTTAAATGCTAACCTCCACAGCTGTCTGAACGACAGAATTCCAAACATTCATTATTCTTTGGGATAAGAAGTTTCTTTGCAAGTATATTATTTTGAAAGAAAACTTGTATTTATGCTTGATTTTTATGATGTGCTCTTAAAGTGCTCTAGAGTTATTGAAGAACATTCACCACAGAAGGACGAGTGAATGGTGCAGGGAAGCTAAAGTAGAAGGACACAAGCTCATGAGATTTCTCAGCTGCCTGACAAAGTGCAGGATAATGTGGCTTCTCTCCTCAGACAGTGGCGCAGAAAGGGGCAGTGCTTTGTTTGGACAGTTGGCAAGGAGTCAGAGATAACACAGTGTGGAGCTGGAGGAACACAGCAGGCCTGGCAGCATCAGAGGAGCAGGAAAGCTGACGTTTCGGTTTGGGATCTTTCCTCAGAAATGGGCCAAAACGAAACATCAGCTTTCCTGCTCCTTTGATGCTGCCTGGCCTGCTGTGTTCCTCCAGCTCCACACTGTGTTATCTCTGACTCCAGCATTGGCAGTTCTTACTATCTCCGGCAAGGCGTCATGCCTCTTCACAGAACAGCTCTGGCAGGCAAAACAGGTCTTCACCAAATATGTCTCTAGCTCCTTCCTGCCTGGAAGGGGAATATCAGCAACAACAGAATATCTATTTTCATCACTTCCCCACAGACAACCAGGAGCAGAAATATAGGGCTTCTGAATTTGCATATCACTCGTTGCACCCAAATCTAAGGATTTATTGAATGCATCTACATTGCACAGTGGACTTCTTCGTGTGAATTCAAAGTTTAGGTGAGTCAAAGGAATCTGATTCAATGAATCTATAAGTAATATGTGATCACCGGAAACATCATAGACAGCATTGTGACCTCTTTCATTGAAGCTGCTACTTTTATCTTGCATCAATCCCTCCATCACTCTTTCTAGCAGAATAAGGCTGGTTGCATTGACTCTCAATTCTGTAATTTGTTACAGAGCAGAAGGAGGCCACTTGGCCCCTTATGCCTGCACTAGCTCTGCAAATGACTCATTGCCCCTGAGGACTTCACACTTAGGCTTAACTATGCCACAGCTCAAGCAGCACGCTGAACTTTCCAATCAACCATTCTGGGCCTGGAATAGCTTTGGTGGCTTCCTCACAAAGTGTGTCACTGGTAATAGTGGCTTGCTGTAAGAAGTGGAACTCTGTATTGCATCAGTGACAATTTGTGAAGCCATCATCGGGGAAGAACAATCAGAAAGTTGAGGGAGAAAAGATAGTGAAGAAATGGGAGGGTTCCTATATCTGCAGTGAGAGCTCTGGCCAAAGTTCATTAAAGAACATTACATCTGAACAATCCCAGCTCTTCTTCAATAATAGGAAGAGTACTTTTTAGAAATTTAGGGGATTTATTTCTGAATTTTATTGCCCATTCCTAATTTCTCTTGAGAAGGGGATGGTAAGTTGCCTTCATGATTCACTGTACTCCATTTGGTGTCAATAACCCAAAATACTGTTAGGGGGAGCTTCATATTGACTCAGCAATACTGAAAGAAAAGTAATAAATTTCCAAGTCAGGATGGTGAGTGACTTGGAAGGGAATATTCTGGTGGAGGTGTTCCCATGTATCTGCTGCCGATGGCCTTCTAGTGAGTGTAAGTTTGAAAGTTGCTATCTAAGGAGGCTTGGTTGATTTTTGTACTATATCTTGTAAATGGTACACATTGCTGCTATTGTTGTTAGAAATGGAGGGAATGGATGTTTGAGGATGTGTGACCAAAGGGCTGCTTTGTCCTGGACTGTGTCAAGATTTTCAAATGTTGTTGGAGCTGCACTTATCAAGACAACTGGAGAGAATTTTATTACACCCCTGAATGTGTCTTGTGAATGATGGACATGCTTTCAAGAGGTAAATTATTTGGTACAGGATTCCTAGTCTCTGACCTATTCTTGCATCTATCGTATATATGGCTAGTCCAGTTCAGTTTCTGATAATAACTCCCAAGATGTTGATAGTGGAGGATTAAGAGGTGGTAATGCCATTGAATGTTATAGATTAATGGTTCGATTGTCTCTTGTTGGAAATGATCATTGTCTGACATTAGTGTGTCATGATAGTCCAAGTCTGGAAATTGTCCATATCTTACTGTATTTGGACATGGATTGAATCAATATCTGAGGAGTCATGATTAGTGCTGAACATTGTGCAATAATCTGTGAACACCTTTACTTATGACCTTATAATGGAGGGAAGTCCATTGAATGAGGTATAGATAGGCCTATGTCCCTATCCTGAGGAACTTCTGCAGAGATATCCTAAGGCTGTGATGACTGATTTCTGACACCACAAGCATTCTCCTTTGCCCTAGGTATGACTCTAACCAGCAGAGAGCTTCTCTAATTCTCATTGACTCCAGTTTTGACAGGGCTCCTTAATGCCACACTCAGTTAAAACTGGCATAGATGTCAAGGGCTGTCACTTCACTCTCATCTCTAGAATTCAGTAATGAGATCAGGAGCTGGGTGGCCCTGGCAGAACCCAAACTAAGTGAGAGTGAGCAGGTTACTGCTACGCAGATAATGCTTGGTAGCGCGGTTGGTGACCTCCTTCCCTCCATTTACTGATGATCAATGGGGTGGCAATTTGTCAGGCTGGATGTTCATTGCCTCTTCATTTCTACCAAGTAATACTGCTGTTGTTTAGTAGCAGAGTACTTGGGTATTGTTGAAAAAATGATACATTTTATCAAAGCAGTTCATCTTGTGACCTTCAGGACAATTCGTAAGAAATAGCCATGTCAAAGGAAAAAAAAAAATCATATTGTGTGAGAACAGATTGCTGAATGGTAGATGCATTTCCATGGAGAATGCAGCAGTTAATGATGACTGACATTCATCTGACAACTACCTGCAGGCTTTGTTTAAACTTTAAACAAGCAGTTGACTCCTATTGGTTAGACACGATAAATCCAGGTAAGGATGTTCCCAATGACTGGGAAATTTAGAATCATTCTGAGGGTACAGGAGAGGTCATTTAGGTGTTAGATGCGGAGATCCCTTCCATGATCCATCCATGATCCGTTCCATTTCCCTCTCTTGTAGCTGTGGTCTCCAGTGATGTGTGTAAGTGTAGTTGATAGGATATTCACAAAGGAAATGAAGCCTCAGTCCACTCGCTCAACCTGTTCAGAGCAGACGTTGGTAGGTGTCCCTGAGAGGGGTCAGGACCGACACCACATTCTCTGGAAGGACAACCTATTCCATCATGCGTTGATACTCTATTGTTGACTATAGACTGTTAATATGACAGTACTGTAAACAACACTTCCAATCTAAAGGATATTGGGCTGAATTTTATGATAATTTGGCTAATTGTCATTTTCATTGAATGTCATGGAGGGTTCCTTTACATGAGGCCTAGCAGGTTTTCCCTTCTCTAGCCCCAAACTCCACTCATTAACAACTTATCCGCCCCTCTGGCAGGCCTCTTGTCCAAATTTGCTATCCAAATTTTCCCACTCACTGTAGGTGGAAGTACTCGGCATTGTTACAATATCCCAGAATAGACTGACATCCCAGACATAGCACTTTATTTAAAAGGCTGCTGTGCACGCAGACAAATGCAAGCAGTCTGGAGTGACCCTGCATGGTTCCTGATATTTACCCCAGACACAGCAGACAAAGGGAAATTTGGGCCCCACTTTGCAGACAAGGAGTTGGAGTTATTGGTTTATTGGGGTTGTGCAGAGGGGGCACCATCAATATCCCCAAGGACTGGGCAGTGGAGGCAATGACACCTGATCTTGCCAGCCTGGACTGAGGCTGCTTCCGGCTCAGTGCAGTCTCAATGTCTGGAGGAACATCCAGGACTGTAGGAAGCACTCCACCAAGATAAGGCCACCATCTCTCCCTACTGCCTCACACTCTCTCGCGAGGCAGTGGTAGGGGATCCGGACAGGGACTTTGGTGCTTGGCAATGCGATGGCTGGTGAGCCGTGCGGAACTCGAGTGGTCAGCAGCTTGTGGCATCATTGAGGTATGGAGCGGTCAGCGGCGAGGCGGCTGGTGAGTTTGGTCAGGAATCGGGCAGAGATCGAGCCCAGCATCTGTGAGAGAATGAGTCCAGTACAGAGGAGAGATCAAGCCCTCATGAGGAAAGTCCAGCATGGTGCATCTGAAGACCCAAGGCTAAAGAAGGACTGTAGTGTTGAACTTTTAACTATATTTCTTTATTTTTCTATATTATACTACGAGGAATTGTAATATTGAATGTCTAACTTATTTCTTTATTTTTCTACTTCGTACCTAAGATTTTGAACCTAGTTTGCACTGAAGGTGGCGCTGGGAATGGTGACATGGTACACTGTACTCCCAGATAACAAGGTGTAGAGCTGAATGAACACAGCAGGTCAAGCAGCATCAGAGGAGCAGGAAAACTGATGTTTCGGGCATAGACCCTTCTTCAGAAATTCTCTTTCTGAAGAAGGGTCTAGTCCTGAAATGTCAGCTTTCCTGCTCCTCTGATGCTGCTTGGCCTGCTGCGTTCATCCAGCTCTACACCTTGTTATCTCAGATTCTCCAGCATCTGCAGTTCCGAATATCTCTGACACTGTACTCCCAAATCCCTGTACTTGAGTACATGTGACAATAAAACCTAATTCTAATTCTCTCTAACTCTGTTACTGTGCTCACCTTCCACCTAACCTCATTGCTTACCATTCACACTGTAGCCTACAACATCTACCCCAGTCACTCCCAGCCACCCAATCTCCCCACATAGCTAACCCTGCCTGGCTTCAGTGCTGCCCACTTGCTTACTCACAGCATTTCACCACCTTCCTCCACTAGCACCAGCTGAGACACTCACTTCCATCTCACTCAATCCCTTCCTTTGTCTCGGTCCAGGAGAAAGTGGTCATAATAAGACAGAAAGACCCAAGGTAGACTTGGCATTCAGCTCCTCATCCCCTACGATGAGAGGGACCTGACTCTGACTGCTTGTGGCCGAGCCCCTGGACTGATATTGGAGAGGCTGCCCATGACTTGCTGTGCCAGAATTCCCTGACTGAAGGGTGTTCACCTTGATGTGAATGAGCACTACTGCCATCCAACTTTAAGACATGGCCCATTTGTTTGAAGCACATGCAGGTGTGTCTACTGCATCAGCTGCTGGTGCAGGTATAACACTGACCTGGCACAGTGATGGGCAGTTGCTTGACTGGTGACTGGCAACAAGCTGCCCAACCTTGTATCTGCACAGGGCAGGATAAGGCAGGGAATGGCAAAGATGCTGTGAACATCCAAGAAGGCGCTGGGTGAGTGAGCTGCCCTGAAATATAGCCGGGTTCTGTGAGTCTGTGAGCTGGGGGCCCGTCCATTTCAATAAGAGGAGCCAATGTGCGCTGAAGTGCTGCATGGCAGTGTCAAAGTATCAGAGATGAGCCATGGTGGAACGGAATGGGATGGAGAGCCTGGCATATGTTTGATGCCAAGGTCTGTGGAAGTGGGATGTGCAGTGTCTCTGCCCATGGAGATGTTGGTACTGGGTGTTCGAGATGGGGTCTATAGGGGAAGGTGGTGAGCTGGAGTCAGCAGGTACCCACTCAGACTTTCACTTTGGGAATTTCTGGTTTCTTGTTTTTATCTGGCACTGGGTAAATTAGGAACCTACATATTAATGAAGTGAGATTTGATGTTTATGAGGGTGAAATCAATCAATAATCCTCATTAATAGACAGCTCACCGTTCCCTCATGACTTTCGCACCTCGATATCCAGAACTCTGTTGGAAAATGCAACTTTTTGTTCCTGATGTCGAGAAAGGCTGCATTAGACTTCCCACCTGTTTCTCCCAGATTTCTCAATATAGCCCACATTGTTGAAGGCCTTATAGGATTCCACCTATCCTTTTCAATTCAAATCCTCTAACTTGCTGTAATACACATTATATATAATTCAAAATTAAGTTTTAAGTCTCCTCTTGACATTTCATTTATTTGCTTGTTATTTATAACTTGAATTTATGCCTGTTGAAAACAGTTAATTAGGCCTCTAGGAAGGAAAGTTAATGCAATGTAAAATAAGGGCAAGTACAAATGATCAGGCCCAATTTTAGCTCTGCCTGCCCGATGGAAACGACGTCAAGCAAGTGGTTAAAATGGCAGCCGAGTACACCTTCCTGAATTTCCAATGTGGACATGCCCACTGTCCCTTTGATGCTGTTGATTTCAGGCATGGAGAAGGTGACCAAGTATCAACATTTAAATATTGAAGCTTGGCAGTATCATTTGGGCCAGGGCATTATTGTATTCACTAATGCGGTAGTTGTGCCATGTGACAAAGTGGCTAATGGAAGCTAGCAGTAAGCTGGGTTGGTGGAAGCTGTCCAGGCAAATTTAACTTTAATGTCTCCTGAGTCAAGGGTTATGTCACTGGCTCCTATTAATAAATCCTTAGTCTTATAAATCTCACCCTTCCCTCCTCATTCCCTAAATACAATGGCTTCCTGATCACATGCCAAATCCTTTGCTCAACTTCCTTATGTTGAAAACTATCATCTGAATCAATAACATTAACCTACTCCTATCCCAAAATTGAACAGTGATATCCCTCTAGCAATAAGCCTTGTGTATCACATGCTGGCCCTGAGTCATATTAGGGGCTAATGCTACTTTGTAAATGAGCAGAAGAGATTTTAGCAAAAAAAAGAACTGCAGATGCTGGAAGTCAGAAACAAAATCTTAAATTGCTGGAAAAATTCAACAGGCCTGGCACCATCTTTGGAGAGAAAGCAGAATTAATGTTTCAGGTCCAGAGTCCTTCTTTAGTTCTGAGGAAGGGTCACTGGACCTGAAACGTTATCTCTGCTTTCTCTCCACAGATGCTGCCAGGGCTGCAGAGTTTTTCTAGCAATTTAAGGTTTTGTTGGAGATTTTAGCACCATGGCTTGTAGTCAGAGTAGACAAGTTTAACAATGCAGTCTGTCAAAGTATTTTAATGATTTCTATGTGACTGCATTGAGAAAGCAATGTGAAGGTATAATTGTTGTAGTTTGTTCTACTGGAACCACAATGTACATCCGGTATAAATATCATTTCTGTGTGGAGGCAGAGGTTTCATCAACTGAACAGTCAAGTTATAGCATTTAATTGGTGGTTAAAATGCTCCCAAATGGCTAATTGTTATATTATGTACATTTATAAATTAATTATGTAGATTAATGATGCATAACAAAAGTTCTTAAATAAGCAACTATTCACATGTAAACCTTCTTCCCAATATTTTGGGAAGGAATAAAAGTATAATTTTGATTTCCCCACTTTCCAGTGATACATTAATAGTTAGTATGATTAATACTGTTACATCAATTGCAAACTCCACCTGAAAGAAACACCAGTATACCACAATTGAAGACAGGATAAAATTCTACATCACTAAAATAACTACACTTTATATAAAGCATTAACACATTTGATTGTAGGAACTTTCGATTTGAATAATAAATACAATGCAGATAATGTTACCATTGCATATCGAAAGACATACATGCGAACACCATCAGGTCTCTAACTTAACTGAATGAAACAACTTGTCAACCACAAGGTATTGTTAATATTAATACAAGAAAGAATTAATCACAAATTACTGCAAAAATAAGTTTTTAAAAAATCTTCAACTCCTTCTGCAGATGAGGAACTATGAGAATAGAACTGTATTGTCTCACCAGGTGGTAACAATCCCCCTTTTTGACAGTAAGGATCTGTGATACTTCACCACCTGTTGGGCAGGTTGTGCTTCCATTTACAGGATTTTGCCTTCTGTGCCCTTCCTTTCAATGGCTTGCCCTTCTCCAACTGGTAAATGTTGCTAATTGCTTGTAATCAAAGGTCACCGCTCAGAGCAGCCTTTAAGAAACCAAGAATGAATTACGATCCTGGGAGGTACTGGCATTGCAAATAAGCCTTGAAATAACATAAGTCTTTTCTTAATTTTAGATAAACTGTTTGTAGTTGATTGTGTTTTTTTGTATGGTAGTAGTTACTGCCCAGTGGTTGGACCGCTTCATGTCAAAATGGTAAACATACGGTAAGCATTAGATATTTAATTTTAGAGACACATCTGTGCAATGAAGGGGAGAAGGAGGAAAAGCAAAGGAAGAGTTCAGTTCTCAGTCAGAAACTTTTGTATGAATTTAATATAGTTAAATAAAATTGAATGTAAACACCAGCAGGATTGATGTAATTTTCTCTCTATGATGACGTACAGTCAACAGTCTCAGAGTTATACAGCGTGGAAACAGACCCTTCGGTCCAACTTGTCCATGCCGAGCAGATACCCTAAACTGATCTGATCAGATATCCCAAACTGGCCAGCATTTGGCCTATGTCCCTCCAAATCCTTCCAAATCATGTGCCCATCCAGATGCCTTTTAGATGTTGTAATTATACTTGCCTCCACCACTACTTTTGGCAGCTCTATCCATACATGCAACACTCTCTGCGTGAAAAGGTTGCCCCTCAGGTCCCTTTAAATCTTTTCCCTCTCACCTTAAACCTGTTCCCTCCAGCTTTGGACTCCCCTACCCTGGAACGAAGATCTTGGCTATTCATCTTATACATGCCCCTCATAATTTTATAAACCTCTATAAAGTCACCCTTCAGCACCCAATGTTCCAGGGAGAAAATGACCCAGCCTATGCATCTTCACTCTATAGCCCAAACCCCCAAATCCCAGCATTGTAAATAGCAATACTACTCCTTACACTCTGAACAGCATCTAAACTGACCAGACTTTATCCTCCTGTGAAGGTTGCTTGCACTCTAATATTTTTAGTTTAGACACACACACTCAGAAAGCAATAGAATTGTTACATGTTTAGCTAAAGTTTCTCAATTCATATAATGTTCAGTAGATTGGGTTTTTCAATTGTTAATCATCTTGTTTAATAACAATGCAGCTTTCAAGGTTATACAGCCCCTGAATAAATAATAAATATGATTTTAATGAGCTAACTTTTGTGCTATTCAGACAGTGTGTACAACCTTTGGAAGAGTATAAACCTTTGGGTTTTTGACTGTTCATGAATCTTCTACAAAAACTGATTTTGAAGAGTGAGCCTTACTAAACAGAGATATCCCAGGTGAATCCCTCAATAATAGATTTCTACCAAGAGGCTTATTTCAAATATCTATACAGACAATAAAAGAGTATATTATTACAGACTTGCTATAACTTACTTAAGGCCAACCCTCTTCAACAAGAGTTCCAAGGGATTGATGGAGATACTTTCCATCACAAGCAAGTTACAGAAGATCAAAACAGACCATTTATTGCATCAAAATTCCTCTTAGACTGTCCTTTCCTCATCAACAAAAACCTGTTGTGACCTCTGTCACGTAAGCTCCTTGCTCTGGAGATCATCTTAAATGATTTATCATTATGCAGTTAGTTTTAATTGGAAGGTAAAATATGAACTGTAGCTTTGTACTTAACTTTATAAAGCTCTGAAAGAGCCTTCATTGCTTAGATTCCTGTAAGATTCCGCCTTTTGTAACTTGCATATTTTGATTATCTATTGAAATTTAAAACTTTTCGCTCAGCACCCCTATCACCTGCACCTTGCTCTCAGGGTAAAGTCCAAACTTGTTGAACATATGTACATAAGTTGACATTTGAAGATCTAGTAGAGTTAACTATTCATCATATATGCAAATGAAATTAGCTCACTGCACCAATCCTGAAGTCCAAATATTATGACTGACAAATTTTGTCTCATCTTTGTTTTAAAGAGGGCTTAAAGGTTAACATAGTGAGTTCTCAACTTCAATATTCCGTCTCCAAAATTAGTTTCTGTTTGTCTTATGAAATAAACTCAACTATGCAAAAAGTTATTTTGGCTCATTCATACATCGTCATGATATCAATAGCATTCAGCATAATAGGAGCTGTTAAAATGCTGATATGTTATTCCTCCATTCTGAGGAATAAAAAAAAATCCGCACTCCAAACAATAATTAACAATCAAGCTTTCACCGCTGACCCTGTTCTCTTGCGCAAAGTTTAGAAATTAAGTTATAAATAGTGGGATAATATCAGGAGTGGAATTTTCCCCTCCCTGCTGTAGTCAGAGTAATGTTGAGTGAGGTGACTGAATAGGGAGACAGTGGAAAAAATGTCGGATTTTTAATGTGAAGAAAAGCTTGCAAAATTCTCCCTTCACACCTCAAATAGACTCTCCTTTGAGCGGCAACCGACTTATTTCCATGTATTTGCATATCATTAACACCCAAACTTGTCCTACTCACATCACACTTCCTGAATGCAGACAAAATGGGGAGTTGATGTTTTCTGAGGATGAAGGTAAGGTTGATGCTCAGGTCACTAACCAGAAGGACTGTCCGAAAGAGAATGACAGGACAGTGCATTACAGAATCTGAGAAGCCACATACAACCTTATGACCAACTTCTTCCAGAATTAATGATCCAAATTTGGATTTGTTCAATTGTTTGTGATTAACTGCCCCTGCTTAGAGGAAAGGTCATATAGACCCTTTTTACTTTTGCAGTCTTTGACCTTTCGCATTGCTGAAAAAATATCTCATTATCTATTTGATTTCCACTCAGAAATATCTACACATAACCTAATCACCATGAGGGGAAAAATAGCAATGAGACAGCGTGCTAACATTTTGTGGTGTAACATTAAATAGTTCTTAAGGCATTTGTCAGGATAAAACATTCAAGTGGTGTGTAATGTAGACCCTTATGATAACCATCAGTTTGACAGAATCCTGAGGAATCACCTTTTGCTCCTCCCATCCTGGTAACCCTTCAATATTTCAGAATGAGTGTAGAATGTAAACTTTCCTTGAAATGCTTGAGCACCCTCTATGACAGTGTTAAACCTGTAAGACATAAAGCTTTTGCAGCTTTTCTTGCCAGATTACTGCGTTATAAAAGACAGTGGATATGTGAACACATCCCAACCTTGAATATCATTATCCTCTCTTGAGAACCTGATACAGAGAATGAGCCATTCCCTGCAGAGGTGTGTGAAATCATCACTGGTTCCTTACTCTCACTCACAAGGTGAGTACAAGTGTGGAATGATGTGTTCAGGACATGCCCTAACACTGTCACTGTGCACTGCTTGTAGCCTCACTGTTGTTCACATTAACATGCAATGCCTTGGCAGAAGTCATCAATATTGTTGTACAAGGATCCCTGATGTCTGAGGCTATCTATAGTTCAGGAGTCAGTAGCTTGTGAGAGGTGAACTACGCTTGGCCTTTGCAATTTCTTTCGCCCTGAAGAGGCAGCTCATCTCTTACATGGGTGACTTCACCAGGTCTGACAATGTAAATTACACTACAGCAGACATGGTAAAAGTGCAAAAAAGGTGGTGCTGTGAGGAAGCAGTGCTAACCACTGAGCCACCATGCCACCGTGCAGACTCGGTGCAGACATGGTAAAAGTGCATTGTAAAAGACATTAATAAAAGTGATAGGTGCTGCATCATTGTAAATAGCCCATGTTTCCTCAATATGTTTCCTTCTTATGCTCTCTTCAACTATATCTAGGTGCAGGATTGATTTCAGCAGTTGAGGTGGAGAGAGCCCCCTATGTGTCTAGCCTTGGACAACTTGAGAGCCTTCAGCTGTTGTATGGTGTTGCCTTTGGGGCCATATGGGACCAGGCTTCCTGAGAGGCTGTTCCCCCAATGCAGATTCATACTTTTCAGCTTGTATTGCTGCAGGCTTTGGGATGACAGGTAAGGCGGAGGTGGAGAGTCAGGTTACTTCTAGACTATCCTGAGAAGAAGCTTCTGGAGCTGCCCTGGTGTGTCGCTGCTTGGGTGCTTGTCCCTACTGTGGGTGCTTTAAGCAGAAGGCGACCCACAGTGAGGAGTGAGGCCAAGATCCCTCATCCCATCTCGTCGTGCCATCGATACTAATCAATAATGGCTAAAGCAACAGAATGCAAGTCTACATGCATATCCCGGAATCCCTACAGTGTGAAAACAGGCCATTTGGCCCAATGAGGTCCACACCGATCCTCCAAAGAGCATAAAACCCAAACCCATCCCATCCCTGTAACTCTGCATTTCTACATCCCCGGACACGATGGGCAATTTAGCATGACCAATCCACCTAGCCTATGTATATTTGGACTCTGAGAGGAAGCCGGAGCACCCAGAGGAAACCCAGGCTGCCACCCAACAGACATGGCGCATTCTGCTGGATCTGGCTGTCCAAGATAGTGGCCAATCTTTCCATGGAGGCAGCCAGAAACAGCGTAATGCTGAGAACATTGGTGGGCTCCAGCATCCTGAATTCTATCTTACCGAATGCATCTTGCAAAGCTACTTGATGCTGCTGTGGCTGTTTCTGCAGTTTGATCAAGTTATTCACGTCCAACAGTAGGGGCCTACCTTATGCCTGGGAGTGAGCATGTTGATGGTCTCCTCATGGGACTCTGTCTCCATCAGCAGCAGAGGCGTCAGTGGCACGATCACAAGATTATGCGTCTGAGACTAATCCAGAAAGAGAACACACTGAGGGAAAAGTCTGAGCTGGTGGAAGGTGCAGGTAAAAGATTTGCCTCATGGATCCTTTGCTGGTTGAATGGCTTCTTGTTCAGAAGTGGGGCTGGAGTTGAGAGTCTCCAATGCTGATCTCTGGAAGTTTCCTGCGTACCATTAGTACCTGCATGAGGGGATTGGAGGGGATTGATAACAACTTGTGCAGAAGAGGAATGAGTTAGTGCTGGTGACAATGGAGAACACCACAGCACAGTGAAGCTTATTGATGGATACCAGTTGCAATCTCCCCCTCGGCATGAATTGTCCTTCTTTTCTCCAACCAACGTAGTTTTTTTTTAATTCAGTCACAGGACAAGGGTATTGTTGGCTGGGTTAGCATTTATTGCCCATCCCTAATTGCCCAGAGGGCAGTTAAGAGTCAATCACATTGATGGAGTCATAAATGGCCAGACCAGGTGAGGATGGTTACTGAAGGACACTTGTGATCCAGGTGGGTTTTTTCTTTCCTGACAATCAACAACAGATTCATGGCTATCATTAGACTCTTAATTCCAGATTTTTATTGAATTCACAATCCACTATCTGCCATGGTGGGATTCAATCCCAGGTTCCCAGAACATCAGAGACAAAAATAGAAATTGCTGGAAAAGCTCAGCAGGTGTGGCAGCATCTGTGGAGAGAAATCAGACGTAACATTTTGAGTCGGCTGACCTTTCCTCAGAACATTACCTCAGAAGGGCAGCACAGTGGCTCAGTGGTTAGCACTGCTGCCTCACAGTGCCAGTGACACCGCTTCAATTCCAGCCTCGGGTGACTATGTGGAGTTTGCACGTTCTCCCCTTGTTTGTGTGGGTTTCTTCTGGGTGCTCCGGTTTTCTCCCACAGTCCAAAGATGTGCAGGGTAGGTGGATTGGCCATGCTAAATTGCCCATAGTGCCCAGGGATGTTTAGGTTAGGTGGGTTAGACATGGGGAAATTAGGGGAATGGGTCAGGGTGGGATGCTCTTCAGAGGGGCAGTGTGGACTTGTTGGGCTGAGTGGCCTGTTTCCACACTGTAGGGATTCTATGATTAAAAAAAAATCCCAAACCCAGAATATTACCTCGGGCTCTGGATTGACAGTCCAGTGATAATACCACCAGGACATTGCCTGGTCATACTTTCCAAGTGGAGAGTGAGGAGTCCAAATTTTGTCATCAGCCTCACTGTACTTATAACTGTGAAAGTTCCTAACCAGAGCCCAGCAAAATGCTGGCTTAACTTTGCAAGTCAGTACCAGGGGCAGTAGTGTTCTGGTAATCTTACCTCCTGATTTAATTATATCCATTAGCACGTTAGCATTCAATACGCCCAGCAGAAAAACTGGTGCGGTTTACTCCCAGTCATAAAATAACACTTCAAAAAATGTAATCAGAGATAGTAGGAACTGCAGATGCTGGAGAATCCGAGACAACAAGGTGCAGGGCTGGATGAACACAGCAGGCCAAGCAGCATCATAGGAGCAGAGAGGCTGACGTTTCGGGCCTAGACCCTTCATCAGAGAAGGGGGAGGGGAAGGGGGTTTTGAAATAAATAGGGAGAGAGTGGGAGGCGGATAGAAGAGGGATAGAGGAGAGGATAGGTGGAGAGGAAACAAACAGGTCGAAGAGGCGGGGATGGAGCCAGTAAAGGTGAGTGTAGGTAGGGAGTTAGGAAGGGGATAGGTCAGTCCAGGGAGGACGGACAGGTCAAGGGGGC
>NC_063332.1:112558640-112703406 GCF_021869965.1 Rhincodon typus
GGAAAGATGTCTTTGGTGGTGGGGTCGGATTGCAGATGGCGGAAGTGTCGGAGGATGATGCGTTGGATCCGGAGGTTGGTGGGGTGGTACGTGAGGACGAGGGGGATTCTTTTTTGGTTCGTATTGCGTGGACGGGGTGTGAGGGATGAGGTGCGGGAGATGTGGGAGACACGGTTGAGGGCGTTCTCGACCACCGAGGAGGGGAAGTTACGGTCCTTGAAAAACGAGGACAACTGAGATGTACGGGAGTGGAATGCCTCATCCTGGGAGCAGATGCAGCGGAGGCGAAGGAATTGGGAATAGGGGATAGCATTTTTGCAGGAAGGTGGGTGGGAGGAGGAGTATTCTAGGTAGCTGTGGGAGTCGGTTGGCTTGAAATGAATATCGGTTTCTAGGTGGTTGCCCGATATGGAGACAGAGAGGTCCAGGAAGGGGAGAGAGGTGTTAGAGATGGTCCAGGTAAACTTAAGGTTGGGGTGGAAGGTGTTAGTGAAGTGTATGAACTGTTCGAGCTCCTCGTGGGAGCACGAGGCGGCGCCGATACAGTCATCAATGTAACGGAGGAAGAGGTGGGGTTTAGGGCCGGTGTAGGTACAGAAGAGGGATTGTTCCATGTAACCGCAGGCATCAGGGTTAAGTTTTAAGTCAGTTTCCCAGGGAGAAAATTCACCATCAAATTCAGGTGGGACAGCACTTACAATAAATATATCGTTAACATGTAATAAATGAACCATCCGATGTGTCATTCAGGATGCATTTACTGGATGAGGTGGCGTGAATTTAACTTTGGATTAATATTTAGCTCTCAAGGAGTTGAAGCTTGGATCCTCTGAATCCCAAGCTGGCATGAATTTTAAGGCTCGACTATACAAGTTGAAACATTTTGATTATGTGATAAATTTCTCCTTGGCACAGGAAGATCTGCATAACCACAGGAATATTTAAATTGGGAAAAAATACCAAAGCTCCAATTATGCCTCCCAGTGTGGTGCAAGACACTAATTTGTGTGCATATTTGGTAGAGCTTGGAGTGGAACCACGTTACAGCAAGGGCCAACCTCTTGTGCAGAGAACAGAACTCTATGAGAAGAGCATATAACACACTCCACCTGACTGAAGGGTCGGTCCTTATCCTATAAAAATGAGGGAATCACATGAACCGTGCTGAGTTATTTACTGTCCAATAACACAGGTGGTAAGACCACAAATTGCACTAAAAGACATATATTTGTATAGTATCTTTTGCAATCACAGGATGTTTAAAAAAAAGTTTTTTTTTACAACAAGTATCATCCCTACTGTGGTGCAGAAAACACAGCAGCCAATTTGCACAAAGCAATATCTCACAAACTGCAATATGCTCAGGATCAGATAACCTGTTTTTTTTTTACAATGCAGCATAAGAAATCAGAATTGAATCAAACACCGGGGACAACTTCCTAATTGTGCTTTGGCATTTTCAATGTCCATTTTAAAGGGCAGACAGAACCTTAGTTTAAAGTTGCATTGGGAAGACAGCTCCATCTGACCATGCAGAATTTTCTCGGAAGTGCAATGGAGTGACAGCCTAATTGTTTTATGGCTAAGTCATGGAGAGAAATTTGAGCATATAATCTGCTAACTCAGAGTCAAGATTATTCCAACTGAGCCATAGCTGTCAGACAAATCAATATTTTCTAAGTGATTCAGGGAAGTCTTGGAGGAGAACTTGCATGTGGTGGTGTCCCCATGTATCTGCATCCAGGCAAGTGGGGAGTATCTATCACACACCTTATTTGTGTCTTACAGATGGTGGATGGGTTTTTGGGAGTCAGGCGTTGAGTTACTTGCCACAAGATTCCTAACCTCTCACCTGTTATTGTAGCCACAGTTTTATATATAGAACATAGAACATAGAACAGTACAGCACAGCACAGGCCCTTCGGCCCACGATGTTGTGCCGAACTTTTACTCTAATCCTAAGGTCTATCTAACCTCCACCCCTACCTTATACTATCATCCATATGCCTATCTAATAGCCACTTAAATGCCCCTAATGAGGCTGAATCCACTACCCTCTCTGGCAATGCATTCCACGTCCCGACCACTCTCTGAGTAAAGAACCTACCTCTGATGTCTCTCTCTATCTCCATCCACTCACTTTAAAACTATGCCCCCTCGTAATAGCTGCCTCCACCCTAGGAAAAAGTCTCTGGCTGTCCACTCCATCTATACCTCTGATCATTTTGTACACCTCTATCAAGTCACCTCTCATCCTTCGTCGTTCTAAAAAGAAAAGCCCTAGCTCTTTCAAACCTTTCCTCGTAAGTCCTTCCCTCTATTCCAGGCAACATCCTGGTAAATCTCCTCTGCACCTTTGTCAACGCTTCCACATCTTTCCTGTGGCTAGTCTAGTTCAGTTTCTGGTTAATAGTAACTCCCAGGATGTTGACAGTAGGGGATTCAATGAACATGATGCCATTGATTGTCAAAGGCTGGTGTTTGGATCCTCAAATGTTGGTAAAAGATCATTGCTCTGCAGTTGTGTGGTGTGAGTGTTACTTTCCACTTGTCAGCTCAAGCCTGGATGTTGTCCAGATGTTATTGCACTTGAACACGGAGTACTTCAGTATCTGAGGAGTAATGAGTGGTGCTGAACATTGTACAATCATTCCCACTTCTGATCTTATGATGGAGGGAAGGTCATTGAGGAAGTAGCTGAAGATGGTTAGATCTAAGACACTACTCAGAGGAAAAGGCAGGGCGCCATTTAGCTCAGTTGGCTGGACAGCTGCTTTGCAATGCAGAGTAATACAAGCAGCATGGGTTCAATTCCAAAATTTTGTTCAGGTTACCATGAAGGACTCTCCTTTTCACTCTTTTCCCTCACCCTATGGGGTAGTGACCCTCAGGTTGAACTACCATCAGTTGGATCTCTCAAATGAGAGAGGAGCCCAATGGTTTGGTAGGACTATGGCAACATTACTCTGCACAACTCCGTCAGCATCTATCACATTATCTCATATTCTGCTTCAACTGTGCAGAGCACAGCAAGCTAGGATAGTGTGACACATTTTGTCTGTACTATACTGGAACACCCCTTGCCCCCAAAAAGACTGTTTGAGCCGTGGATCTTCAGCAACCCCATAGTCTGCACCACCACATCCCTGGTCTAGGCATGGGTAGTATTGTATCTGCACTCTGAACCAGTCAGGGGAACGTTCAATAGTGTCATAGGCCATGGTCATAGTGAGTAGCCCTTGTTCCCCAATACCCAGCTTGGTAAGGCCCCTGGATGCTCAAATGCACCAAGTACAAGAAAGCGCTCCAGGTTGTAGGAGTCAGGCAGCTGCCAGGGTAGTGGGCACACACTTCCAGGAAGTGGTAATAGTGATTGCAGATCTCTTGAACATTCATGAACATCTCAGCTTTGTGGTATGAGCGCCCTGTGTGTGTATGGTAACCTTGAACCTGGGGGATCCCAGCTATGTTCCCAAAACCTACTGCCATGCAGCAGCACTGACCTCATCATGGAAGAATGAAATGGAGCAGTACCAATAATGTTGGCCATGGTCCTGACACAATGTGGTGCAGACTGAGAAATCCCACCCAGGTCACATGTCCACAGAGCAAATTGCGTCAAAGTTCAAAGTATCTGTTACCTTCACAGGCCCCGGGAGAGGATGGCCTCCCATTCCTGCAGCCCTCAGGTTCCATTTCAGCATCTGGCACAGTTCGGTCACTGCATCCCAGATATATGCATACACAGCCTGTGTTGACACTGTGCCTCATTCATGCCTAGGAAATGGAATTGGGGCTGATAAACCCAGGGCCAACTGCAGACCTCATCCTTGTGTGTAATTGAGATGCTGTTTGGTGCTCCCAATATCGAGAAACGAGGTCTTGTACAATTCTACCACAAATCTCACCATTGCCAATGTCATTCAAGTGCCTGCATGATTCCACCCACAGAATTTGCAGATAAATATAATTAGCATGAATGAGTGGGGAAAACTCTGGCAGAGAGAGTATAATTCGGGAAAATGTGAAGTTGTTCATTTTGGTGAATTGATTAAAAGAGCAGTGCATTACTTAAATAGAGAATAACTGTGGAATTCCATGTTGCAGAGAGATTAAAATGTTCTCGTGCATTAGTCACAGAACATTAGTATGGAGCTACAGCATGTAATCAGTACCGCGAATGAATATAAAAGTATGCTTCAGACATGCAGGGCACTGGTGAGACTACATCCCCAATACCATTTCTGAAGAAGGGCCCCGACTCGAAACGTCAGCTTTCCTGCTCCTCTGATGCTGCCTGCCCTGCTGTGTTCCTCCAGCTCCACACTGTGTTGTCTCTGACTCCAGCATCGGCAGTTCTTACTATCCCCAATACTGTGCACAGTTTTGTTCTCCGTATTTAATGATGGATCTAATTTGCATTGGAAGCAGTTCAGAGGAGGTTAACTAAATTGATACCAGGAATGAATGTATGTCTGATCAGGGTAGATTGGGCTGGCTGGACTTGTTTCCACTTGAGTTTAAAAGTGTGAGGAGTTACTTGATTGAAGCCTATAAGATTCTCATCGGTCTCAACAAAATGGACATGTGGAGAATGTTTTCGATTGTAAGCAAGTCCAGAATTAGGGGCACTGATTTAAAATTAGCAGTTGCCCTTTGGCAAAGATGACGTGAGTTTTTTTCTTTTATTTCAGACAGTTGTGAGACTTAGGAGCACTGTCTTTCAGTATTTTTAAAGCAGAAGTAGGCAAATTTTTTACAGGCAAGAGAATCAAAGGTTATCGGGGGTAGGTGGAGTATGGCAGTTGAAACACAAATAGTTTAGCCATGATCTTATTGAATGGTGGAGGCATGCTTAAGGTGCACAGTGATTGCTTTCTGCTTCCATATTGTATGTTCATATTTTCAGGATGCAGTTCCAGGATTTTGATCCAGCAACAGTGCAGGAATGGCAAATAAGATGGTATATGACTTGGAGGGAAACTTGCAGGTAGCTAAATTTCCATCCATCTGTTACAGTTGTGCTAAATGGCAGATGTCATGGGCTTGAATTTTTTTTTTCTTTATTCATTCATGGGATGAGGGCGTCGCTGGCTAGGCAGCATTTATCACCCATCCCTAATTGTCCAGAGGGCAGTTAAGAGTCAACCACATTGCTGTGGATCTGGAGTCACATGTAGCCCAGACCAGGTAAGGATGGCAGTTTCCTTCCCTAAAGGACATTAGTGAACCAGATGGATTTTTCGTATCAATCGGCAATGGATTCACAGTCATCATTAGATTCTTAATTCCAGACATTTATTGAATTCAAATTCCACCATCTGCCATGGTGGGATTCGAACCCAGATCCCCAGAACATTATCTGGGTCTCTGGATTAACAGTCCAGCGATAATACCAGTAGGCTATCACCTCCCTGTCTGTGTGCTGTCAAAAGAGCCTTGTTGCGTTTCTATATACACTCACAACCATCTGAAGGAAAAAGTAACCTCAATTCTACCCTAAAAGGACAACCACTAATTTAAAACAGTGTCCTCTATTTCTGGACTCATCAATAAGAGAAAACATCCTCTCCTTATCCACCTTGTCACACCATTCAGGCTCTTATGGATGCTGTATATAGTACACTCTGCTGCCACTGTGCACCGGTGGTGGTTGGAGTGAATAATTAAAGTGGCGAAAGGATAGCAATCAAGTGGACTGCATGAATCTGGATAGTTTTGAGCTTCTTGAATGTTGTTGGAGCTGGACTCATAGCAATAACTGGGAGTACTTCATCCGACTCTTGTGGATGGTGAGACAACACAGTGTGGAGCTTCTGAAGAAGAGTCCCAACCCGAAACGTCAACATTCCTGCTCCTCTGATGCTGCCTGGCCTGCTGTGTTCCTCCAGCTCCACACTGTGTTGACTCTGACTCCAGCATCTGCAGTTCTTGCTATATCCTTGTGGATGGTGGAAGGGTCTTTGAGAGACTGGAACTGAATTAGCCAGTTTCTGATCTGTTCTTGAAACTTCTCATCAATGGTGACCACAGATTGTTAATGGTGGGGATTTGTCTATAGTAATGCTATTGACTGTCAAAGGAAAATAGTTGAATAGTTGAGTTGAGATCACTGTGTTCCATGCTGCTACTGCTGTGTAGCATGCATGTTGTCCTGTATTTTAGATTCACCAGATTGATATGCCGTCTTTATGTATGCTGGGTGCTGTTCCTAGCATGCCCTTCTACATTCTTCATTGAGTTTCTCACTTGATGGTGATGGTAAATTGAGGGACATTCCAGAACATGAAATTGCAGATTGTGGTTGAATGTAATTCTGCTGCTGCTAATGGCTGACAGTGCCTCAAAGATGTCCAGTTTTGTTCTGCTGGGTCTGTTCAGAATTAATCACATTTAAGATAGCTGCAATGTCACATTATTACAATGCAATGGGAACAGTCTGAAGATAGGACATGATGTCCAAAAGGATTTGACAGTGGTCACTCCTATCAATACTATTGTGAACAAAAGCAATTGTGAACGATAGATTAGTAAGAATATTTTTCACTCCTGTTGGTTTTCTATCACCTGCCCAGTTTAGCAGAAATGTCCTTCAGGACTCAGTCAATTTGGTCAATAGCATTCTTGAGTCATTCTTGGTGATGGATATTGAAGTTGCCCATTTGTATCCTCAATGCTTCTTCAAAGTAATATTTAAACTGGAGGAATTCTCATTCAGCATTTCAGGAAGACCAGAAGGTAATGATCGGCAGAAAGTTACCTGGTCAGTATTTCATCTGATACCATGAGCCTTCGTGAGATTCAAAGTCAATGTCAGGAGCTCTTGGCTTTGGGCTAGTCCTATCCCATAACTTTTATTTCCATGCTGACTGTCAGTTCTGGCTGCCATCCATAGCCTTGTTCTGGCAATTAGGATTTAATGAAACAACTAGATCTCCTGGTCTAGATTAAAAAATGTTTGAAATGCAACTTGCCCTGGAATTTACTGCACTGGCCTCAGCCTCTTTATGACTACCAACATTCCCTCTAAGCTAAATGGATAGAATTAGCAATATACCACACTGGAGACAAACTCAACAATGCTGCCTTTTATAACTTTGCATGTGCCGCCACCTGGCAATCTTACAGGGACTGGTCAATGCAACAAACAAGCTGTGTACAACAAAGGTAAATAGAAGGGAATTTTGTTGATTAGTCTCTAATTCTTGTTCCATAAATGTATCTCTTGTGTATATATGTGTTATGTACATCTCTTGTCTTATGCTCAGAGAGCTATTGTTTTCATAATAGCAGACACTTCTGCAAATGTGGCTGTTAACATCTGCCACTTGCAGCTCCCATATCCTGGAGGAATTGTACATTATTGTCCCTTCCTATGCTGCCATTCCTTCCCATAAATACGATTTACTTCACGCTAAGTTTGTAATCTCACACACTTTAACGTGCCTGGTGCTGTGACCACAAATCATCACTCAAACAAATTCCTGGTTTGTGCAGCACTGTTCCCACTCTGCAGTACTCTTGAGCCAATGCTGCCTTTCTTTCTCACACACAGTGGACACTAGTTCAGTGTCCGTTTTCAGCAACACTGCTGAACCAACTGCATAGCACATGAAATAGCACTGCGACGAACAATTCTGGCTGCATGTTCATCACTAATTCACCAGTGACAGTTGCAAATATTTAAAGTAAAGTTTAATTAAAGAAATGGGAAAGAATACACTCAACTGGTGACATTGGATAATGCTGAAGATGGATTGTCTGCTACAGCCACCAAAATTTCTTCAGATTGTGGAAAAGAAAATTGGGCAGGGTGTAAAATATTTCTCTTTACCACTGCCAAAGACCAATGTTTTTCCCAAGGATTGTAGTGAATGGGGTTTTGCTCGCACTATGACTATCTCCCGAAGGAATGGTAATTCCAATAAATCCAATTAAATGTCAATTCAAAACATGGTCTCTAGATCAGAGAGAGAATTCAATAATTCAGCAGCTTACTGAAATGTAACATAAAGATAACATTGAATATTGAAGCTTCCCCACTAAGATAAACCTTGTAACATTTTTTGTACCCTAATCAATTCCTCTATAGTTAATATTTCTTTCCCTTTTGACAAAAAAAAGAGATTTTCAATGTAGCCTCATTAATTAAACAATTTTGCTTCCAAAATATCATTTATTTAGATGGCTCTGCGTGCCAAGTGACATGATTAAAACAGTGATTAAATGCTCCACAGTTATATGCAAACCTTGCAAATCAAATTAACCTCTTGAGCTCAAATTGTCTTTTTCACTCTGCAGGAGAGCAGCCTGCTTTTCAACTTTGTCATCTACAGAAATGATGTTCAATAAAGCCTTTTATGTGAATTTCTGAAAAATTCAATCTTGATGGATATCTAAGTATGAATAGTAATGTTAAGTAGTCTTTTTTGCAGTTCTTTGAATATGCTTAAAAATCTGATCGATCCCTGTTGTAAACAAAATTCTTCACAATACTCAAATGCATTAATAAATCATTCCATAATATGTACAGGTCTTATTTAGCGCTAGCATACACTTTAAGACATTGATTTAAAAAAAAGACTTCTCTATTCTCTGAACTTCACTACTTAATACAGGAGTATTGATTGAGATGGTAAGCTTCTTAATTCAGCCCTCACCTACAGGAAGTCTCACCCAGTATTAGTCAACCACATCTGCTCAAAATTCTCCTTTGTTCTTCAAATGTGCAATTACCTTTATGTTGGGTAGCTTTGTTCTGTTTCACCCTTAGCAACAGTAGTAAGCAATGACATATTTTATTACACTGTAAACACCTCTTATGTATTCTTCTTAGGAAACTAGCAAACAAATTAGGAACATGCAGAAGCTTTCAAAATCACAGGAAACATTTTCTAGTCAGAACACAACTTGGATATGATTACTGTTATTTCACCTGGGTACCACGGGTTTATATTCAGCATACACAAACCAGATGAAGGTCTCCTCTCTTTCTTGATGATGTATAAGGATTCTGAGTAAAATATGATTGAATAATTTCAACTCATTCCCCTATGGCCATAAGTTGGTAACTCAAACCTGTTCTATAATTTTGTTCCGTCTTCATTGACTGTGCAATCTCAGTTAAAAAAGCCTCCTGAGTTATGAAACTTTGTCTCCTTTGCCCCTGCTTCAAGTGTTTTAATAGATTTTTTTGTTCTTTCTGTATTGTTTGCAGGCTACTGAGTGTGCTTCTCCATTGCCTGTGATGACTTTGGCTTGCACCTTCTAAAGTCCAAGCCTTGAGGATTTCACTTACTCAGGGTGTCCATTACACAATGGGGGACCACCTCCTTGGCCAAGCCTAAAGGAGATTCGGGTCACAAGTACTACCCGTTGCAGGTATCCTCAGTGAAAGTCGTCAGAGATGCTTCTATTCCATCTGCATGTGTAAGGCTAACCCCTTATCTCCCCGAGGGTGAAGGAGTAAATGGAGACAGGTCAAGGTGTCTTGCTAATTGAATAGCCACTGCTGAATGGAGCCAATGAGTGGAGTGACAGTCAATGTGCATTGGAATTGATTGTTTTGACCTGCTTCTCCAAGGTAGTTGTCAAACTCTCCATGGAGGAAGTCATACACTTAGATGCCTGACACGTGGCAGAACTCATGAAAGTTATGCATCACAGTATATTTTGTTAATGTGATTTTATTCATTCATGGGATGTGACTATTGCTGATTAAGTTAGCATTTATTGCCCATTCCTAACTGCCCACAGGTCAGTTAAGAATCTAGAGTTGCATGTAGGTCAGAAAGGGTAAGGATGGCCCATTTCCTTCCATAAAGGACATTAGGGTAATTACACAGTTTTTAGTATAATCCACCGCGGGTACAAGATGTCCATCAGGTCAGTTCTTTAATTCCAGGTTTTTATATTGAATTCAAATGTCGTTTGCCATGGTGGGATTCGGCCCCATGGCTCCCCAATCTTCGATTGGGTTTCTGAATTGTTAGTCCAGTGACATTACCATTACACCACTGTGCCATCTAACCTCTGCTGTATTTCAAGCAGGCTTCTTGTGGCCATGACCAGAAGCCCATCATCACAGTGGGGCTCAGTGAGGGCCTAATCTCTAGCAAGATGTTTGGGACCTCAGCTTCCTTCAGTAGCTGGGTCATGTCTGTGCTGCTCCCATCGGAATGTGACTGTGTTTCTAAGTTTAACCTCTCTGTGACCTGGGTGGTTATGGCTGAGCTCATGGAGGGCGTGACCATGCCTGGATCATCGGTATCGTCATCATCAGAGGCGGAGTCTTTGTTCTCCTCTGACTGGGGCATGAAGTCTGGGTTGCAGCAGCTTGTAAAGCCTATTGCCTTTATCATAATAATTTTGAACATCTCTATTAAATCTCCTCTTAATCTTCTCTTTTTTGAGGAGACAGCCCCGATTTCTCTAGTCTATCAGTGTAAGCAAAGCTCTTCATCCCTGTTCTTACTCCAATAAGACATATCTGCCTTGCTCAAGTAGAATGTGGGAATGCACACTGTTTCATTGTTCCTAATAAAAGAAAAGCAAAAGATTGGCTTTTCTCAACTGTCCTTCAACTCTTATTCTGTAAACAAACATCATTGACCTGAAGCATTCTGTTTCTCTCACAGGATCCTGTCTGGCTCCCTGGGTGTTTCCAGCATTTTCATCTTTTATAACTTTACAGGTATTATAATACTGCGTAAGTGTGCTCTCTTCACAAGTTGTAGAAATTAATGATAAACAGTCCAATAGTATTGTTAAAACAACATAAATTTGATACCATTAAAGCAAATGGATTTGGGAATGTGTTCTTTTAATAGTTGCTTTAAAATATAGTGGATATTTTCTAATAAACTCAATTGAGTACTCAACCATCTACTGTCTAAATAGACTTTTCTATATCATTTAAATCAAGCTGGAGTCACCCCACATATAACTACAGGGCAGTACATAAAGTCTGTCAGCAGGTCATGATAAATGATGTTGAACACAAGCATGTGCCAGATTTGGAGATGTTATATGCCAAAACTCTGTGGGTTGCCTATTTTTCGATTGACTCCATTCAAAGAGCTTTTTTTAAAATGTACAGGGAATCAATCTGGTGTCAAATCTGTGTTCTAGTACCACGTGATACATGGCAAAATACAAACTAGGAAGAAGCTGGGTACATGAATAGCAAACTGACGTAATGACTGGATTGAATCATGTTAAGTCGTAACTTCTGAGTGTGTGCAGTATGCAGTAGAAGTAGACTAATTGGCTATGGTACAAATACATTATCTCAGTTCAAACATATGCCTTCAAAACATTTAAAACAAGTTTTCTTTGAAGTTAAAAATCAGACACATTTTTCTTTTGAAAGATAGTCCTGGTTTCACCTGAGGCTGTGTCTCAAAAATCAAGTAGAAGGACTTTCAATCAAAATGTAAATATGGTCCGAATACTGGATTGTCTTTACATGAATAAATTGTAAACAAATAAGCATGGTGGTTCGAAAAACCATGTCAATTTGTCTTTTTTTTAAAAAAACAGCTAAAAAAATAGTGCTCCAGCTTAGTCCATTGTATTTTTAATTAAAAATTGTATATAATCCTGAAGAGTGGCTCCTTTATCCAAGGCTCCTAATTTAGTTTGAATGCATGAGAAGTTATGGGCTAAGTGACTGTGATGCGCTTCCTGTCTAGTGCATTAGAATATCGTGGAATATAGCATGAGGCATGATTCAGCAACAGATTTCATGAAAAAAAAAATGGGCAGAATTTGTGAGAGTGGAGCACCTCAGGCATGCCTGGCTACTTAGCCATTTTCCTGTACTTTTCAGCTCAAAATGACTTTTATATTTTGATCTGCTGAAAGTGCACACTGATAATGGTATAATATCTGGGAGCTTAGTGAAATATGATACCAACTATGTACCTTAAACAGTGAGAATTAAGGACTGGGCAACAAGCAGAAGAAAGCTGAGAAGGAGGGTGAATTAGAGTGAATTAATTCAATGTCACATCATGTGCGGAAAGATAAATAAAGAGATGGAAAGACATGACCAAAAGGGAGAAAAAAGGGACATCAAGGAAAAGGAAGGAAAATACGTAAATTGGTCATATTTTAAAAATCTCCAACAACAACTTACTAACTGAAAGAATGCGATTTTATGTTTATAATTTCTGGCCCAGATTCAGATAATCAATCAATAATCAGAATGTTAAAAGGGTACAAATGCTTCTAATCATTAGTCTCCCCTTTCTGTAATGTGTTTAATGAGAAATTGATGTGCAAATGTAGCAGCTTCATGAAATTTAGGGGAAGTTTAGGGATGACTTTGCATTTTCACAAGGCCAATGATGATGCTGTAAATAATACAACTTGTGTCAATTCACAATCCACAGGGTATTGTTATAAGTACCTGGATGATTTGTGCTTTAATAATGCTGTGTACTGTAATTCTACAGCAATTTCAGTGTTATTGTGCTTCCTGCCAAGCAATAAATGAAGATTTTTTTCCTGCATTGTACTATGGACAAATTGGTGCATTGCTTCTTTATTATAATATTATAATATGCTATTGCTGTTATGAATTTTGACAAGTGCAGCTGAAGCAGATGAGACTCCTTGCTAGCATTTCAAATGCAGAAAATTAACCACGTTCTTCAGAATACCACCCAACTCCTTCAGTGGTATTATAGGCCCTGGTAAATGAAGAAACAGGTAATCTGCTTTTTTGTGAATATCCACCTCTTCCTCTCCATATTACTTCAACGTCTGCATCTTCCGGATGCTATGATTACACACAATGAGTTGTTTGAAGTTGGACGGATAATTTCTATGGCTTTCCCCTGCAAATCAAGGTGTTATTTAAGAATGAGTGAGCAATTTGATCTTGCCTCATCCTCTGATGTGGTTACTTTGATTTTTATTTAGGTCAAATTTCTCAAAGCAGAAATAGAAGTACTTCACAATACGAGGAAGTAATTCATGAATTTTGCATTTTTGAGTCAAATGAAATAAATTCTGTCCTCTTCTGAGTATTCTATAAGTGTATTCTAATGCTGAAATTAAATGGAGATTGGTGTGGCCTTCAACTGTAGAAAGATTTGAAAAAACATACCAAAGTACACACCCAAACTTAGACATGCATGCTCATCTCCGTGTGGATGCTGCCATATACTATATGCTTACATGCATGAAGACATTCACATATAGATATATCATCTCAGTCAAATGGAGAATGTATACGTCTTTTCAGTGTGTTTAGGAATCATTCAATTCTCTGTTGCATTTAGAGAGAATTACTCGGATTGCGATTCGTGGCCTTAGAATTTAAGACTTTGAATTGGATAGCCCTCTTTTTAAGCATTGATCTATGTTGTTGGGAGCTGCATCTGTTATCTGAGGAATCCTCATAAGTATCAATTCTATTTGCAACTTTAAATTAGCAAACCATTCATGGGATTAATAGGTGAGTTCTGTCATCATGATTGGTTTTATTTTGGGAGGGAAAAGGATGACTTCCTGAAGGCTTCACTTGACAGTCAATCTTGATTTTCAGGGAAAGGCCTCAGAAATTTTCCATTCAAACATTATACCTGCACTTTGTTGAAATATTAATTAACAAGATGATACTGGAATAGGTCGGGTATAGCCTGTTTGTACATTGTATATTTGAAGTAAAAGATCAAGAGAAAAATTGATCCACACCATAGAAGCCAATTTAAGAATTCAGGCCTCAGATTTTCTTGCAACTCCGAGCCAAAATTTATGTTGAGATGATTTAATGGGTCTCCATAGCCTGCAGCACTTGAGTCTCGAAATTTTCCACACTGCTTTGCATGTATTCTGCCCTGGCATGGCCCAGATTTACCAAATAAGTAGAGAGTTCAACGTATGTGCAATCAAATATATCCAGAGCAAGAAATATTTTAAAATGCTCTTACTGAAAGATCACTCTAAAACAGATAAACCTCCTTTTCAGTGTCCCTGTCAATTGATTAATATAAGGATATATGGCTAACAGACATGAGATTCACTATCAAGGTCTGAGACAACCACTCGCATAGTTCAGCACTTTGATCATTACAGCGCCCCTGGCATAAACAATTATAATTATTGACATACCCTATGAATAAGTCTCTACAACCTGGTTACACACTATGAAGGGTGTTTAGTTTTATCAGTCAGATTTATCAGAACCAGAAAACAAAACCAGGGGTATCTATATTCCATTGAATTCTTCATTATCTTTCATTTGGCTAACTATTCAACAACTCCATCACACTAGCATTTAGCCCTCAGGCATGTATCAGCATTCCAAATAGCTATTCGTTTTGGTGCTTCGTGCTATGATTAGCTTGGATTTGATTCATGTTTTCAAGGATATGCTTTGCACTTCGGAATGGAAACTTGGATCTGCAGCACTGTTTGCTGTTTTATGTTCTGATTGGTGTACTCACAATGGTCTTTTGCAACAGAACAATTTTGGGGAAGGAATGGAAGGTGAACACAAAACTCAGTACAGAAACTGAGTGCTAATTGAACACAATATGAAAACAATATTATGCCAAAAACAGAATTTGTTGAATTGCAACAAGTGGACGGCTAGATTGTTTACACTTCAGATTCTATTGCAACAGTACTATGCTATTTATTATTATGGCCTCTGCACCAGAAGCTATTGATTGTGTGTTAACTCTACCAGATTTGAGGTCAGTTTTGTGCAATGATCTAATGTCCTTTGGGAACTGGGTGAACACTACCCTAACTCACTTAAGCTCTGTGTTGGCGATGACAGACACAAATATCTTATGCCATCTGTTGGGCTCTTATACACGAGTCCCAGAGGTGAAACCATGTTATTCTTAAATGGTGTACCACTCCACTCACTTACAATGCTATCTACATTAATAACTGCGATAAAAGCAAAACTATCTGAAAAAAATACATGTAGAACACATCCGAGCAATAATTGTACACAATTATATAAATAGTGCATATTCAAGTGTCTGTATGCTGGTGACCACTTGTATTCACAGCGGTAGATATTCAATGAATTTATATAAGACCTGATATTCATCAAAGTGATTGAGAGTATTTTTAAAGTCAAATCTAAGAACGAGCCTGATTCCAATTCACATTAGTAAACGGTCACTTAACTAATGGTCAACTCCATCATTAATATCGTTATGTAATTACAATCTAAATTTCATGAAAATTGACATAGCCATAGTGCATCAAAGATAAATCTCTCCATTAACTAATCACATAAACAGACAGATCTGAAAAAATCATCAATCAGAAACCTTGATTATACATGATATTTTTATGGCCTATTCATTCAGGGAGCAGACAGTTTATCAGTCCCCCTTTCCCTGCACCTTTGTGTAATGAACCTGTTGAAGACCAGCAAATGAATGAATTATTCTGTGTTTGATAGGTTTAATGTGATACTTTTATCTGCAATATCAGCTGACTGAGTGGAATTGACACTCGGACTCCTCCATGCTAATAGCAGTGCCATCCCTATGGAGCTGGGAGACAGCCTTGGGTTCCTGAACTGGATAGATCTAATCCCCATATAAATGGCAGAGCTACCAATTCAGAAGTCCAATCTATGTTCAGGTGCAACATGTTCACCAACCATTCCTTTCTCCCCAAACCACTATTCCAACACCCGAAGAAAGAACATAAATTTCCCTAGCGGCATGAAATAATTCAGCCAGTTATAGAAAGTTAAGATGACCACCAAACTAAAATAAACAAACCAAGAGGTGACCGTCTTGACCTTTCAGGCCTGGAATCCTCATGTTAAGCAATCCAAAGTCCATAGGTAATGACTGTGAGGTTGAGATGGTTCATGCCAATGTGGATCTTGTTATAACCTGATCTGTTCTTTCTAACTTTTCCTTCTCTCGCTAACTTCTTATGTCATTCTTTTAGAATTTTTTAGACAAGACTGGGATTCTGTATAAGTTTCCTGATTCCATCCAGTGCTTACCCCTCAACCACTGGGGAAATGACCTCGGAGACAGCAGGAATCAGCATGGATTTGGAATTGATTTTTTGATTTGATTTGATTTATTGTTGTCACATGTACCGAGGCACAGGCTGGGAAGGTCTTTGATTATGTTGTTTGCTTTCCCAAGGCAGTGGGAGGTATAGGTGGAGTTAATGGATGGTTTGCATGATGGACTGGTCACTGATGGTTCCCCCCGATACTGCAGAAAGCCAACCAAAGCTAAGAAGGAGTTTAATTTGGTGATCTCGCAACAGCTGCAGAACAAAAGTTGCAACTGGACAGAAAATGGAGGGGCCGGATTTGTAAAGCCAAACCCAGCAGAAGCCCTGTGCGAGGAGTCGACGGCTAGAGTTCAAGCAGTGAGGTCAGACAGAGGATTTGTCCTGGGCAGGAGACACACTGTGAGTTCCAGCATGTTAGGGAACCAGGGACACTGTTTGAAGAAAAGAACAGATAACTGTGACTGGAGTAGTAAAGGCTGACTGAATGAACAGTTTCAGTGAGGAGCCATGTTATGAGTATCTGATTGGTCAGGTACAAAGAGGAGACTGCCCAGAAGAAGAAACTCAGCAACTCTTTCAAAGGCTTAAGCTCTTTACTCACCAAAACTGATGTAGCTCTGCTCATAAGAGTTTAGCACATCCAAAGGTCGGAACTGCTAACCTTATATTCGAATAATCTGAGTCCAGCCACTTAGCCTTTATCTTTACCCAATATCTAACCTCCATTACTAACCTGGTGTGTTGACTGTCAGGTTTAAGTGCCAGGGACAAAAAGAGAAGTTGCTGGAAAAGCTCAGCAGGTCTGGCAATTCTGAAGAAGGGTCACCGGACGCGAAACGTAAATTGCTCTTCACAGACGCAGCCAGACCTGCTCAGCTTTTCCAGCAACTTCTCTTTTTGTTCCTTATTTACAGCATCTGCAGTTCTTTCAGTTTTTATTAGGTTTAAGTGCCAGCTTTGGCTGGGGGGAGAATGGGGGTTTGGGGTAATAGCCCAGGTACAATAGTTAGGGGTTTAAAGAGTTTGTATCATTGTCATTCTTAGAATTTTGTAAAGTGTTATTTGTTAGGAAAAAAATGATTATTCCTGTTTGACATAAAAGAAACAGTGTCAGAAGTCTTTATGATAAGTATAGCTTCGGAGCAGTAAATTGAGGGAGATGTCAGTTGGGAAGAGTTATTGCGATAACTTCATGAAACTCTCATCACGTTACGCAGTCGCAGTTCTCCACTTAGTGTTTGTAGTGTGGTTCATTCAGTGACAATATGCTAAACTACACGACAACATTGCTTTGGCAACAAAAGTTAAAGTGAATATTTCTGAAATTTGCCTTGCCACATACCCATGAATGATCTTCTTAAGCCTTAGTCATAAACATAAATTTGAAAGTTGATCTTTAACATTCTGTCCCTCTGGAACTTAATCTCAACACAACTTTTCCCAATGACATCCATCCAACACCTGCCAATGTACCTTATGTAACTGATATGTAATAGTTCAGTCACCAATGTGGTTGGAAACCTTCCAATAGTGTTAATTGCTATAAAGTTCCCCATATCATCTTAGTCACACTGGAATGGCCAAAGCAATGTTGCTGTTTACTGCTCCAGTGGTTTATTCATTCGCCATTAATTTAAAAAAAAAAAATGTGTTATTGGGGGCTGGGTAAAACTTGTCTCTTTGACCTCTCAATTGAGAAGTAATATGGAGTGCAGTGACACAATAAAGAGAACAAAAAGTCGAAACGCTTTCAAATTGAAGATTATACACATTGAATGGTGACTGCTTCCATTTGTAAACATGAGACTTGCTGTGCAGCGTTAATAAAACAGACATTTAAAATTAATGAGTCAATCTCTCAGTTAATACAGCAGACTGAGAAATTTCATACAAATGCATAATGTCTTCACGTTTAATAACAAATAATGTGATTCCAAGGCCGTGCTTTTCAAATGATGTTATTAGCGTCCTTGAAATAATAAACAGGTTCAGCAATATTGCAACTGCAGGGATGGCTTATTAGATCACAATCATTATAGGAGAGCTAGCCTTGTAGGTTTCAGCAACTGAACTATATAAAGAACCGTTTGGCAATGTAATGATCACAATGTTTCCGTATTACTTTCGTGTCTCTTGTGATTCATTTGCAAAGGCAACATAAAGTATTTGCACTCAGTAACACAGTACAGATTCATGCCATCATGAAAAAGCCTATCTTGAATATAAAATAAAGTAACAGGTAAGGACCTCATTTTGTTAAGAAAAAGTGTTCTATGTTTCCTAATTGTGTTGCTTTTGCAGTCTCAAAAACACAAATGATAATTTGAAACAAAAAAACCCACCATTATGGCAGAAATAAAAGCAGGAGAACAAACATGACATGATGGCCTGAATAGACACCAATTGTGTTACCATGAATGCCCAGCCATATAACTGCTAAATAATCAACAGAATAGAGTTGTACTCAGTGTAATAAATGTTCATTTCAATTGGAAGTAAAACAGGAGCTATATGACACCTGCAATGAAATGTGAAATTATTTAGCCTTCTAGGAATTGTGTTAACCTTTCGGATATTCCTTGTAATTGTTAAAAACTACACTGTCAACATATGAAAGAGTACAAATAGTCTTGTGATATCAGGAATAGAATGGATATTCAAAGGTCTCCGATATTGATTCACTGCTAAGCGTTTCAGCAGACTATTAAAAGCATCAACAGATGTATTAGTAAATGGAAATTGTTTGTAATACTGACATTTTTGTCACTAGAATGAATGTGATACACGAAAATGTATCACACTAAAATTGAATAAAGTGTAAGAAATTAGATTGCAGAATTAGTTTAAGCAAGAATGGAACAGATGTAAAGATAATGTAGATAGAAAGCTGGAGGTACAAATTAGAATTCGTAGAATCCCTACAATGTGGAAACAGGCCATTCAGTCAAGCATTCTGACAAGCATTCCACCCAGACTCAGCCCCCTACCCTATATTTTCCAAGGTGAATTCACTTAACCCACACATCCTTGGACACTATAACATAGCCAAGCCACCCACGTGCACATATTTGGACTGTGGGAAGAAGCCCACACAGGCACAGGAAGAATGTGCAAACTCCATGCAGACAGTCACCTGAGGCTGGAACTGAACTCAGGTCCCTGGTACTCTGAGGTAGCAGTGCTAACTGCTGAACCACCACACCACCCCATTATGAATAGGTATGCAAATGCAAATGCAAATTATATAGACAGATGGAAGGATAGCAAATAAACATTACTGGTCCAAATCTTGCAGTCAGTGACAAAAGCGAGCTATTTGGGACCAGCTGCAGTTGAAAATATGTTTTTATCTTTCTTGTAGGCTGCACAGAAACATTTTCCAGGCTGCAGCATTGGCTCCATGGTAGGGTGAGTGGTCAGGTGAAATTTGTGAGAGCGTAAGCTTAAGACTTATAAGTGTTTTTAAACAAGATTAAAGGTGTAGAATCATATAGTACGGAAGCAGACTCTTCAGTCTAACTTGTTCATGCCGACCAATTTTCCCAAACTAAACTAGTCCCACTTGCCTGAGCTTGGCCTATATCCCTCTAAACCTTTCCTATTCATGCACCTGTCGAAACGCTTTTTAAATGTTATAACCAAACCTGCATTTACAGCTTCCTCTGGCAGTTCATTCCACATATGCAGCACCCTCTGTGTGAAAAAATCTGCCCCTCAGGTCCCTTTTAAATCTTTCCCCTCTTACCTTAAACCTATGCCTTCTAGTTTTGAACTCCCCTAGTCATGGGAAAAGACGTTTGCTTTTTTTTTCACCAGTTTTAAACTATTTTCTTTGGTCTATTTTTAATTTGAGCCTCTCCCATCCTGGGGCATGCCTGTCTCCCACCCCAATCCACCTTCACACTCTGCTGTGCTCTCTCCCAACCCATTAGCACTGGCACTGTTCACTAGAACCTCAACATAGGCGAATCCAGCTCCCCAATCCCCACACCCCCAGCTCATTTCCAACATTGGGTTGTAGGCGCTGGGTAGAGGGCAGGGGTCAATACGCAGGGCCAGGGTTACTGGGAGCGGGGGGAGGGGTTTAGAGTACTAGGATTGCTAAAGGGTTGGGGTTGATCAAGGCCAAGGGAGTGATGGGGTGGTGAACGGAACTGGGAATGCATGGGGCCAAGTCGGTTGCCATGGGGCCAGGGTTGCTAGGGAAGGGAGAATGTTTTGACACTCTGTCTGATTGAAAGGGTGTACAAGAGTTGAGTAAATCGAGTAGGCTGTACACCCAGTTGTCAAATAAATCTACTTAAAAATGAAATCATGTACAAGACAATCATAAGATCATAGAAAATGGGAGCGGCTTATACAACCAAATGGCTCTTTCTCTGTTGCTTTGTGCCTGTTTCTCCTCCAACTCCGAGTAAGGCCACTAATAGTTCCTGCAAGAAAATTAGCACAAGGCTTAAGTACGTGGTTACTGTTGGTTCATGGTGTGGGCTCACAAAGGCCTTCTACATGTGGTTACTCAGTAATGACAGACAAGCGCCTCTTCCTGAGACACAATCATGCTTCTAACAGGATTTGCTTTTGGCTGTTACCCATGCCAATGACCAGGTGGTCATTCCTCACCATCTGCTGCATCAACCCATGTTGCCGCATGCAACTCCCAAAGGGGAAAGCAGCATGGAGACCTTGCCTTGGCACAGCAAAGAAGTCATTAACCCATTTGCATTCCCTGGCACTCCAGTCAGGTTCTGATGGTGAATCCATGGCCTCCGTGCAATCCCCATCCAGGTTTCCTTTATCTACTTGTCCCTTGAGAAGACAACGTGCAGCATTGCCTTTGTGGGCTGGCGGAGGACCAGCAGGAAGGCTTCGCTGAGCCATGGCACCATGTGGGATCTTCCTTCTGCCATGCACCAGTTCAGCTGCATAGGAGTGGGTTGTAGTCAGTCAGACAGGCAGCCAGCAAGAAGGATCTTCAGGTCAGTCAGGAAATATCTCCTTTAAACCTGTCAGCAAGAAAAAAGGGATGGCAGTTTTTTAGATATGGTGCCAGCATTTGCCATGGCATCAGCTGATGCCACCATCAGTTTGCCTTTCTTGCCTCTGGTGTTTAACTGGATGGATCCCTGTCTCCCTTTAAGGCACTAGGCCAGCTACCACCATGCGATCGTGTCACCAAGAGCAAAATGGAAATTAATACCAGAAAAAAAAAAATTGTTCTCATCAGTAAACATTCAGTTGCTTTCATTATTGTATAATGAGATTGATTTTTTGGAACCTTTCACACACTGTGGTACTTTGATTTTAAATCTCCCATTCTTGTACTGTGCTGCATTATTGGACCTTCACTTAAAAGCAATTCTTACTTTAATATCTGAAATAATTTTCACAGCAAGATGTCTTTTTCTGTTTAACAAGTGGTCAATATCTGGCGTTTTAAGCAGGTTTATAATGTCTCATCAAATGGAGCAATGCTTCTGCTCTCAGTTTTCAATCAACATCAGAAGGCATTATCAAGCAACATGTTTAAAAGCGACTAGGAGACTTTTGCCGAAAAGCAGGTTACATGTTCAGAAATAACAAGGTGTAGAGCTGGATGAATACAGCAGGCCAAGCAGCATCAGAGGAGCAGGAAAGCTGATGTTTCGGGCCTCGACCCTTCTTCAGATCTGATTTCAGCTCTACACCTTGTTATCTCAGATTCTCCAGCATCTGCAGTGCCTACTATCTCTCAGGTTACATGTTCAACTGGAAGGTGATTTTCTAAGGGCTGAAACTTATGATTTGCTTGGCAAAATGCCAGTTTGACATGTTTCACAGGGTATTTCTGCCTGCGAAACCTACCGAGTTTCTTTTCCACATCTTGCCATACCTGATCCACCCCTGTGGTGTCCCTCTTGTGCAATTGTAGCCCCATTTTTACCATTTGTCATCATTGAAGCAACTCACCATTGCCAGGATGACCTAGAATGGACCGATATCTTTGGTGCCAGTGCCATTCATAAAAGGCTGTTATGCACCTAGACAAGCACTGCCAGTGTGGAGCTGCCCTGCAGGTTTCTTGATATTTTCCCTGGGCATTGAAAAACAAGAGAAAAGACCATAATCAATAGGAACAGGAGTAAGCTGGTCAGGCCCTCAATCCCGCTCCGCCATTCAATGGGATCATGGCTGTGATCTGTAACTGGTGCCTCACTTTTTATGGGCAGGGATCTGGAGGTACTGGTGGTCTAGATGGTGCAGGACATTAGGTTCCTCCAGGACTGACAGTGGAGGCCACAAAACCACACCATGCCAGTTTGTTCCAAGGTCATTGCAGTCATTGAAGATCATGCCCAGGTCATTGCATTCTCAATATCTGAAGGCATGCCCAGTAATGCATGAAGAAGGTCAACGATCTTCTTCAACTTTGCCAACATAAGTGCCACCAACTCCACTCTGATACCACACGCCCACTCAACCTCTGCCTCTGTACCCACATCCCACCAAGACTCATGCTCTACCACTCTCACTACTGCCTGCAGTATCTGTCCTCACTTGCCATTGCCTGACACCACGGACCCTGTATGACCTCTATCCACAGGCTTGGGACACCCCTGTAGCATCACAAATTATAGTTGTCCCTACACACTTTCATCTCCCATAATTCCTGCCAGTCTCTCATTCTAGGTGAAAAACTGTCCACAATAGGACAGAAAGCATTAAGATGGATGGTAGGATGCCTGACATACAGCTCTTTACCCATTACATGGAGACAATCTTCACTCTGACTGCCTCAAGTTGGCGATGACCATGTGGAAGCCTCTGGTATCATGACCAAAGGTTGACTCCCTTGGCTTGAATGAGGATTGCTGACAATCATAACAAGCTTCCTGGCACTGTGTCTGCCCTAAACAGCACAGTAATGTAGCAGCACAGTGAGCCTGGTATCTCTGGCTGAGAGGCAGTGTGTAAAAACACAAGGCAAGGGAGGCATACTATGTGCATCCAGGTAGGCTCAAAATGTGTAAACACTAAGAGAGCAATCAACAAGCTAGAGATGGGCCTGGCCCAGTTCATGAGTTCGATGCATGTCTGTGAATGTCCTTGCTGCAGCATTAAAATTAGAGTTGTTGTTGCGCCCAAGGTACAGCATTGTAGTGCAGTAGTGAATCAGAGATGTTCCATGAAGCTGACACATGTCGAATGCAAATATCTAAGGATGTGAGGTACATGTGGCTGGTGTCTGTAGAGCATGCCCTAATATCTTGGTGTCTGATGACTAACATGGGCAACCCTTGAAGGAGTGGAGAGCTGAAATTCCCAGTTATCCAGCTCTGACGTCCATGTTGTAAATTCTTGGCATCCAGTTTGCTTGTGGCAGGTGGTCCAATAGAAATCCTGATACTAGAGAGACGAGATCTGCAGTTAATAAAGTTGCTGACACGCAATAATTTTCTATAATTCTAACAGGAATCTTGCCCCGATGCCCGGAATTTAGTGCAGAGTTGTTCTAAATGCAGAGATAGGCTTCGTTGGATTTCTCATGTGGTACTGCCATATTTCGCACCATAGTTCAGGTCCCTATAACATTCTACCCTAAATTTGCACATCTTTGTTATGTATTGTTTTCTTTTTTGACGATTCATGGGTTTAATAACTAATTCCTCTTTGTTACATCCTGGGAAAACACTAAAGCCTATGTAAATCCATATGTCTGTTCCTGATAAAAAGTTCTATACTGCTTAATAAGCACTGGATCAATATGAAGCTTGCTAATTGTGTGTTAAAACAAGTTTCTTGAAAAGATTGCTGGTACATTCTCTTTGCTTTAAATGATAGCTATTTTAATTAATAATGTGGTGTTTTATTTACTGTAAAACACAGCATTGATTAAATTATTGCATATTGTTAGGACTAAGAAGCAGTTGACAAATATGTATAAAAATAGGCTGTGTCTGCTGACACCCAGGAACACATGCATTAGCAACAATAAGCATTAAACATTTTAAAAAGGAGCAGTTAAAAGCTAACAAACACATATTAATAAAAAGAATTGAATGAAAGAATATGTTGATGCATGTAAGGTAATATCAAGCAACGTAGTTCTTGGGTATTTCTTTAAACAGCTTTTTTAATTGCACGTGAGTACGTGCAGGATGAAAAACATTAATAGTGAGCGTACGTACTCAACCCTTATTGGCCGATTGTTGGTGTCAGTTGAAGTAGATACGATGAAGAAGGTACTTTAAGAGAGCAAATTATCAAGCCATAATTCAGATAATTCATTTATGATGCTATAAGTAACTATACTCATAATTAACATGGTTACCTTGGCTGGAAATGATCTCTAGTGATATTTGCATATAAAGCTTTACAGAAATTTATTACATACTTCTCTGTGCTATTTTAAAAGAGCGTTCACTTAATCATTTTAAACCACCTTTTTATGTTAGTATGTCTTCCTGTTCTCTAATCTCAAAAGTTAACAACTAAACAACTGTTTCTGTCATCACTGATTTTACCTAGTTAATCCTTCCTTACTTTCCCTGCAGTTTTCTCTTTCTGTAAATTCATTTTCCACAAATATCTATATGATGCTCATATATCCCCAAACCCACATTGATTATGATCAGGAATTTAAGATGCAGCCACTTATTTTACAAACACAATGAAAGTTTAATTTCTCTTCAGTTTTGTGCTTAAGTTATTGACAGTGTTAATTTCCTCCAGGCTATGTTTAGTGATGCATGATCAAGAGTTTGGCTGCCAGTTTGATCAGTTATAACTTTTAAAATGGGCACTCGTTGAATTTCCCATTGATTATAGACCTCAGAACATGAGAACAGAATGGATATATGACATCTCAGATTTCATTGTTTGTCTTACTCAACAATATTCATTAAGTCCTATCTAGCTCATGTTATGAAGTTGCTTCTTAATTAAAATTTCTTGGAATATTTAAATTTTTGAATGATTGTGGATTTATTTCAAGTTTTGTGGAAATACCTGAAGCAGTTTATTTACAAAAGGCTGTTAAAAGATCACTATGGAAAATGG
Organism: Rhincodon typus; assembly: GCF_021869965.1. Lineage (NCBI taxonomy): Eukaryota > Metazoa > Chordata > Chondrichthyes > Orectolobiformes > Rhincodontidae > Rhincodon > Rhincodon typus. Next base: position 112,583,700 of record NC_063332.1, read on the forward strand.
AGATTTTGTTAAAAGAAGGCTTTCTAGAAATCACTGACTGGTAATAAATGCTGTTGAGCCCCACTGGGGCATTTTGAACAATGATTGAATGGACAGTCCTTTGGTAGCTGGAATTAGATGAGAAACAAGAAACCTGTGAGGAAGGCCTGCCCAAATGATCTGTCCTATATCTGAAAAAGAAATCCTCTTGTTGAGCTCAATGTGAAAATATTTGGTCTTCTGAAAGAGTGTACGAGAAAGCTTCTCAATATTGTACTTCTTGAACAAGCTGTGTCTGCCAAGAGTCCAGTGAAAACCATGTATGATTAGTGATTTGACCTTATGTACCAGAACATTAGAGTGATGGACCTCACTACATTCTGTGTCTTATCATTTTTCAATTCAAGAATAATGCTAATAACTAGAAAGTATTTTTTTAAAGTGAACTGCTACAGAGAGAATTTTGTGTGTGCGTGTGCGTGTGTGCGTGTGTGTGTGTGTGCGTGAGCGAGCGTGCGTGCGTGCGTTCTGGATTATTCAGAGAGATAAACAAATATATTTCCACAATCCTGAATGTGTATGTTAACCAGTTATTGCATCTTTATTGAATAAGTTTTGTTTTGATCATACACTGATAGTTGCATTTATTAAAGAAACTTGGTGGACAGACTTTATTTAAAGCTCAATGTAAATGAGTTATTTAATTGACCATCTTATTAACTTGGAAATATAGTTCTACTTTGTTGAGACATGCAGTAATGGGACGAGTGTGACTATGTACATTTCCAGTCTTAGGCACAATAATAGGTACATTTAAATTGCCAGAGTAAATTTGCCACTACATGCTTTTATTAGGTTGAAGCTGCAAAGCTGCAATTTACTACAGCTATGTCTCTGTTACTTACATAGAGGAGTAAATAAAGTTAATGGTTGCTAGCTCTGAGGCTACATGAAGATTCTTAAAGAATTGACAGGTTGGATGTGAAAAGATTACTTCCTTTGTGGGAGAGTCTAGGACTAGAAGGCATAATCTTGAAATAAAGAGTTGCAGATTTAAGACAGAGATGAGGAGGAATTTCTCCTATGAGAATAGTGAATCTGTGTAACTCTTTACCGCAGCAGGCTGTAGATGTTGGGTTAAGTACATCCAATGCTGAGTTGGGTAGATTTTTAATCAGTAAGGGAATCAACAGTTATGGGGTAAAGGTAGGAAAGTAGAGTTGAGGATTATCAGGTTAGCCATGATGTCATTGAATGGCAGAGCATACTCAATGAGCTGAATGGCCTACTTTTGCTCCTATGTATCTTATGATCTTCAGGTCTATCCTCAGTGTAGCAACACGATTGAAAGATGGCAATGAGGTTGCAATGGAATCCATTCTTTTACAACTTGCTTGCGAACAAATGCCCAATGAATGTGGTGAGACGTTTCCTAGATGTTCTAAGGCTGAAGAAGTTTGAATGGTTTGAAAAATGGTCTTGTGAGTACATGAATACTTCATGAGTCATAGTTGAATTGAAAAAATGGCATTGAAGACATATCTGAGGACTGTGGGGAATTTATCCCTAAGAGTGAGGACAGCTGTGATTATGAACTAAGGTTACTCATTTGGCTGAAAATAAATAAAAGAGATGAGGATTAAATTAAAGATGTCTTTGCTATGTTAGGACTAGATGCTGTTGATATAGAGTCTGACCAAGGTTGTCTGCCAGACTCAATTACTGATGAAAAATACTGAAATTAGTAAGATTTTGAATACATGATATGGCATGACTAAGAATGATATTGCAGTGAGATTTGCATTCTGTCAAAGGAAGCAGAAGCCAAATGAGATTTTATTTTTATTTTTATTTGTTTATTGGATGTGGCCATCACTGGCCACATGTGGTCATAATTTATAGCCCATCTTGAATTGAACTTGCAAAGTTGATGGTGGGTTGCCTTCTCAAACTATTGAAGTCCATGTGGTGTAAGTAGAACAATGTTGTTGCTCGGAAGAGTGTCGTAAGATTTTAACCCAGTGAAAATGGAGGAATGCCAATACAATTCTAAGTTAGAATGGTGTGCGGCTTGGAGGTAGATGACAGGCAGTGGTGTTCAAATGCATGTGCTGCCCTTGTCCTTTTGGCTTGTCTACCTTGTCCTATGGCAGAGTTCCCAGTTTTGAAAGATGCTATCACAGAAACCTCGGTGAGTTGTTGAAGTGCATCTTACATAACGTACACACTGCTGATATTGTTTATCAATGGCGCAGTGAGTGAACAATTAATTTGGAGGATAAGTTGTCGATCAAGTGGGCTGTTTTGTTTGGGGTGGCGTCAAGCTTCTTGAGTGATTTCGGAGCTGCACTCAACCAGGCAAGGAGAGAGTATTCTAGTCAAATGCTGCCTTGATTTCAAGGACAAACAGTTTTACCTCATCTCTTGAGTTCAGTTCTTTTGTCCATGTTTGGTCCAAGGCTGCAATAAAGTGAAGAGCTGAGTGGCCCTGGTAGAACCCAGAATGTGTGTTAGTGAGATGGTTATTTCTAAGTGTCACTTGATAACACGGTTGATGACACCTTTTTCACTTTGCTGAGAATCAAGATTTTTGTGATGATTGCAGATTACATCCTTGAGTTGAAGAACATCATCTTTGTAGACCTGGTGCAATCTTACAAATCAACCTTAGAGACATTGGTCAGAGGTCCAAAGAACAATAAAATCTGTGCGGAGCTGTTGAGGAAAGCCATTATAAAAACTTGAAAGGGGGCCTGCAACAAGGCGATGTCCTTAGAAATGGCTGAAATAAATAGCTGCAAATTACAAGGGAGCTGGCAGGATAGGTCCAATAGGAATTCAGTGAGATTCAGGGCAGAGCAGCCAAGTCTCATAGTCATAAATGCATATGTTAAACTTACCATGACAGCCACTGACAAGCTAAATGCCCCATTTCTAATCAAAGCCTACTGCAGAAGATGGGCATATCCGTATGGCATGCAGGAGTAGAGGAAACAGCAATGCTTCATGTTGCACTCAGACACAGGTCTTAGCAATACACCAAGTCAATGTTGTGTTAGAGTGAAAGCTAGGTCAGGAGTATAGAAAACCTTGAATGTACCTATGACAAATATAGAAAATGAGTGGACTACAGAGACACAGCTGTTATATGCTGCAATTGTGTTATCCCATAAAGCAAAATGCTTATGCAACCTCCACTACAGAGCCAGTGAGTGAGCCTAGCCCTAATATTTTACACATCTAACTCATTTGATGATGATGCAGGGACATCAGCCATATCGGTCAATTTGCAGTGCATAGAGTGTTCATGTAGGTGTATTCCTCAATGTAAAACTGGCAGCAAAATGAGAGGCTGTGCAATTGTTTGCAGATGGTAGGATTCCTGACTGATCAGGGTATAATTGATGTTAGCTACGTTGCCTAATGGGGCCCAGAATATCATTCTGTGTATGAACTGAAAACAAGAGCTGTCGCTGTATTAATGTGCTCCTCTTTGTTCATCACCAAAACAGGATCAAGATTGCAAATGCCCACTTTCCTTAAAGCTCTCCTGAGTCCTTGGAGTCTGAATTACTCAACAGAGATAAAACAGAGTTTGAAAGGATAAATATTAGGAGAACCTGCTCTTCTCTTTTCAATCCTGATTCCTGCCAACTCTGAGACAGCAACATCAAGGTTATCTTAGATTACAGGTTTACCAATTTTTCCAAGGTTCATTGCAGTCTGCCATGAATGCCATAATGTTGCCATCATCAGATGTATATCCATAAGTCAGATGCACCTGGTGGTCACCCAATCACAGATAAAATATGAACAAGATGAAACAAGGAGATATTCCTGTTTTGCATCTTTCCAGTCAATAAAAACCATTCTTCAGACTCATATTAGTGACATTTTCACCTAAGTCCTCCTTCTGTCCAGTAAAACAAAAGTTCTTTCCATTTTTGTGCAATGTTCTTGTCAGATATACTCTTGAGCCCTGCCCAAACTCAGTCACCATGGGAGAGTTTCAACAGCCCTCAAAAGTGGTAAACTTTGCCCTGCCTTTTAATATAAATACTAAAAAAGAGAGATCTGGTGTGACACCATGCCTCTGCAAGATTTATACGTTCATATCATCCCTGCAGGAGTTCCTCAGGATAGTACCCCAGATCCAATCTTCAACTGCTTCATCAGAAATGGGGATGTTTGCCAATCATTGCACAGTGCTCAGCAACAGTTATGACTCCTCAGACACTGAAGCAGTCCGGGTCCAAACACAACAAGATCTGGACAATATCCAGGCTTGGGCTGACAAGTGACAAGAAACATTCACACTACACAAATACTAGACACTAATCATCTTGAATAAGAAACAATCTTACCATCACTCCTGACATTCAATGGTGCTATCATCACTGACTCCCACACTATTAACATCCTGGGGGCTTGGCATTGACCACAAACTGAATTGGCTTCACCACATAAATACTGTGGCTACAAAATCGGGTCAGAGGCTGGTAATCCTACAGCAGGTAACTCACCTCCTGACCCTCCAAAGCCTATTCACTATCTACAAGATACGAGTCAGGACTGTGATGGAATTCTCCTCCCTTACTATGATGAGGGCAGCTTCAACAACACTCAAAAAGCTTGACATCATTGAGGACAAATAGCTCACTTGATTGGCACCACATTCACAAGCATCCACTTCCTCTACCACTGATTCTCAGAAGCAGCAGATGTGTACAAGATGCACTGCAGAAATTCAGCAATGCTCCATAAACAACTTCCAAACCCATGACTATGTCCAGCTAGAAGGGAAAGGGCAGCAGATACACTGCCTGCAAGTTTCCCTCCAAGCCACTCACTATTCTTACATGGAAATGTATTGCCATTCTTTCAATGTCATTGGATCAAAATCCTGGAATTCCCTTAGTTTTGTGGGACAACCAAATGGACTGCAACTGCACAAGAACACAGCTCACCTTCTCAAGGGTAACTAGGGATTGGCCAGCTGGATAAAGGGCTATGGGGAGTAGGCAGGAAAGTTGAGACCTGAAGGAGATCAATCATGATCATGTTAAATGATGGAGTGAGCACTAAGGGCTGAATTTTCCACTCCCACTCCTAATCTCTCTGTAAATGCTGGGCTTGTCAGTGGTATCCACATCGCACAACTGGATAAAAGGTTTTGTGAAGCTATCACCACTTGAACTCAGTGTGCAACTCATAAAGGGGAAAGTGCAATCTAGCTCGAGCAAATCAGACATAAAAATGATTCAGGCCTCCTGATGCATAGCTGTTCACTGACTTAGTGACCTCAATCTAATGGCTCTCAGTCATGGTATATTTTATTTTATGCAATGTTTTATGAGAAAGGATGTTCACACTATTATAATCCTTTCTGCTTCTCCTCGGTGATATTAGATTTCTATCTGATAACGATTCACTCAATCAAATACGCCCAGATTGAAGTCCTTGAGTTAAAGAATACAATTCAAAGGAACTAGCAGATGTGAAAATGTTTGCCTTACTGTGTCTGACTGGAACCAAGCCTTGCCTTAATTCTGCAGGAACATAATGACAGCCATACAGTGTGTGTAGAAATGCATTGCATGTGTGGTCTAAGATTGTCTTAAGAAGTTTCCATGCTCTGTCAGGGGATTTTTGAACATCCATCATGAGAAGCCACTACTGTCAGCTGGGAAATTTTGAAGAATCCCTCAGGAAACCTCAGGGCCTCTGCTATTTGAAGTCTTCAATGTTGGTTGAGAAAAATGCTTTAAGGCTTGGAATGAATGATGAAGGAAGTACCAAGAAAATCTTCACCTATAACGGAAGAAAGTTGGAAATGGGACGTGTGAATGTTGCCTTCAAATAGGCACCTGCCATGTTAGTAGTGAATACTTAGAATAAAGTTTGGATCACTAGATATTTGATGAGTTATGATGGTAAGGAATTTGTTTTTGTGAAAGGAGAGGCAAATATCTCACTCTAGCAAAGAATTGGTGCCCCTTTATCAATTTCCATCAGCTGTGTGCACGCTGGAGTGTAACCAGTCCATAAAACTCTGATAATAAGCAATTACTTAGGATTACTTAATTGTAAACTTTCAGTTTGGGTGGTATGTTGACCGATTATGCATCTCTCACAATTTTTATTCTATTTGAAAACAAAGGATTAAAAACAAGATGAATTCCAATATAGGAGGTATTCTGCTCTTCGAGGTTACTGTCCAGATACAAAATTTAAGTGTTATACCATTTTAACTAACATCTATTTAACCAGATGTCAGGGGTCAAACCACAGTACTTCAGTTGCATTACTTGAAAGTACTTGACGGAGATCAAGAACAAAAACAAAGTTGCTGGGAAAGCTCAACAGTTCTATAGGAAGTTCTGAGGAAAGGTCACTGGACCCGAAACGTTAACTCTGTTTTCTCCTTCACAGATGCTGCCAGACCTGCTGAGCTTTTCCAGCAACTTTGTTTTTGTTCTTGATTTACAGCATCTGCAGTTCTTTTGGTTTTCACTTGGTGGAGATCAGTTGAGTCTGAGTTAAAATTCTATACCTTGGTCTGGGTCCTGATTAGGTAGTGAGGAAAATCTCTAGATTTATTGAAAATAACAATGAAATGAATAATACAGTGCATATCAGTTTTCCTTTATTCTAACTGGCTTCCCTCATCAGTATTTATGATACAATAGTTAAAGATTTAGTTAACTGAGCAATCAAACTGGTCACTAACTCATTCTTTGGTTGCCATTTTGGCCAAATTCAATGGGTCAGAAATTTGGTTTTGTTTTGTCAATATTAGAAAGTTCAAATCTAGAAATGTCTATCAAACATGTTGTGTTGTACCAGGTTGATGCTGATATGGAACAGACGACCAGAGAAGTTAATTTTAGGCTCAAGTAAAACTTTCAAAAATGAACATGATTGTTAGCTGTTGAGAAGGAGTTATGGTTTGTAGAAACATTCACAGGACAACGTCATTTTTGGAAGTATCAATAGAAGGACATTAGTGTTCCTAAAATCAGGGGATCATCAGGCAATGGAAGATTCAAAAAGGATTGGGCTCGATATGTCTTGTGGCATGTTCTCATTTTGAAATCCCTTCTGTTATTGATAATCACAGTACAACATCAGCTAATCCAACCTCTGTCTGACACCACCTTTAAAATTTAAAGTCATGCTGTTTTCTATCATGAAACATTTCATCAACCAGTAAACTGGACTTTCATCTATTGCTAATGTGTTTGCATTCAGTTACAAAGCATTAATTTTCTTTAATTTGAGGCCACTTTATTTGGGCAACATAATTTTATTTTCTGTACTCCATGTATAACTGCTCCAGTGTATAACTTGTTTTCCTCTATATGGGTTCACAACATTGGGTCCTTAGTTTCTCAGCATAGGATCTTGTGTAAAGTATGTGACTATCTAGAATATTGTCTCAATGAAGACTTAGGAATAGATGCAATAGAAACTGGCATCCACTTCACAAAAGCATCTAAAAGTTAAACAGTCATGAAGCCCACAGCACTTTTACTACCTGACCTTTATTTAATAAAAAGCAAAAAAAAATGTTCTTGTACGTGAGCAGCATACTAATATACCCAGGGAATGCAGGTTATTTCTCACTCAGATGCTAATGCCTGTACTGGTAGTGAAGGAAAATTTCTGTTTTTCTGATTTAGTAGCTACAGATGCTGTAGTTTTAACTTTATTTTAATTTTTAAAAAATTTTTTTTACGCTGGCAACGCACGAATTTGATCACTTTAGATGAAGTGAAGTACAACAGTGGCATCTAACTGTGGGCAGCACGGTGGCTCAGTGACACAGTGGTTAGCACTGCTGCCTCACTGCACCAAAGGACCCAGTGCAATTCCATTCTCAGGCATCCTCCCTGTGTCAGCATAGGTTTTCTCCCACAGACCAAAATGTGCAGGTTAGATGGATTGGCCATGCTAAATTGCCCATAGCTTCCAGGAGTGTGCAGGCCAGGTGGATTAGCCATGGGCAATGCAGGGTTATAGCGAGAGGGTAGAGGTTGGATTTGGGGTGGGATTCTCATTGGAGGGCTGGTATGGATTTGATGGGTTGAATGGCCTTCTTCCACACTGTAAGGATTCTATGATTCTACTCTCATCACAGTGTTAAGGTCCAGCCACAGAATTTGTGACAATTACTTCCAGGGTGTAGCAATTCTTCATGAAAAAAATATCCCCCTTTAAGATATCTCGGTAAAACATGTTTCCACATTACTGTTTGTCATTAGTGGTACATCAATATGAAGCATTTGTGTTATGACAGCTTTTATCATCAGAGATTCAAGTAATGAGTCACAATCAATAAACAAAGAAGCAAGCTAAATGTGAAACCAAGCTCTGTTCCGGCCTCTCTGTAATATTAGATCATCATACGATGGCAAGCAAAATTAGACTGATTGCAATTGTTAGTCAATATGCCTTATCTAGCTTTTCTTTTTTAATATATTTGCCTCAAGGAAATCCCTGTACCAACTTCAAAGTATAATATATGATTTCTTTCATAACAGAAAAATGTTAGAAAATACTCAGCAGGTCAGGAAATGTCTGTGGAGAAAGAAACAGAGTTTTCAGCTTGATGACATTTTTGGCAAACCATTAACCTTGTTTTTCTGCCAACAGAAGCTGTCTGGTCTGTTGAGTATTTCCAGCATTTGTTGCTTTTATTTCAAGATTCCAGCATCCACAGGCTGTTGCTTTTAGTCCTTTTCATACACACTTTGGGAAGAGAATCTATTATGTATGAATTTACCCTTTTTGGAACATCAGCCCTTCTTTATGGATGAAATTGTTTGTTTGAGGTTTTAGTGTGTTTTAATTTTGCTCCTTGTTCCAGACGTTGTTTCCTGTTATAACATTATTGTTGGAATATCCTCTGTCAGGAGACTGAGAAAGGTATTTTGTCTCAAAACTGAGTCCAATATAATCATTATTTTGCCATTATCAAGTTACACCCAAGTTTCCTCTTAAACCCATGCTTAAAATGACCATTGTAGTGATTGTAACAAGGTGAGCCAGATGGACCTCATAGAATATGAGTTCCCTGATTGTGGCTGTAAGTAAGGGAGCCCTGGCTGACAGATACAAACAGGAGTATCAGGGGTTCTGTTCAATCCGAGAGCTGGCTCTGATGGAGCTGGATCAGTATTGAGGACTCTCTATGTGTAAATAAAGGGTGAGTTGGTGATGGGATACTGGCCTCTGTGGAGTTAGTTCAACCATAAATGGACATTGGTTCTGCAAACCTAGCAGGGAGGCCCAAGGAAATGCTGAGAAGGCTTGGGGAGTATGTGGAGGAGGCCTGAAAGTTGGGACCAGGGTCCTCTTTTCTGTTTTATTGTTGCTATTGCAACGGGGATGAAATCTCAGAGCACTGAGGGGAGGCCGTTTAGTTAGCTTGCCCCCATACCTGGCAGCCCCTTTGGTTGCCATATCCAACCTCTATCAGTTGGCGATGGGCCCATCTCCTGCTTGAATTCGCACAACCCAATCCCTAGCTAGGGCCAAACCTCGAGCTATCTTGACTCTGGCTGCCTGCCTCTTTGATGAGAATTCAGCCCCGAATGTTGACCTTTTACATTCCCTTGCTTCAGTCAATGTTCGGCCTCTTGCTTCGTATTATGATCGGATGAACAGTTGTAAAAGCAGCAGCATTCGCTTTCTTTCACCCATTTTATTTTGGAATTGAAAATGCAAACTCCTCTGCAAAAACTGGGCAGGGAATCAAGCCTGGAATATTGCATCAACAATAAGGAAGCTGGAAAGACTCATCTGTCAAATATCTGGGAGGGTGGGAAATGCTGAGTCTTCTATAAGAGTCTTCTGTATTGAACCAGGGAAGAAAAAGCTAATTGAATTTAAAAAAATACAAGTAGATCTTGAATTTTGAGAGAAAGCAGAAAATGGATGGCTGATCACTATCATTAGTTTTGTAGCAGCGCATTGAGTCTCGATCTACTCTGAGTTTATTGATTGAAAGCACTAACTGACTGAGCACTGCTACAAAACTCATACTGCTATAGTAATGTTCTATTGACAAAATAGAATGGACATCTCAAATTTCAAACCTAATGTTGATCTGGTTTTTGTGCACCTTCTTTGCAGCCGTACCTTTGTGTTCCTCACTCTGTTCAATCACCCTATGGTCTTTGTATATTATATCTGCCTCTACTGCACGCAAAACAAAACCTTTCACTGTACTTAGGCACTTGTTATAATAATAAGTCAAATCAAATCAAATGAAATCAAAGGGTTTGCTATGGCACTGTATGTTACTGCTTGTTTGTATATCAGCAGAATCCACAGATACTGTCTAAACTACATTTTCAGCTCTAATTTATGCCAAAGCATGATGGTGACATGGTGCTTTTTGTACAGTGTGCACTTTTACAATTTGCTGGTTGCCCATATTTGAAAAAAAAATAAGCTTGATTTATTTTTGGTCTGAATGTTTCATTATTTGACCTGAAAGACTTTTAAGTTTCTTTAGCCATTGATAACATGTTTTATAGATCTGATATGGATTTAGCTCTTAATATATTTTGCAGCATGTATTATGAAATATCACTCCTTGAAGTGGTTGTGTCGCCAATGGAGAAGATTAATCTGCAAGTTCCCCACAACAAATGGGTCACAACAGATTTAGTAAAACATTTCAGAAAAAAATATAGTTCAAAAGTAAGGAATAGTTCTGTAAATGGCAAAAATCTGTATTCCTTTTTTCTCAGAGTATATCATGACTAAAGTGATAGGATGCCCCAATTAGTTAATGTCTCTCAGTATTTTCTTTATAAAACTAAAGCTGTAGCATAATCACCTGCAAAATCCTTAGAATTTAATATGTAACTGGACACCCAAATGTAATGCTGCTCTATAATATTTCAGAAATGAAAGATGCAATGATAGAATTACAACGAAAGCAATTCTATCACTAACAACATCAATAATGGAATAATTTTAAAAAAATTTAAAAAACTGATTCTTGGGTCGTTTACTAAAGGGACTGCCATTACTCTTGTTAATAAATTGTACTAAAAATCAAACAAAATCCCTGTTAAGTCCATGAAAATGTACATTTGGCTACTACTGATTTATTCTATGACAACATCAGTAATGGTTCCCAAATTTATGGCATCCTGAATGTGGAGTGGGCATTGGGAAGTGCAATCATGTAAAAACATGCAGGGGGAGGGATGATATTAAAAAGGGTCATGTAGAAACTACGTTTTGGTCATTCTCTCTTCCCACAGCATCTTCATTGTCCAACGGTTGTTATTTAGAATTAGAATTAGAATTAAATTTTATTGTTATGTGTACTCAAGTACAGGGATACAGGAGCACAGTGAAAAATGTGCAAAGTTGTCATTCCCGATGGCATCTTAGTTATAAAGGAACCTAGATACCAAATCTTAGGTATAAATTAAAAAAAAAATAATGTTAGATGTTGAACTTTACAATCCTTCTTCATTATGGGCCTGGATCCAGGCTCTTCCACCCAACGCTGAGACCAAACCCATCACAAAGCAGTCAATCAGCCTTGAGTCCCTTTGCCGCAACACTATTGCTGCTGAACACAATCGCCATTCTTTGGCGCTATCTTGCCTCTACTGACATCGCCACCGTGAGTTCGCGCTGGGATATTCTTGGAAATACAGCTGCTGCTGAAGTGTCAGGTCCCACACCTGGCATTGGCCCAAACCCACCTCCCTCAGTGCCTGTCAGGAACACACTCTTGCCTCCCTCCGCCACTGCCAGGAACACAAATTCGACTCTCTCCGCCGCTGGGAACAAACGTTGCCTCCAACACGCTGGACACCTTGATGCTCACCGAGCTGTCCGCAGAAGATACGTAAGTAAGGTTAAAGTAAGAAAGGAAAGCAGAGAAAGAAGAAAGGAAAAGTAAAAGCAGAGAGAGCAGACCAGCTTCGGGCTCCTGGATTAAGGAGTCCACATGCTGCACAGCTATTGATGACATGATACCACAATGGAACAGGGATAAGAGGTAGACCCCAAGAAATTGACTGTGAAATTGTCCATTTTTGCAGGAAGAATATAAAAGAACCACATTATACAAGTGGTGAGAGATTACAGAGCACTGAGTTGCAAAATTGGTTGCATGTCCCACTACATGAGTCATAAAATGTTAATATATAGGTCCAATAAAAAATTAGGAACATGAATAGGATATTACCATTTATTGCTAGAATAACCGATGACAAAAACAAAGGGTTATGCTTCAGTTATACAAAGAACAAAGAACAAAGAAAATTACAGTACAGGAACAGCTCCTTCAGCCCTTCAAGCCTGCACCGACATATTGCCCGTCACAACTAAAACCCGCTATCCTTCCGGAGACCATATCCCTCTATTCCCATCCTATTCATATATTTGTCAAGGCGCTCTTTAAAAGTCACTATAGTATCTGCTTCCACTACCTCCACCGGCAGCGAGTTCCAGGCACCCACCACCCTCTGTGTAAAAAACGTGCCTCATACATCACCTTTAAACCTTGCCCCTCGCACCTTAAACCCATGGCCCCTGGTAACAGACTCTTCCCGACCCTGGGAAAAAGCTTCTGACTGTCCACTCTCTCCATGCCCTTCATAACCTTGTAGACCTCTATCAGGTCACCCCTCAACCTCCGTCATTCCAGTGAGAACAACCCAAGTTTCTCCAACCTCTCCTCATAGCTAATGCCCGCCATACCAGGCAACACCCTGGTAAATCTTTTCTGTACCGTCTCCAAAGCCATCACATCCTTCTGGTAGTGTGGCGAACAGAATTGAACATAATATTCCAAATGCAGCCTAACTAAGGTTCTATAAAGCTGCAACATTATCTGCCAATTTTTAAACTCAATGCCCTGGCTGATGAAGGCAAGCATTTCATATGCCTTGTTGACTACCTTCTCCACATGCATTGCCACTTTCAGTGACCTGTGTACCTGTACACCCTGAGCCCTCTGCCTATCAGTACTCTTAAGGGTTCTGCCATTTACTGTATATTTTCCATCTGGATTGGACCTTTTTTTTCCAGAATAATCTCCATCTGCCATCTCTCTACCCAAGTCACCAACCGATCTATATCCAGCTGTATCCTTTGATGGTCCTCATTGCTATCCACAATTCTACCAACACTGATCCCTGAGGAACGCCACTAGTACACAGCCCTCCATTCAGAAACCCACCCTTCCACTGCTTCCCTCTGTCTTCTATGACCGAGCCAGTTTTTTATCCATCTTGCAAGCTCACCTCTGGCCCAGTGCGACTTTAAGGTGCTAGTGAGTCCACATCTGACGGATTGTTTCCAGTATTCATCACCCAAGTGCATTTGAAGCAATTCAAAGAAAGTTTAGCATGCCAATATCTGGAAAAAATGGATTGTCTTGTAAGGAAATGCTGGACAGTCTCAGCTTGTACCTACTGGAGTTTAGAAGAGTAAGAAGCGAATTGATTAAAACATATATGATGATAAGCAGTCTTGTCAGGGTAGATGTGGAGAGGATGTTTCCTCTTATGGGAGATTTGAGAACTAGGGGTTGCTGTTTAAACATCTGGAGTCACCCATTTAATGCAGAGAATTGGCGAAAAAGAAATTCTTGCAGAGTGAGTGTCTTTGGAACTCTGCCTCTGAAAAAATGAAGGGGGATCATGCAAAGTAGGACATATTGCAAGAAGAATGATGAGGAGTGTGCCAAACAGGAAGTGTTACCTGGGGTCAGTGAATAACTATCTTACCTTCATTGACGGCCAAAGAGAATGAGAATTAAGAAGTCAACACTTCAAAAAAGAGGTTGCGAATGAAACCTGCCGACATTTGCAGTTATATCTCAACAAGGACATTAAGTAGTATGTCCTACGCTTGCCATGACTAGCATATATAGTAGCGTATAATAACTAGCATCGTTATTGTTTGACATGACGGGTTCCTTTCAGGCTGCTCCTAGAGTTAAGTGACATATCACATCTTGCAGAGCATTGCTTCATCAAGAAAGCAGTGGAGGTTGTTGCTACACAGTGAAAAATATTCTTGTGTTTCTCTTTTGACAGAGATAGGCACAAGGAGCAAGAATGAAGTTTTGCAAAGATTGCAAGTATCATTATGTTCAGGGTGCTACTGACAGCCTACAGATTGCCTTGTTTCGTCCTGATTCAAACCTGGTCATTTTAACCAACTGACAGCAATTCCACTCCTCTATGCAGTTACTGTGCAATCATGTGGGTGATTTCTCATAAACCTTACAGTCACCACAGCACCCTCATTCTGCAGCAGTCCACCGTGTTAATTGTATTAGATAACCCTGATAAGTCAAAGGCTGACTACTGGGTGACAAGAGTAATCCACTTGTAACATACATCATGGTCTAATCTGGACATTTATACATATACACAGCATCTTCATAATAAGAGTTGTGCTGTCAATAAGAATATTCTGAAGCTCGCATCAGTGTCCTCAAGCATTCACTATCTGGACTACTCTGGAGGAAAGCTGCAGTTTTTGGCTGAACTGACATCAAAGATTTGTGATATACTGCATGGTACACTGGCCATTGTAGGGTAACAGTCTATGCCAGCGTCTAACAGGCAAAAGCTGGGGAGCAAGAGGAACAACAAGTACAGCGGGATGTGTAGAAAGTGCACCAAGAATTGGAGGAAGTGGAAGGAAAGATGCCACAAAGACGGAACTGGTCTGCCCACGTTCTTCATGATCAAATTATCAATGTGCACTTTCAGTAGATTCAACTAAACCTCCTTATTCACCAACATTCCTGCACTTTTTACCTTTACTCCATTACTCTGATAATGATGAAATACAAACCACAAGATAATGCTAATGTCAATGCAATGTTAAAAATGAAAGCTTGCCAAAGTACACAAAATGAAGTGATTCAACATTGTACGTTCCAGTTGTATCTGTCTTTTGTGAGCCTTTGTCTATCCTGGTGTTTCTATGATGTGCTTCCCCATTAGCTAGAGTACTGCTGGTAGAAGGCTACAGCCCTTCAAGTGGGACCTGAGATTGCCTTGAAGGACAATCTCTAGCAGCTCTGGACCTAGAAGGCCCATTTCATCATCTCACCACAAGGCAGCAATTGGTCCATCTGTTGAGAGGTAACAGGAAGTGCAATGTTGGAGCACTAAGACAGACAAAGGCATAAGGAAGATTGGTTTTAATTGAGGATGATAAGATCATTGTTTGTTGTTACATAGGAAAAATTTTATGAAACTTTATGTTGGTGACTTTTATCGCTGTTGGTAAAAGGGGCTGTTGTGATAGGGAGTGTGAAATGGATGTGAGCTTGGTAATAGGTGAGCTTGTGTTGTTCTGGAGAAGAGAAGCAGAGTCCCTTAATCCCTGGCATTACGTGGGGTTCATGATGCCAGTTCTCATTCCTCCACCCTCTCTTCCTCCTCCTATTTCCCTCCTCACAGAGTTTGATCTCTTTCTTCACTGTTCTACTTGCTGGTGCTGTTGTGCAAGAGAAGGCAATGAAAGAGTTGCCCCATACCCAGGTTTGGTAGTTTTCAGATTCCACAGCACCTCTCCCAAAGTGTCACATACCTCTCCAGGATCTCAACACACAGCTCCTACCAATTCTGCATCTCACCATCAACATGTGGATAGCCCATTCATTTGTATAGGTTTACGTGCCATCTTTCAGGTACGTTTGGTGAATGATGTATGAACTTGAGGACTTGTGACAATGATGGTTTCAAATCCTTGCCTCTTAATGGTTGGCCCAGCTGTGAGATGTTGTAATAGGATTGGAGCAATCTGTTGGGTGCACTGTGTAGACTGCAGAGGAAGAAGTGAACAATGCCGGCAGCAGCTGGCAAACAGCACAACGACTCTGCAGCATCGCAAGAAACAGTGCTATCAAAATTCATTTCTAACCTTTCCGATCATTACTGAGTGAGACTGTCTGGAGCTGTGCACCAAACATTCACCTGCTGACCTATGGGCAGATACGTTACCAGCAGCCACTAGGTTGTCTAAAATGGAACTGTTAGACCATTTAAAATCATTTTACTGTGATAGCGGAGAAGGAAATTCTGATTAAATGCATTAAGTGCATCCTGCTCATTGACGGTGTTGTTTCGGGGCCTTCCGATCATGGCATTTTGCAGCATGTGAATGCCTGCTGTGATGTAACTGGTCTGGAGGCTGCATTCGTAGGGGTTTCTTTGGATGTTTCAGGGTCGTTCTGTAACCTGTAATGCCGATTATATTACAGCATATATTGTACTCTCTCGTTATGTCCCATTCAAATCTCACTAAATCATATTAAATACTGATGGGGTAAGGTGAGGGAAGTTAGGTTTGGAGGGATGGAAATTGAGGTCACTGAGAGTATGCTCTCATCATTCAAAAGACAAAGTGTGCACTGCAGGTTTGTTGAAATGTACACCACCCAGTGACAAGAAGCACCTGCTGCCATTATTTGTTTGGTGAAATCAGATAGTTATTGCAACATCGAAATCATGACAATAAGGCATCTTAACTGCTAATTACAGCTTCCTGAGTGACAAGATGTATGGCAATGGGACAACCATAACATTTTATACCAACTTAGCTTTAAAGAGCATTAAGGTTGTTGGGTATAGCTTGATTTTCAGAACATGAGGTGTGAGCAACCCAAGGCATTAAAGATGATTTATTGGCCTCACTAACACCTTCAAAAGCACACGTTTTTGGTAGATTTCATGTGTCAGATTGTAAATAAATAGAGACCGAGGTCTACACGAAAGATCATAAACTTAATTTGACGGCATTACATAAAAGGCATGGTTTTATTTTCCTGGTCTGGATTTGTTTATGTGAACTTACACACAGTTAAATGGAGCAGCAATGAGCCACGATCAAGAAAAGTCACTAATGAGCTAGAAAGTGTTCATATTACTGACCACAAGACCAAATAAATCAATATATAGCCTGTTTACAAACTTTAAACTTTCCACAAACATTTGTGATTAATTATACTACCATCGGGCAAGTAACTATAGCATGAAAGGGCAGTTGTTGGCCATTGCATGCTTTTGTTGGTATTGAAGTTTCAGCACAGAAAGACTATAAGATCATAAGATTTAGGAGTAAAATTAGGCCATTCAGCCCACCAAGTCCATTCCACTGTTTGATCATTGTTGATGTGTTTCCCATTCTTCTGCCTTCTCCTCATAACCCTTGATCCCCTTACTAATCAAGAACCTACTTATCTCTGTCTCAAATACACTCAATGATTGGCCTCCAGAGCCTTCTGGAACAATGATTTCCACAGATTCACCACTCTTGAGGCTGAAGAAATCTTTTTTCATCTCATTTGTAAGGGATCATCCCTTCATTTTGAGGCTCTGCCCTCAAATCCTAGTTTCTTCTCAAGTGGAAACATCTTCTTTATATCCATTCTATCCAGGCCTCTTGGTATTCCATAAATTATAATACAAATTCCCCTCACCTTTCTGAACTCCGTCAGGTACAGACCCAGAGTCCTCAACCGGTCCTCATATGACAAGACTTTCATCCCTAGGGTCATTCTTCTCAACCTCCTCTGGACTCCTTCCAATACCAAGACATATCCTCAGATAAGGGGCTCAAATCTCCTCACAATTTTTCACATGCAATCTGACTAGAGCCTTACGCAGCCTCAGCAGTACGTCTCTACTCTTGAAATGCGCCCTCTCGAAATTAATGCTAACAATGCAGTTGCCTTCCTAACTTCCAACTGAATCTGCATGTTAACCTTGAAAGAATCCTGAATTAGGACTCCTAGGACTCCTCTTGTGCTTCAGATATCTGAAGACATTCCCTGTTTAGAAAATAGTCTACGCGTCTTATCTTCTTACCAAAGTGCATAACCTTACATTATCCCACATTGCATTACATCTGCCACTTTTTTGCCCACTCTCCTAGCCTGTCCTAGTCCCGTTACAGCTTGTCTATGTCTTCAACACTACCTGTCCGTTCATGTATCTTTGTGTCATCTACAAACTTAGCAACAATGTCCTCAGTTCCTTCATCCAGATTGTTAATATATTATGTTAATAGTTGTGGTCCCAAAACTGACTGCTGAGGAACTCCACTAGTTACCAGCCGCCATCCTTAAAGAAGATCCCTTTCTCCCTGCTGCCTGCCTTCTGCCAGTCTACTAATCTTCTATCTGTGCCAGGACCTTGGCCAACACCATGGCCTTACCTTATTTAGCAGCCTCTTGTGCAGTGCCTTGTCAAAGGCCTTCTAAAAATCTAAACAGATCATGTCCACTGGATCTCCTTTGTCTAACTTGCTCATTACTGTTTAATTTGTTCATAAGTCTATGTTGGTAAAAACTGAAAGAACTGTGGATGCTGTAAATCAGAAACAAAAACCAGAAATTGCTGGAAAAGCTCAGCAGGTTTGGCAGCATTTTGGAGAGAAATCAGAGGTAATGTTTCAGGTCAAGTGAGCCTTCCTCAAAACTGCCATTGAAATGCTACGTTGGTACTAGTTTCACATCCAAATTATCCTAATCTCATTATCCTTCTCTTTACCTGTGTCCTTTAATGTTTCCCTTTCTCAAATATGTATCTGCTTTCTGTTTAAATGACATGAATGACTTTGCTGTGTGCATTCACACATTCCATACTTGACTGAACTTTGAATGAAAGTGTTTTCCTAACATCCCTCATTAACCTTTCTAATGACGCTGATTTCACTTCCCTTCTTTGCTGATCCATAGGCCAATGGACAATGGCCCCAGACTTTGCTACAGCAGGGGATCTCATCCTGCCTGCTGTTAGTTAGACTCAGCCCTTCACATTTAGCTTAAAATCTTTTTTCTGCACCAAGTTGCTGACAGTGTGATTTGACAGCACAGCAGCGAGGGAGACAAAGCATCAGGGAGCTAAATGAACAGAACAACTAATAAGGTATCCTCTTAAACAATTCAAGTTAGGGATTGAGAAATGGCACAAGACATACTGAGAAAACAAGTAAATTAAAGAGTGAATTCAATATCAAATCAGCTACAGAAAGAGAAACAAGGAGGGAAATAAACCCCAGATTAAAAGAGCAATAAAATATAAAATAAGTTGTCAAGCAAAAAATAATTTTACACTTTGCAAATCACCCTGATAAATTTGAAGCCTAAACAAATGAGAGTTTGGTTTTATCATGGTTATTTTTTGGTGATTAGCGGCAAATAACACATTACATTGTTGAAAGGATACTAAGGCTTATAACATGACTTTGTTGCAAGTTTCATGCACAGTTAATGGTCACCTTTCTAAACTCTTTGGAAATGCTAAGATAAAGAAATGGTTCACAAAGTTCATGGCAGACAGATGTAATTCTGCCAGCAATTTCTATATAAGTGTGGAAAAAAAACAGTGGGAGTTAACAGTCAGGATAAATGGGAAGGTGATGGCCTCGTGGTATTATCGCTGAACGGTTTACCCCAGAGACCTAGGTAGTGGCCTGGGGACTGAGTTCAAATCCTGCCATGGGAATGGTAGAATCTGTACTGAATTTTAAAAAATCTGGAATTAAGAATCTAATTTTATGAATGCCTTTTAGGGAAAGAAACTTCTTTTCTTACAGCACCTTCATGTGATTCTAGACCCACAGGAATGTGGTTGGCTCTTAACTATTCTCTGGGTTGGGAAATAAATACTGGCCTTGCTAACGATGCCCTCATCCCATGAATGAATGGAACAAAAACAAAGTGTACTGAAGAAATACAGCAGATCTGGCAGCAGCCGTTGAGAGAAAAATGGAGAGAATGTTTCAAGTCCAGTAACACTTCATCAGAGCTCATGTATTTCACTGTGTTTCATCTGAAGTTACTGCATCTTTTAGCTATAAATAGCTGCAAGTGGCATCAGTCTAATTATAATCTAGAGAGCAAATTCTGGCCAAAAGTTGCATTGTTTACTTATTCAATTTAATTAATTAATTTACTTTACTTACACTTTTACAACTTCGAACATTTGTAGTGAATTCCCCCTTGACATTTTCTTGCTGTAGTTAATACAGTTCTAACTTTTCAAACTTCTTCAGAACTGTATCACATCAACCCTAGCATCACGAGTAAAGTTGAGGCAATTTGTTACATGACAGAATTCCCCCTTTGATATCCAACATGCACCCACTCTACATGTGACCGCTTCTGGTGTCAGTTACAACAGACAACACATTGATAAGGACGCTAATGCATGTGCGGTGAATGTCCACTGGGAGTGTGCAGTATAGGCAGATCATGGTCAGAAGACGTTGCAAGTTATTTTGTTTAATCTATTTTAGCTAATTTAATGTTATTGACATGCTGGCTCCAGTATCTAATTGAAAGTCTGTGGGATGCCCATCCACTTATAGCTAGCACTTTGGCTTCAAAGTGGGCTAGTGAATGACCACAATAAACATGGTCATCTCATATTCTAGGGTTGGGGTGGGAAAGGTAGCCAGGTGTAGGTGCATGTAGAAAGGTTGGTTGGTGACTTGAGGAAGTCTGAACCTGTGAGGTTTATGGGATGGTCTACCAGGAAGGGGATATGGATATTTAGGGGCTCGCTAACAAGATTATGCTGAGCTGGAAGCTCCTGGTAGAAGAGCACTCACTGTTTCCTTCCCTCATCCTGACCTGACCTGAAATGTCACCTCTGCTATACTGATAAAACTTTTAGTTATCTCGGGGCAGTCACTTGGAAGAAATACTGGGATTTTCATATTAATCAATTGAAACCTGCATCTCCTTTCTAACCGATTAAAGATTTAACAGCCATCTTAGTTTTGTTCAATACATTCACATCAGTTCTATGACCCTTTGATCTTTTGCTTATAAATTCTGTGTCTGATGCCACCTCTCTCACTAACACCTGAAGAAGGAGCGAGACTCCGAAAGTTATGTTTTCAAATAAACCTGTTGGACACTAACCTGCTGTCATGTGATATTTGACCTAGTCCACCCCAGTCCAACACTGGAACTCCACATCATCTGGAATTTGTTAGTGGTCAACGGGGAAGGAAGTGGCTATGAGCATGCTTGGAGTGTGCAGAGTAAATGTGCTGGACGACATTGCAGCAAACAGTGACTGTGCAGCTTTTAAAGGCAAAGGACAGCCCCAGACACACCTGTTCCTTCTGTCTTCCTGGGAGTCAACCCAAGGAAAGCGATGGGCCCGGATGGTGTACCCGGCTGAGCCCTCAGATCCTGTGTGGGCCAGCTGGTGGAGGTATTCACTGACATCTTCAACCTCTCCCTCCTAGAAGCCGAATCCCCACCTGCTTCAAGAAGACCACTATCATCGCCGTACCTAAGAAAACACATGCAGGGTTCCTTAATGACTACCGCCCAATAGCTATGACATCAATAATCACAAAGTGCTTCGAGAAGCTGGTTATGGCCCACATCAACTCCAGTCTCCCGACCTGCCTCGATCCCCTACAATTTGCCTACCGACATAACAGGTCAACAGAGGATGCCATATCCTTAGCCTTGCACCCTGGAACATCTGGACATCAAAGACACCTACATCAGACTCCTGCTCATTGACCACAGCTCCACCTTCAACAGCGTTATCCCCTCCAGACTGATCTCAAAGCTCTGTGACCTTGGTCTTGGCTCTGCCCTCTGAAATCGGGTCCTCAGCTTTTTGATCCACAGACTGCAATCAGTGAGGATAGGTAACTGCACCTCCTCCACAATAACACTCAGTACTGGAGCCCCCCAAGGATGCGTCCTCAGCCGCCTACTGTATTCCTTGTACACCTACAACTGTGTTGCCAAATTCCAAATTAATGCCATCTACAAGTTTGCTGACGACACTACCGTAGTTGGACGGATATCTAACAATGACAAGTCAAACTACAAAAGGAAGATAGAGGGCTTGGTGATGTGGTGCAACGAAAACACTCTCTCTTTCAACATCGGCAAAACTAAAGAACTAATCATCGACTTCAGAAAGAAAGGAGGAGAACACGCCCTCATCTACATCAACGGAACTGAGGTTGAGAGAATGAAGAGCATCAAGTTCCTTGGAATGATGATAACTGACAACCTGTCCTGGACTTCCGATGTGGAAGCGACAGTCAAGAAGGCAGCTGAGGAAATTTGGCATGTCCATATGGACCATCACCAACTTCTACAGATACACCATTGAAAGCATTCTATCTGGGTACATAATGGCCTGGTATGGCAACTGCTCTGACCAGGACTGTAAGAAACTACAGAAGGTGCTGTGCACAGCCCAGACAATCACGGAAGCCAACCTTCTATCCATAGACTCCATTTACACAGCTCGCTGCCACAGAAAGGCTGCTAACATCATCAAAGACCCATAATACCCTGGTAATGTTCTCCTACAGCCTCTTCCATCAGGCATAAGATATAGAAGCCTAAACACACGCACAAGCAGATTCAGAAACAACTCTTTCCCAGCTGTTAACAGACTGATGAATGGACTCTGTAGCCCCAAATAACGCTGATCTTGCTTATGTTGATCTTGTCTCGTGCATGCCCTGTGCAATTGAACCTGTATGTCTCTGTGTAAGTCTTTTTGATCTGTACATCCTTTGCTTACAATGATCTGCCTGTACTGCTGGTAAACAAGGTCTTTCACTGTATTTCGGTACACGTGACAATAAATCAATCAATCAATCAATCATTGGTCAGAGGACCATGCACTCTACAGCGCACAGGCACACTGACTACTCCCTGGCCATCCTATAACATTGACCCTCTCTGTGTGTGGTGGCTTCCTGGCAAGCCACTGTTGGACACTCTGACATTTATCCATTTGTGCACAGGGGGATTGAAACAATTGAGATGTTGGACAAGAGGTCATCATGACCCAGTGCCTTGTGCGTGCATTATTCTCCCTACTTCTAGATGGTCCAATAAGCTCTCAGTGCAGACTTCCATCCATGCAGCCTCACCTTTAGCCATGAAGTACTGCCAGATTGTTCTAAAATGCATTCAATCCCTACACAGAGAAACTCACAAACATTATTTGCATCAGGAACATTTATGCAGAAAGTAATAATCATGTACAAGTTGTTTTTACCCCTTCCACCAAAGTGCCCTCAGTAGGTTTCCTTCTTTCCCTTCCAGTACGTCTGAGTCCAGTGTCTGGTTCTGTTGTGAAAAAGCTATAAAGATGGCATAACTTTTACACCATGACCAATGGTTCCTTGGGTGCCATTGATTTTTTTCTTTTCTCAGCTTGACTATTATTGGAAAAATTTAAAGGTTCTATTTCACTTATGCTAAGTCAAAAAATGGAAGGGCATTACCAGCTCCCTCAGTACAGTTTCACGTACAGTGAATTACTTTAAAATGCATTCACCTTTCTTATACTGAAGTGACTTTACAAACACCAAGATACCTCAGCAAGAGTGAGCTGAATGAGCTGTGGACCTCATTTTGAAATGTTGGCCAGTGCCCTAAGAAATTGTCTTTACCATAAATAAAATCCAAAAGAACTGCGTATGCTGTAAATCAGGAACAAAAACAAAGTTGCTGGAAAAGCTCATCAGGTCTGGCAGCATCTGTGGAAGAAAAAACAGTTAACGTTCCGGGTCTGGTAACCCTTCCTCAGAACTTGGGTCACTGGACCCAAAACGTTAACTCTGTTTTTTCCTTCACAGATGCTGCCAGACCTGCTGAGCTTTTCCAGCAACTTTGTTTTTGTGTCTTTACTGTAAGACTGAACACCAGAACAGGGCTGTCACAACATTTCCAATCCTGCAGCATATACCATACAACTTATAATGAGCAAAAGCCCTTAGCAAAGGGAAAAACACCCAATGGCGCTTTATGGGGGTGTTAGCAGACAAAATTAAATATAATTAAACATCACATAAAGGCAGGTGACTAAAAATTTTATTAAAGAGGTAGAAGGCTAACTTGGATATCTCTCCAAAATAGGATCATGAGGATAGCGATGTGCAATTAACCTGAACCTGTTTGGTGCAGTACAGGCAGCATGCCGACTTCATGTGCCAGTGCTAAACATGCAAAAACCATAACTTGCTAGTAACAGTTAAAGCCGTCCTGTGCTGCTAAATGCTAAGCTGCACCTTTTAAAGAGAAGCTGCATTGTGGCTGAAGCAAGTGCTGGCAGTCAGGCAGGAAGTGGGTCTAACCTGTGAGAGATTGTAGAATTTAAAAACTTGGAATCAGCTGGCTTCAAGGTTTTGGTCACTGCACTGGAGGCTTTGGTGTAGAAGGTAGTGTGCTCTATCCATAGTTGGGAGAGATGTGGGAGAAGTGGTACTTCAGTCACATACTCAAAAGGTAGAAAGGTAGTGTAAGCAGTGATCTATGGGGTCAATGCCTCAAAGACCTGGATGTGGCACTGCAAGACATTCAATGTCCTAATACAAGTGGTCAAAATCAATGAATATAACTTTAAATGCCATATTCCATGAATATCAACACTTTCTTCAGCCACTGTTGTAACTGCCACAGCCCCCATCACTCACAAGCAACAATCGCTATCAATCATCATTCATACCTAGCACTCCTTTGTCTTACCTCATCCTCACGTACACAGCAGTATTGCAAGTCCGAGCCTGTTGTCCTATATCAGGAAGGCAACATTCATTATGGAATTCTAACAGTACCCCAGGTTCTGAAATAGTGCATTTGAAAGATGGGACTTGTAGACAAGAGCTACACAATGTAATCATGCAAGGCCATGTGTAGGCTCTGACGTTGAATCATAATAGCCTTCCACCAGCCATGTTGTATCTAATGCCATAGTGCTGTGTAAAAGCACAAACATACAAATGTCAAAATTAGAAACAGAATTGAATCATTTGATCCATTTTACCTACTCAACCATTCAATAAGAAGGTGGCTGATCTGTATGTATGTCAAATTCCACATTCCCATCTATCCCAGATAAGCTTTGAGTCTCCTGCCTAACAAGATTCTATCTACCTTTGCCTTAAAAATGTTATAAAAGGTGATTTTTCTTTCACCAGCTTCTGAGGCAGAACTCTAAACTTGTACAACCCTATATGACCTAAAAGGGTGACCCCTAATTTTAAAACAGTGCCCCTAGTTTTGGATTCACTCAGAAGAGGGAACATCCTTTGCCTATCTGCCTTATCAAGGCCATTCAGAACCTTTCACATTGTAATCAAGTCATCCTTAATTTTGCTAAGTGGAAACAAGCCCTGCCTGTCCCATCTACTGCTCATTCCAGATATCAGTCCAGTAATCCTTTTCCAATCCATCTCCAACACATCCTTTACATCGTTTCCTAAATAAATAAACCAAAACTGCACACAGTATTTGAGATGTGGTCTCACCGATGCCCTGTATAACTGATGAATAACATCCTTACCTTTATGTTCAATTCTTTTTGCAATAAAGTATAGCATTCCAACAACATTCTTCAATACCTACCATACCACCACACTAACATTTGTGACTCATGTACTCGAAAGCCTAGATTCCTTTGCACCTCGGAATTCTGCAATCTTTCTCCATTCAAGTAATTGTTTTTGATCCTTCCTACTAAAATGAGCATCTTCAAAATTTCTCACGTTACTTTCCATTTGCCAGATTTTTGCCCTCAGACTGCAATCTCCTTATGTGTTTTGCACAACATACTTTCCCAACTACCTTTGTGACATCTGAAAATTTACCTATCATGCCTTCCCTCACTTCATCTAAGTCATTGATATAAATTGTGAAATATTGAGGCTTCAGCACAGACTCACAGACACTGAACATCTCCTCCCAATCAGAAAAGACCCATTTAAGGATGCTTTGTTTTCTCACCATCCAGCCAATCTTCTATCCATGCTAATATGCTACCCACTACATTATAAAGTTTTGTCTTTCACAATAATTCAGAATGTAGAACTTCATTAAATCCTTCTGGAAGTCCAAGTATAGTATATCAATATGGTCCCTTTTATCCACAGCACATGTTTCTCCATCTAAGAATGCAAATAAATTGGTTAAAAACAATTTCCCTTTCACAAAATTATGCTGATTCTTCTCAATTGCTTTGAGTTTTTCCAAGTGCTAACTTTTAATGTCCTCAATGATCAATTCTAACACACTCTAGCATGTATCAAGCTAACTGGCCAATAGTTCTCTGTTTTCTGCCTCTCTCCCTTCTTGAATGGAGGCTTTATATTTGCTATTTTCCACTGTGATGGAACCTTACCTGAATACAATAAGTAACACCAATAAGTAACACAAAGTAACACCAACACATCCTATGTGTTGTAGAGATAACAAGGTGTAGAGCCGGATGAACACAGCAGGTCAAGCAGCATCAGAGGAGCAGGAAAGCTGACGTTTCGGGCCTAGACCCTTCTTCAGAAAAATACACATCCTATAGGTTGTCAGGAATGGAGAGTTTGAGAGACAAAAATAGACTGGAAAGGTTACAACATTTTTCACTGTAGCATAGGAGACTGAGGGGTGACCATATTGAGGTTTATAAAATCCTGAGGAGCATAGATAAGGTGAACGACAAGGGTCTTTTCCCTAGGGCGGGCAAGTTCAAAACTAGGAGGCATATTTTTAAAGTGAGAGGGTAAATATTTAAAAAGGACATGAGGGGCAACTTTTTTACACAGAGAGTGGTTCCTGTGTGGAATGAACTTCCAGAGGAAGTAGTGGATGCACGTATCGTTACAATGTTTTGAAGACATTTGGATACGTTCCTGAATAGGAAAGGTTTGGAGGGATATGGGCCGAGTACAGGCATGTGAGACAAGTTTAGTTTGGGAACATGGTTGGTGTGCACTGACTGAGCTGAAAGATCTGTTTCCATGCTGTTCTATGACCCTATCTCATTAGACATGAGATAGGATGAAGTCCACCAAGAAACCAGAGACGTATCAAGCTACAGCTCCACGAATTTGGTACATATGGCTTCCCCAGTGATTCACAATTAACAAGTTATTCTGTTCTGTCAATCTCTTGATCCGCAGATATTACTACTTTTATTTTATGTACTCTACAGTGAAGACAGAAACAAAATATTTACTTCTTGCATCCACCATTCCATTATTATCCATTATTAACTTTTCATTCTCACTTTCTAGAGGACTAACACTCATTTCTCTTTTCCTTTCCAGAAAGCAATAGAAACTAATCTTACCTGTTGACATTTCTAGCTAGCTTGCTTTGATACTCGAATTTCTTACTCTTGATTCACCATTTAATCATTCTCCACTGTTCTTTGTACACTGTTCAGTCATCTGGGCTTTCCCTCAACTTTGCTTAATTATATATTTCCATAAGTCTGATGCTTTCTTTAACTTCTTCAGTTACCCACAGATAATGGGACCTTCTCTCCCACTGCAAATTACTGTCCACACCTGAGCAGAAATCCCAAAAACTGGAATCAGACAGGCAGAAGTCATCTGGACTTTTGCTGTTTGCAGACAACAGTGTCAATCCCCATCATTATATAATTCCACACTAGCAACACATTCCTTGTTGCTTGCCCCACTTCAGTCATTTTCTGTACCACGTGCCATGGCCAATTTGCGAAGACATCTCATGGCTCTCACTTTCCAACAAGTTGAGAGCTCTTCAAGTGTATTGGGCAGTTGCAGAGACTGGAGATTGGAGTTAAAATGGTGAGAAAAACAATGTTGAAGGGGTGCAAGTTGATACTTTAGCGGGGGAGGCAACAGAGCATGACAGGGATTTGTGTCATGTAGGAGGAGGGAGCTTGTCAATGATCAATCAGCACCCTTATTTCCATGGCGAGAAAATGAACTTCCAGACCTAGCATGTTTACTTTGTTATGCCTGGGGCATGCAGACTTAGATCAGGTGACTAGGCATGTGATGGCCATTTAAACATGGCATCAGCAGACAGGAATGCTGGTATTTCCCAACATTGTCAAATAATTCTGACTGCAGTACATGGGAAAATCGGACTAATATCGATGAGCGGGGAACTATACAAGCATAGTAGGTAGTTAATGAGTCAATGAGTTAACTAAGCCTCTCAGCGAGAAACCCTTCATGAACTTGATGAAAATGTGGAAATATGGTAAGATTTAGTGCATAGTTCTTTTTAAATATTTTCTACTCTCAAAATGAATAACTGTAGACTTCATCACATTGTATTTTACCTACTAGTTCTTTCCCACTCACTCAACCTATCTATATCCCTCCACAAACTACATCATCTTCACTGCTTACTTTTTCATCTAACTGTATATTCAGTAATATTATGTTTAGTTCATTCATGGGAATTTCTTCATTCACTGGCTAATCCAGTGTTTATTTCCCATTCCAGCTGCCCTTGAGAACGTAGTGGCGAGGTGCCTTCATGAACCGCTGCAGTCTATTTGCTATAGGTGCACTCACAATACCATTTTGGGAGGAATTCCAGGATTTTGCCCCAGTGACACTGAAGGAATGGTTATATATATCCAAGTCAGGATGGTGAGTGGTTTGGAGGTAAACTTTCAGGTAGTGATGATCTCATGTATCTGCTGCTCTTGTCCTAATAGATTGGTGGTACTTTGGATTTTGGAGGTACTGTTTAAGGAGCTTTTGTGATTTTCTGCAGTTCAGTGTAAATGGTACACAATGCTGCTACTAAGTGTGGATTGTGCACGGATTGAATGCTTATGGATATGGTGCAAATCAAGCAGATAGCTTTTTTCTGAATGCTGTCAAGTTTCTTGTGTGCTTTTTGGGTTCCACTAATTCTGGGAGAGTGGAAGTATTTCCTCACACTCCTGAATTGTGCCTTATAGGTGGTGGACAGGTTTTGGGGAGTCAGGGGATGAATTACTTGCTGCAGAATTCCTAGCTTCTGACCTGCTCCTATATTCACTGTATTTAAATAGCCAGACTAGTTCAGTTCAGATCAATAACAAAATCAAAATATTGATAGTGCAGATTCAGAATTGGTAATGCCATTAAATGTCAAGGGGCAGTAGTTAGATTCTCTCTTATTGGAGATGGTCATTACCTGGTATTGGTGTGGTGCTGAATGTTACTTTCTCCTTGTCAGTCCAACTCTGAATATTGTCCAGGTTTTGTTGCCATATGAATATAAGAAATAGGATCATGAGTAGGTTGTTCAGCCCCTCCAGCTTGATTTGCCATTCATTGGCTGATCCCAACATTCCTCACTTCCATTTTCCTGTGTTTTCCCCGTAATCATTGATTCCCAGACAGATGAAGACTGTATCTATCTCAGCCTTAAATATGCACAAGGATTCTGCTCTCACAGCTGTTTGTGGCAAGGAGTTCCAAAGATTCACAACCCTCTTGAGAGAAGAAATTCTTCATCATCTCAGTCTTAAATCTTTATTCTGAGATTATGCTCTCTGGTCCTAGATTCTCCCAGGAGGGGAAATGCTCGCTCAGCATTTACCCTGTCAAGTGCCTTAAGAAGGCTATATGTTTCAATGAGATCACCTCTCATTCTTCTAAACTCCAGAGAATAGAGTCCCAACCTGTTCAGCCTTTGCTCAAAGGATTGTCCCTCCATACTAGGGATCATTACAGTAAAACTTCTCTGAACTGCATCCAATGAAAATATATCTTTTCTTAAGTATGGGGATTAAAACAGTTCATAGTACATGGTACAGATGTGGTTTCACCAGCAGTAAGGATTCCCTACTCTTAAACTCCAACTCCCTTGAAAATAAGGGCCAATATTTTAATTTTCATTCCATTGCATTTTAACATAGATTTGTTCAGTATCTGAGGAGTTGTGAATGGTGCTGAACAGTGTGTAATCATTAGCAAACATCCCCACTTCCAACGTTATTGGGAGAAAGTCATTGGTAAAGCTGCTGAAGATGGTTGGACCTAGAACACTTAGGTTCCTCATCTGAGTATTAATATAAATTGTTAATAGTTGACATCCAACCATTGATCTTTACAGTACCCCACTGTTATAGCCTGTCAATTTGAAAATGCATTGTTAATTCCTACTGTTTTTTTTCTGAGTCCTAATTTTGTGTAGTAACCTCATGAATAACAATTATTGCAATTAAAAAAAAATCAAATGTACTCCATCTTCTGGTTTGTCCTTATAGCTACTTGTCCAAAATTTAGTCATACACCGAGCTGCGCATCAAGAAAGGTGAATCCCTTTCAGTTACAGCAAGTAAGAGTTGACATGCTGCTCACAAAGTGCAGTCATTAGCACTCTGCATCTTGGGGAAGTCTATAATCAGACCAAAGCTCCATGTTCAGAGCTGCTTCTCTCCAATAAAGAGAGATTTACATGTAATTAGCTGTCATTGAACAGAGAACAACAATAAACTAACTTCTTCAACAGTAAATGGCATACTGCAACACATTACAAAGATCTCCAACTCCTGGAAGAAGCCAAATGCTTAAAGGTTCTTGTTCGTGATCACCTTCACAACGTAACCCTTGTTTTCCTTTGTGGTTGCAGTTGTGGTTGCAGAAGTTGATAGATTTTATCAAAGATGAATGCCCAGCACCTTATTCCTTACTGCAATTCTGGTAGGGGCACTTCTTGAATACCTTGAGCAAGTATGCTCCTGCTGAAATGTTTTCACCCAATCCTCCTCCTCCCCTTCCTTTTGTGCAATTGCCTGTGCTCATTAATCAAGTTATACCCCATCGTACAGGAAATTCCTACTTGTCCAACCATTTCTAGAAGCAACTGGCCGGTATTGAAGACTTGAAGTCAGTCCTTCAGAACATTCCCACACCCTTACATTTTGTAGATTTGTGGAACTTGAAATAACTATACAAAACAGCAAATATTTATAGCAACAACCAAATAAAAATTCACTAGTATCTAACCTGAAAATTGTTGATCATTCTTTTAAATAAAGCTGATAAGTGATCCTCCTTGAAATGAATATGTGTTCAGCTGCGTGTTGTAAAGAGAGGAGTTTGGATGGAGTGTTGAATTCCAACATTACACTGCTCCAATCAAATTATGCTTTGAATTCCCTGCATACCTCTGCCGGATGTTCACAAAACCAAATGCCCTCATCAAATTCTTGTTCGTTTCAATTTACGCATGCTATACATAGACTTTTTTCAACGTAATAAGCACTAACAAGCTCAAAATCTGATGCATAGCCTTTACGGAGTAATTTGGAGGAGAAAAATGTAGAGAAGTGAAGATGTTTAGGGAGTTAATCCCACCTAGTCAATGGAATAATGCCTTGAATGCTGCAGTGGAAATTAGCCTAGATTATGCATTTATAATCCTAGATTAGGAGAGAACACAACTTCACAACAGAATTGAATTAAGTTTGCTATTAGCTCATCGATGATACACATATAACTGAGAGTGGATTCTTAGAGATACATTTTGTAAATTTGTGCCTACCCAAATGCACAGATCTCTGCTTTCTCTTACCAGAGAATAATGTTGAGCTACCAGTTAACTTTATGTTATATGGATTTTGACCAAATGCCTATAGATTAAGTCAATTATCATTCCCCTCACCCTTCATGAAGTATTAGATTGTTCATAATCTATAACTTCGACTCTGTATCAGATGCCCAATGCAGATTTAGTTAAAATGTTTCATAATGCAGATATAAATAAATTAACAGAATAACTTTTCCCTGAAGGCTGTTTTAGATTCACACCTCAGTACAGATTCAAACTGTCTCTGAAAATGCTTTATGAAGTTGGCAGCTGCATTTTATTTAGCAGAAAAGCTCTTTTTGCCACATCTGGATAGAAGAGGGTGAGAAAAAGTTCATCTTCTCCCAAGATTTCTGCTGTGTTATTACAATTACAAACATATTAATAATGGGAGAAGGTGACAAAGCACCCCATTCTTCTTACGTGCTGCATGGATGAATGATCCATAAAAGAGTCCTTCACATACAGTACTCTATGGCTGTGGGTGGAAAATTACATTATTTGATGATTAGGCAGTAGCTATCAATCAAATAGGAAAGAAAAATCTGTCTGGTGAAACATCTCAAACACCTGATTCCAGTTTAATGGTGGGACTGGACATCTGAGCTCTTTGATTTTACCCTCCTTTGGAACAATTTCACTTTATGATATAAACTGTGAAAGAAAATGTCAAGATAGCAGACTTTCCAATGCTTATCTTGGACAGTAATTCAAAAGATTTGAACTATTTCCTTTCTTACCAAGCCAAACGCTGCATGGCATTTGACTGTGTGCTGAGGATAATAATAATTTTCTGGATCCAATTGTTAAATGCTAATGAAATAGCAACAGATTAACTGTTGCAAACATAGTGTCTGGCCCCCTTTTTTTGTCCTTTTGAGTAGACTGACATTTTAGTACGATCCTGCAAACTGCGAATTGCACCTTCAATGTGTTGGAGTAAATCGTGTGAATAATGACCATACATCAGAACACACAATTCCCTGAACAGCTTATGGCAAGAGGCCAGCATGAATATTGCCTGTAATATTCTGCAGCTTTCAAGATTTTTGTAAAACACTTTCTCGGCAAATGTATGCGGGGATACTCCTATACATCCGTTGCAACTTTAGCACACAAACCATGGAAAACTTGGAAAAGCAACACAAATGACGGAACTCATCCCTTTACTTCAAGAAACTAATCATTGCAAACTGGTCACACATGGAAGCAAAAATGCTGACATTACTTAGCAACTCAGTGATAAACAAAAAAGCTTTGAAGAGAAAATTATTTTGCGCCCTGATTTAAGTAACATATAACGTGTATTTATCCCAAATTCTGCTCCAAGCAAGGTATCATTGCACATAATCTTCTCTTTGTTTAAATTTCCGAAGTCTCCTCAATTTCCAATATATGCTATTTCTTGGAATGATTATCTGTGGAGTGTTCAATCATTAAATATTGTTCCTGATTTGTTAAAACTCTGCATGACATTTACAGGGGGATATGTTGGTGGCATACATCTGCATATTTGTACAGAACTTTAAGATACTTCATTAATGAGGTGGACACAGGGTTAGTTATGTCATTCGAAATGGATACACAGGGACTCTCTATGGTTGTGCATGGGGCACACCATGCTTTCTGGGTGATCAGTGTATTTTTCACAAGCAACAAACTAGTTTTTCATTTCTAGATTTGTCCTCTAGTGATTGTGAGAGGGCATAATGGACATGTCGAGATTGCTTGATAGACTTCCAGCTGTAGGTTGAGATGATACATCGGACACAACAACTAGCAAATGCCTCACACATATTTAATTCACATGTTCTTGCTGGAAGGAACAGGACTTGCCATCATGGTGAATACATTTTTGTACCTGCTGGCAAATAAAGGTTGACAAAGGATGTTACTGCTAGAATGGGGTAAATCCTCAAATTTACCATGCAACTGGTGGAGTAGATTATCCCCCCATCATAAACCTCAGCTGATTTTCATTCCATTTATTTCAAGAGAATGAAATTCAGGCAGATTCTATAGCAAGGAGGCAAACTAACTTGCTATTTTACTATCATGCAGTGAGGACATCATTCCAATGTTTTTATTGAGACAGGATAGGAAAGGAAAATTCGCTTGAGCAGGTCTTGTTGACTTTGTTGTAAGTATCCCTGGTGTAATTGCATTGTCAGGATTGTCCTGATTGGACTTATTGTAAAATGAAGTAATTTACATGTCAAGTTAAATAGGAACTGGAAGTTGAAAAGTGGACGGTTTGAATTGAGGAAGTATCTACAAGAGATAACGGAATTCTTGATTCAGTTAGATTGTTGTAGATATATATTGACATTACGGATAGTCAGCTGAGATTGTTGCAGGCTCACTGTGTGGAAGCAGCCAACTAAATACATTTGAACTGTTGTAATATCAGAAATGTACCAGCCATTTTCAGCACACCAAACTCCCACACAGTAGTATGAAAATGCACAGACAATCTTTCTTTAAACATTTTGTATCTGGGATAAATATTGATAAACATTGGCTGGGACCCACCGACAGGAAGATGGACCCTGAGTTTCATGACATAATTTTGGAACAGTACTGCTGACCATGTAGCACGGAAAAAGTGTCAGCCTTGATTTTCCTGCTCAAGATCTAGAATCTTGTGATTCGGAGGCAATATAACTTCCAACGGAGTCATAGCTGACTTTACACTTAACAATCAATGTCTGAAACTGAAGGAAGAGTGTACTTGGATATGAGAGACTAAGAGGTGTGTTTGATGACAATTTTTTGTTGAGATTTAATTAAATACCATGGCGATGCAACTGAGTACCAAAGTGCTTCCAAGATGCCAAGGGCGTATAGATTGGTTGCAAAAACACTAGCAAAGGAACATAGGACAAGGAAAAGGCTATTCAAGCCTTTTCTTCAGTAAGGTCATGGATGATCTGCATCTTAACTTCAATAATCTGCTTTGAATCAATGTGCCTTTCACCTTTGGCTGGCACAAAGCTATTGATTTCAATTTTAAAGTAGTTGATGGAACTAGCATCCACTCACTTGTGTGGGAGACAATCCTAACATCTGCCATTCTTTGCATGAAAAAATGTGTCAATTTCTCTCCTGAACAACCTGAGTCTGATATGAAGGTCATGTCCCTTTGACTTAGACTTCCCCATCACAGCAAATGTTTGTCTTCCTTACCAATTCTATTCAAAATCCTCAAAAGGCTTTAATCCAATCACCTCTAGTCTTTTCTGAAGAAGGGTCCTGACCCGAAACGTCAATTTTCCTGCTCCTCTGATGCTGCCTGGCCTACTGTGTTCCTCCAGCTCCACACTCTAATCTTTCCACCTTCCAAGTATACAAAGCTAGATTATGCACTGTCTCCTGTGGTATCTAACCCCTGGAGACCGAGTAACATACCGAACCTTTGCTGCTCTCCTTCCAGTTGAGGTGCATTGTCTAGAACTGTATGCAGTGCTCAATATGTGGTTTAATCAGAACTTTGTAAAATCACATCAAAGTTCTAGGTATGAAGGCCCACATTCCATTCACCTTTTTGATTTTGTTTAAATTCATACATTTTAATGATCTATGTACGTGCATATCAAAATCTCTTTGGATTACCACTGCATCCAACTTTTCACCATTTAAATAATACGCAGATTTCTCCATTTATTGGTCCAAAATGTCTGATCTCATGCTTATCAATGGTGAAGTCCATCTGCTACAGTTTTGCCCACTCACTTAATCTATCAATGTCTTCAAATAATGCAATGCTTCAATCTGTACCAATCTTCCTGTCATCAACAAACTTAGATATATAGCTCTCTATTGTATTTTCTAAGTCTTTTAATAAATATAACGAACAGCTGAGGCACCAGCACAGATTGATATAGCACACCGGTAGGTCAGTGGTTAGCACTGTTGCCTCACAACGCCAGGGACCTGGCTTCAATTCCAGCCTCAGGCAATTGTCAGTGTGAAGTTTGTACATTCTCCCTGTGTCTGTGTGGGTTTCCTCCAGCTGCTCTGGTCTTCTCCCACAGTCCAAAGATGTGCAGGTTAGCTATATTGGCCATGCTAAATTGCCTGTAGTGTCCAGGGATGTGTAGGTTAGCCATGGGAAATGCAAGAGTACAGGAATAGGGTTGGTGTTGGTGACTCTGGATGGGGAGCTCTTTAGAGAGCTGGTGTGGAGTTGATGGTCTGAATGGCCTGCTTCCACACTGTAGGGATTCTATGAACACCAGTAGGCACATCTTTACAATTCAAGTACATATCCATTGTTCCTATTCTCTGCCTCCTACTCCCTAACTAATCTTCTAACCAGGTCATTAATTTGCCTTTCATTATGCAGCTTTGCTTTTAGCTAATGCTGTTCGATGGAAAAATGTCAGCAACATATGAACATTCCTAAATAGAGTTAAATATTAGTTCGAATATGTCCTCAGTCAGAATTTGATTGATGTGTTCTTGCTGTAATATTAACTCTGGGAACATGAATACTGAGACTGGGTTCCCTTATGAATATCTAACTTTACCCCCTTTGAAAAACAGAAAAGTTATTTGTGATGGCCTGGCTAATACTTTTTCCCCACAATCAATATTTAGTTATAAGCACATTGTCTTTTATGTTAGTTTC
Organism: Rhincodon typus; assembly: GCF_021869965.1. Lineage (NCBI taxonomy): Eukaryota > Metazoa > Chordata > Chondrichthyes > Orectolobiformes > Rhincodontidae > Rhincodon > Rhincodon typus. Next base: position 112,619,684 of record NC_063332.1, read on the forward strand.
TGTATGTAAATCAGCAACAATATTTCCTACATTACAACAGTGACTATGATCCAAAGTACTTCACCAGTTTTAAAACATTTCAAGTACACTGGGTGGTTGTGAAAGTTGCTATATAAATGCAAGTTTTTCTTTCGTAGCAGTGATAAGGAAATGGAACCTACTTGAGTCAATAACAGCATTTAACATAAATGCTTTTGCATGAGTGAAACGTACGATTGGAAAGACAAAGGAAAAGGAATCGATGTAAGAAGAAGCAGTTTATTTTAGATCATTGTGGATTGGATTTTACATGGATCCACAACCCCAGCTGGAACATTGGTGTAGAGTCAAGAAAGATCAGTGCCAAGAAAGGCTGCCTGCTTTGCTGTCCTTTATGGTAAAATTCACCAGTAATAGACTGGAGATGAGATATCCATCCGATAGGCAGAGGTCCTCCTACATCAGAGAGCTGCTGGTCTGTCAGATGGTTGGAAGATTGATGGTCCCAGCAGTGCAAGACAGGAATGGTGCCCAGTGCTGGAATTACAGGCAGTCCCCAGTGCAGACTGTTGCTGGATCCAGACACTACAGTATGTAGGTGACTAGGTTTATTTTGTCTTGGTCAGGACAGCAAGGCCTAACAAGATTGGGGTTTGTGAGCAGGTTGGGAGATGGGTTTGAGAACCTATGTAAGAGTGTAAAGGAGGGTGTTTGGTCTTGATGGGAGCCCACAAAAGAGACCCCAGCCCCCCATTCTCTTCCTGCCCAACATAAAACACACATCTAAAACAACCAGGCTTTGCAAGTGACTTGGGTGTCTCCTGTCATGGGTAAAAGTGAGGGAGCAGTCTGGGGTCCTTAAGTAGCCATTAATTAGCCAGTTAAGGGATTGGATGGGCAGCAGGCAAGCCAGCTACTGGATTTTACAAAACAACTTGCCTTCAAACCCTCAGGTGAAGTAGCAAAAAATATATTGCTGTATTTCTTCAGAACCACAATCAGGTCTTTGAAATAATGCCACTGGCACAGACATGCTCAGTCATCTCTCTGCTTGCTTCCTGGCCTACTCGATATGACAGTCATTTTCCATTAAAGGAAACAGAATGTCTATCCCGGTCTTTATTTCTTTATTAAGCTCATCCAATACAACAAGGTACCTTACTTGCTGAAATTGGGCCTGATTCTCTGTAGTGCAGAGCTTACTTGTCAGTTAGCAGTTAATCTCCACCTTATCAGGTAAGGACAGGCTTTAAGAATCTCAACCAGATTTCCAAACCCCACTGATGTCACTCTGTCTGTGAGCAGCATGAATGGTGTTGGTATTTGCAGTGTTGAAATACAAGTTCTGGTTATCTGTAGATCGAAACAGAACTCTTTCCCTGAACAGAAATCCAACAGACAGGGCAATGGATCAGAGGAATTTCCATTGCTCTTCATGGCCTTGTGGTATCCTGAGTCACTTCCAGAAGAATAGCTAGACATAGGGGCAGGAACAAATAGCACATAAGATTACTCCGCAAGGACCACAATAAATTCAATATCTCTTTGAAAGGATGTCCTTCAGACAAAAACCTGTGGGTATGTGGTATGTTTGGTCTATCTGCTGAGTTAGTCCCAGTGGTGATCAGTGGTTTTGCTCCCAGATGTTCCTCCATTAGGCTCTGTTACTTGATGACCTTGCTGCTACTCCCAGCTTCCATTGGTTTCTGCTAATGTGGAGATGAAAAATGTATATAGAGGCCAAGATATATTTACTGGGATTGAGGAAAATTGGAGAGATTGCGTTTGGGTTTTAACTTAACCGACCTGCTGAGAGCAAGTAGGGTAGTTATAAAGTGCAGGGAATCAGGAAGATGAGGATTCACTGCAAAGCACAGGTTATTAACTTTACATTGTGGGACATCACCAACAAGTTTTCCATCTTGAAGCTACATCTGACTGATGCCTTGTCTTCCATTTTAGTGTCAGCCATTCAGAGAAAAGTTGCAGGGATAGGGAAGGATAATGGCAAACCAGATTACCTTGGGCATGAGGATGAGACCAGTCTTGGAAATGGAAATGAATTCTCTGGTGGGAGTTGTTATCCTCAGGCACTGTTATCTCAATCATGACAGTATAGCTCCAAGGCACTGTTAGCCCAGTGGTGACAGTATAACTGGTAGAAAGCTGAGGTTGTTAGTATGCTCACCGAGCTGGTTGGTTATAGTACATGGCTGGTAATGTACGATGACCAGCCAGCTCAGCGAACAAGCCAACAACCTCAGCTACAACCTGAGCTACAACCTGAGCTACAACCTCAGCTACAAACTGAGCTACAAATCTTTGCAAGAACCTGGTAGAAGGCTGTTTGCCATCACTGAAGAGTCTGTAGACGCTTTTCAGGAGAGAGCCCAAACAGCCATAGGTTGTGGGCCTGATTTTGAACTGGATCAGCTCAGCATGGAAGACAAAAGACAGCAGTTGCTGTTTCATGAGTAGGTCCCCATGTGCTGACATGATGTGGACCGTTAGCTCTACACTGGAAAGGATAGACTCTAGTCTCAAAGTCTTGTGCCAGGTTGTAGCCTGATTTTTTCTGTTGTGAGATTGTAGCAGGCATGATACAACTCCATGCATTTTTATGTGCATCAGTGTGCTCCTGGCCCTCACCCCATTTTCTTCTAAGTCCTCTGTAGCAGGAGTAAAAGCCTTCATCAGTAAGGCTTCCAGTTCTGTGGTTTTTCCTTTCTCTACTCTGCTGTTCCATTAACAGTTCTCTTCCTTCCTTAAGAATTTACCAGCCACCGTATCAATGGCTGTTGTAACTTAAGTGCTTTAGCTTTTGAAGTGGGCAGCAGGCAGTTTTTAAGATGTCAAGGCTGATATATATCTGGTGAGCCGTACATGCTGCTGGACTCCTTGATGAGTGTGCAGCTAGACATGCTCCAATCATGTGGATGAACAGGAAGTATCAAGATAGAGTGCGGCCTGCCTTTATGGGATCAAAGTTTTGCACAATCCCGTATCTTAATCTCTGTGCACAGTATCAGGCCAAACTGAATTCCACCACAACCAAGACAACAAGGTGCAGGGCTGGATGAACACAGCAGGCCAAGCAGCATCATAGGAGCAGAGAGGCTGACGTTTCGGGCCTAGACCCTTCATCAGAAAAGCTCCGGAGGGAGGAGGGTAACTTCTTCAGGCTAGGCATTTTCTGATGAAGGGTCTAGGCCCGAAACGTCAGCCTCTCTGCTCCTATGATGCTGCTTGGCCTGCTGTGTTCATCCAGCCCTGCACCTTGTTGTCTTGGATTCTCCAGCATCTGCAGTTCCTACTATCTCCCTCCACCACAACCAAGCCAGGCCCACCTTCATTAAGTTGAGTATTGGGCATTCTATATTTTCGTCTTTTGTAAGAAGGAAAGCAATGGTGGGATGCCGCTAGTATCCACATATTGGAATATTCCAGCAGAGCCACTTGTCAAAAGAAGTTGCTGATAAGTTTTTTTTACATGCGGACCTACATCCTATCTGCGCCACAAGTATCACAGTGGCCCGTAATTACCAAGAATATAATGGCCCTTTCATACTATTGAGCCTTTGAGGATAGCTCACCACCACCTTCTGCAAGAGTAACTAGGGATAAGCAATAAACCCTGGCTCAGCCAGCGATGCCCACATCCAAGTAATGAATTTTTAAAAATCTCTAATATTAACAGCAAAGGAATTCCGCAAGTCATTAATCAGTTACTTGACTTGGAGTAAATTTACTGAGTAACTGTTCCTCAAAGTCCAATGCATCATGAATTGTGATTCATTCTTGCTGTCGTCCTTCCCCTTGCACACTTAAGCTGTGTGTGTACAAGAACAGAAAATTTCTCCAGTAAAGTGTATGGCACTGCAAGCATGTCAGAAGAAAATTTATGGTTTGCCAATGTTGAATTATAGCCCTCTAGCACCACTATGGGAGCAATGATGTGGAGCTGCCGGTGTTGGACTGGGGTAGACAAAGTCAGAAATCACACGACACCAGGTGAAAGGAGTAGTGGCCCGAATGCTTGTGATTTCAAATAAACCTGTTGGGCTATAATCTGGTGTCGTGTGACTTCTGACTTTGACCAATATGGAAGTTGGTTAGTTCAGTTGGCTGGATGGCTTGTTTGCAATGCAGAGTGATGCTAACAGCATGGGTTCAATTCCTGCACTGACTGAGGTTACCATGAAGCACTCTCCTTCTCAACCTCTCACCTCACCTAAGGGATGGTGACCCTCAGGTTTAACCACCATCAGTCATTTTTCTCTAATGAGGTAGTAGCCCTATGGTCCAGTAAGACTACAGTAACTTTGCCGTCTCTATGTGCCTGTCACACTGGAATGGCCTGGATGCAGGTTTACACACTGCAAGATTCAGTATCACATATGTTGCTGGTGCAACTCTCAGAAATGAACCATGACCTAGGAGTATGAATCTGACACTCCTCTCCAACCAGTGAACTCATAAGATAAATAAACCTCATTCTTGGGTGAACCGGACTTCATGGTCCCTTCAATTCCTCTTAAATCTGATGCATAGATACAGGGGACTGATTTATATGTTGTTATTGCCCTGACTGTTGCACAGTATTTGGGGGAGAATGCATCTTGAAAATATTGTGTAGAAAAGACCCTCTATCTTGTTTGGCTGTGACTGCAGCTTGATTTTTTTTTGTTAATGGGACCTGAGCAGAAAGATTGCTCAGGCCTCTGGCTAGCTGAAGCAGATGGACAGGGTTGATGTCCTCCCACTGCCTGTGTGATGTTTACTCTGGATGGATATAAATCTCAATGTGCACTAACATGGCATATGTGTTTCCAGCACTGTGCTCTGCATACCAGAAAGAACAGTGGCAAACACTTCAGACAGCTGCAAAGTGGGACAACATAATTCAATAAATTTGGCTCTCATCCCGATTTGGGATCGGTTTTTAAACCGTTCATTGAAGTCGTCTTTTTTTTTCATTTTGCAGCAACTATGATACTTTACTTGCTTTAATTTTAGTTGGTTATCTGCCAGTCAACATCATTTGATCAAATAAGTATTGTTCTAATCATGTTGCTTCATAAGTGTTCTGCTTTGTAAGCGAGATGATTTTTTCTCAAGAAATCTCTCTAATTAGTTTCCCCGTGTCCCTCTTTATGTTTGCATGTTAGCAGCCATTGTGATTGGAATTATGTCTGTGAAGCGGTTGATGTGGCTGTTGTACTCTGTGTTGTATAGATTATAACACTTTGATGTGACCTTACACTATCAGGCTCTTTGCTTTTGCTTGGATCACTGCCGGCGCCATCGGTGGAGGGCTGGCTGTCGCTACCACGGTGTCTGTACTCTATTTCAGATGTGCTGCTACTTCTCCCTCAGTGCCAGCAAATGTTGTGTCTCCTTTTATCTCAGGAGAACACACTCTCAGCATGATTAGTAAGGGAGTCCTTCCAGTCTGAAGCAGTAATTATCTCCTCCTAATTACAATAGAGATCTTGGAGCTTCTCTTTAAGTGCACATGTGGTGCACCTCCTGACAAACGCACCAACTTGTGATACTGACATGCTATAACTTTGTCTACAGCTGCACCAAATGATACATCTGCAATTTGTGCACATTAGAAACATAGCAGGCAAGTGGGTGTCTTTTTTCCAATGTCATATGTCATTCAGTAAATTAGCACATTGCGTATTTACAGTCGTGTTGAAACATCATCTAATATAAATGCTTTTGAAAAACAAATAGATCCTCAAATATGAATGTTTTGAAGTAAATAAACTTGTTTTACTTAGTAGCATCAAAGTGATTAACTATCGTAGTAATGTCAGGTGGTTCTTTTTTGCAGGTGGTCTCTGCTGACAAAGCTTCAAACCTGAATCATTCGACTAATTGTTGGGATTGATAGTCAGTCAACATTATAGGATAGGTTTCACAGGTGGTTCTAACATAGATTATGTTATACATGGGTGCAATTACTGCATATCTTAAACTATAAATAGCTAGGCAAAAGAAAAGAGTCTTTGAAAATTCCAAGCTAAGAAGCATCAGCGAGTGGCAGATGGTAACCTTGAAGCTGAGTTGGATTGAGTACATAAATGAGAAAGGCTACTAATGAGGCTGTAGTTTGGAAAACAACAGGAGTTGCACTGTGAAACTGGCATGTAAATAGCCTTCAAGTCCTGAATGAAGAATGAAACTACAAGATGTACTTCTCCATCTGCGGTAATTTTTCCCATCACCCACAGTATAGAAGCCAATGTCCAGAAAAGATCAGAGGCACGCTGAACAGAGAAGAAAATGAGTTTTAGGCTTTTCATCTCAGCTGTCAGATGAGTTGGCAAGTTTGAAAAATGAGACTATTATTATTTAAATACTAATGATATAGAAGCATTGATGCAGCCCTTCTATTGAAAATGGAAATTTGATTACTTGATTAAAACCAGTGATCTTTCTACTTTAAAATTTTCTTTCCTTCACTCTCCTCTTGAAGGGTGCCATGCCTTGCCGTGATCAAGGTGTCAATAACAACGACTGCAATATCCAGCGTTTTATGTTGCACCTTTCTCACATAATGAATTGATTGATGAGAAATAAAGATGAGAACTTTAAAATTGTGGAGTTGCCACAGAGCTAATGTAGGTCATCAAACATAGGGGTGGGACCTACAATGGGAAGTTGTGCGAGTTACGCCGTGGGCAGCAGAGTTTTGTATGACCTCAAGGTTTTGAGTCGTTAAAGATGGAAAGTGAGTCAAAAATAGGATTAGCCAATTGTAGAGGTAGCAAAGCTATCGATGAGGGTTTCAATAGCAGATGAGTTGAGACAAAAGTGGAGTCAGGTTAAGTAATTAGGTGAACATAGGTAATCTCGGTGATGGAACAGAGATATGGTCAGAAATACTTCTTGATGTCAAGTACAACACTAAGATTGTGAACTGTCATTTAGGTTCAGGAAGGGAGAAAGATGGAATTAGTGCTGGTGAACTGAGTTTACAGCAGAGATCAAAGGCAATGGCTTCCTCACTGGCTTGAATTTAGCAGTTCCAATGGATGCTAGTAGAAGAACATCATGCACTAAATGAAATGAGGTGTGCTAGCCTGTGAGATAGCGTGCCCATGGCCCAGCCAGCGATCAATGTTCTCATAAACTCTGTGACCCTTTGGCTCTGTGGCCATGCAGAAACTGGAAAATCCTTGTGCAGGCCGAAGACAAGTCGACCCCTTTAAATTAGTGCACAAGGCGGGCCCCACAAAATGATTTAAAGGGGCTGTGTTCTTAAATAATTCATGCAAGCTCTTCAAACAAAGAACTGGAAGGAACATTCCCTGGGAAATGTGTGGGCCCCTAAGGACTTTAGTTTTTAAAATTTTATTTCAGCTGCTAGCGAGAGATTAATAAACTTTATTTCTAAGAACGGTGGAGTGGGATAAAAGCAGCATATCTCATGCCTCCCAAATCAGCTTTACTTCTGCAGTGATTCCTTGCTCAATGCTTGAGCATTGTCACTTACTGCCCCAAGTGATTTCTCTGGCCATGGTAATTTAGGCACTCCCCTTGATCCAGAAGATATGAATAGAAATTCCAAGCAGATGCATCCTCCCACTTATGCTGAGATCCCTAGCATTCATTTTTAGCCCTATGTTGTTTTCTGCACTCTTTGACACCAGCATAATATCAGTCACAAGCTGTATAAAGGAAGGTTGAAGCAAGGAAATCTCTTTGGCTAAAACTGAGAAAAAGATTCTTCAGTTGTTGTTCACAAAGTGCTTTTCTTGTAGTTAATACAGCTTTAAGAGACTGATACTTCTCAGAAGGCTTATGTGTATAGCAGAGTAAATGATCTGCCAGTGGGCTTTAATGTTTCCTAATGAAGCCACAGAGGCAGACAGTATACCAGTCAAAGCATCCACAAACGTCTTAGATCTGCTTCTGAAATCTAAAAGTAAAGCTGTCTGTGAGAGACTGTGGATATTAAAATCAGATGGTGATTGTGGACACATATGCAGTGCAAATGGTTGATAGTCTGGATCCATAAAGCTTGATTTGGAGGAAAACTGGAACAGGAAGAGTTAAGGGCAGATTGTGCACGATCCCTAGGTTTAAACATCCAACTATCCTTGATGAATAAACACATTTAGCATTCATACTGACATGCATGCTACTCTGTTGCTGTAATTCCATGACATCAGAACATTTACAGTCTAAATATCCCAATCAATAAAACCATTATATACCTGTAACCTGAAACCTTTGTTAGTTTAAGAAAAGAACAAGCAGCATCATGTGAGCAACAAAAGACTATGAAATGAAACATAAATCTAATATGAAAAGATAACCATCTGCAAACCTCTATGCTCAAAAGGAAAGAAAATATCCACGCTGCATCTTTTAAAGCTGTTGTACACCTATTGTAAAGCATTTTTCCACAAATAATCAGTGAGCCATCTGTAGTTAATAAGTGGGTGAAATCTAGTGCCAAGGTGATATGTTGTTTCTTACCTTAGAATATTAAGCTGCCTTTACATTAGTAATATACTGCACTTCACTCAGAGACAAGGCAGGTAGAAATTTGCACTGGAGCAGGCAGCTGAACTTGTTGAAGACCTTGTCAAGGCTAGGGTCCAGTGTCTTACCTCTGTTTGTTGTTTTTAGAGCAGGGAATAATGTAGAAAAAATGTTCTGGTTTTCATATTCGTCAAATTTCTGGAAGTCTGGTACATTCAATGATTTATCCAACCCAAACTAGCAATGCCATTGTCATTAGTATCCTCGAAAAAATCAGAAACATCAATAATAGCAATATAACCACTGTCATTAGTGTTAACACTTGAAGCAGCTATCATGGTGATGAAATGAAGCTCTTCTGTCAAGTCGATTTGTTGAGATTTCTCCAATTCTGTCACTGGAGGTCACAAATTGTTGGATCTGTACTGCTGCTGATGTCCAATTCTAATTAATGGATTATTTGGAGTCAAAGTGGGATTGTCTATGCTAAATATTTCTGGTCATTTGAATCACCAGTATTGGAGCATTTTGTTTACTCAGTTGTGTTGTTACATGGGATACTGTGTACGGAAGGCAAAACAGGTTGCTATATGGCAGTGCTTATACATGCCACTAACTATGCCCTTTGGGCTTTTGGGGATACCTTAGCAAGGATATTTTTTTGCTGACAGATAAACCTGCAGGCTATCTATGTATGCCTGATATGATTGTATAAGAAACATAACTACAAGTTTAATAGGTGTTCAATATTTTCATCATGTAATGTCCAGTATTTGTGCCAAAGTTATTTTTTTGAAAAAATTATTGAAAGCATTGAAAATGGTTTCAGTCATCTTGTGTCATACATTTGATTCACCCTCAGGCTTTTGGCATTGGTATTTAAATCCCATATTTCATTGCCTGGAAAAGTTGATTGTGAGTCTTCACGAACTGTTGCAATATCTGTTATGAAGGCTTTGCCATGTTAACTTCAGATAGGAAATTCTAGAATTTGGATCCAGAGATCATAAAGGAACTGTGATATCTGCCCACATTGCAATGGCACATGGAATGACAGTTAGTGACATCCTTATGCTGTCTGGATCCTTCTATGTGGTATGCGTGGGGGGTTTTGTGCTTGTAAGGTGCTGGAGTGCAAATGGTAAACATGGAATACATGGTTTGCTTCTGATGGAGAAGGCAAATATTCAGGCTAATGGATCAAGTGACCTGTTTTAACCTGGGTATTAGTGAGTTCTTGAGTATTGCTTCACTTACATTCACCCAGGCAAGGGCAGACATTTCATCATATCCCTCATGTGTGTCTTCTAGGTGGGGAAATGCTTTGGAGAGTCAAGAATTCTGTTGGCAGCAATAGAATATACAGCTTTTGAAGAGCTGTAGTAGCCACATCATTTTTTGGGGTTGGTTCAGTTGAGTTTCTGATCAAAGATGATTTGTTGAGGAGACTAGTCTTGAGGATGGTGAAACTCTTGAAATATCTGAAGGAGATGGTGAAGCTCTGAGTTGTTGAAAATGACCAATTCTTGCCATTCTGAAGTGAAAGCATGAAAGAAGAGCTCTTCCAGGGTCCATAGCTGTTACTGGCTGCAACCCACACCTTTTTTATTATCACCATCCTGGAATGTTCAGTCATTTCATTGGTGAGGCATGCGGCTCAAAATTCGATAGCCCAGAAGGGGTGAGCTGACTGTGGAGGCATGACAGATCACCAGAATTGTTTAGATGAGGCCTTAAGTCCAATTTCTAGTTAGCCTTAGGTTTCCTGGCTCAGGCCCCATCACAGCTTCATTGCTGCCATTGTGGCCAGAACAGGCGCCAATGAATTGCTACTCCTATATACTTTCACTGTCCTTCACCATGTTGCTTGGATCTACTCAGCCACAACTAAATTGTTTACAGATGGAGTTACTGCAAGCTGGGTTACTAAGGACTGCTCTTAATTCATACTGAAAGGCATGGCAGGCTGCATTTCTGTGGGTTTATGTCCTGGTACAAATCAGCAATGAAAAACAAGCTTTTGTTACATTTTAGGGAGATGCAATTGTTTCTGATGCTAAATTCCAATCTTGAAAAGCTTGGACCGCAGTCTTTTGAAACCATATTAATGCTGCAACTTTAACTGTTTTCACAACATATTGGTAAATAATGCCAGGTCTTAAATAACGATGCAGGTGAGTGCACAATCCTGTGTTCCCAGTGGGAGTGGGCAGGAGTTCCTGATAAGAAGAACATCCTGGGAAATTTTAGATGCCCATTCTTTGATTCTTCTGTCCATCATTGGTAGAAAATCACAGGCTGCACATTTACAATTTCTACATCTGCATTCATGAAAGAGCCATTTCCCACTGGCTGCATTGGATGTGGACCATCCCCTGATGTTCTTTCTGATGAACATAGCAGAATTGCAACTTGGGCATGTAAAATAGTACAAAAAAAATCATGGAAATGCACAGCAGGGTAAACAGCTTCTGGGTGGGTTCATTTAGCAGAATGTTTTGTGTATTCATTTTAGGTTTCTGGTCCTTTTGTTTCAATCTTTTATAAATGAACATCTAGATTTGAAAACTGGTAGCAAATAGCAGTCATGCAATGCTGAACAGTTTTCTGTTTCACTGATTAGGGTTAGTCAGAGAATATATTTTCATGGACATTTTGAAAAGATGCACATTTACTGCAATAAAGGGAATTGTACATTTCTTGGTTAATTTAATAGAACTGCCATAAAAGCCTGCAATGGGAATCTGAAGCCATTGGTGGTGGAAATATGCTGTAGGTCAATCAGTACCTAGATGTTAATTCATGAAGTATTATCACATGGAAACAGGCCCTTTGGATGATTGAAAGCTGTCTGTCTGTCTGTTTATCTATCTATCTATCTCTCTCTACCTCTCTCTCTTTCTCTCTATCTATCTATCTATCTATCTATCTATCTTTCTCTAGACATCTACTTTTATACCATAAAGCATGGCATGTAATGCATCTTCTATCTGCTCTGCATCCACTGCATTTGAAACATGATATATGGCCAAATGCAAATTTCTGTTCCACGTTAAAATAGTGAAAGGTACAAAGCCAGTTACTAGGAATATACAGGTGCATTAGGCCAAAACTTACTGCGGCAACATCTTATAACATCTGCCATTATCTAAACGTATTGGCTCAGAAAATAAAGATACAAAAACGGAAACTGCTGGAAAAGCTCAGCAGGTCTGGCAGCATTTGTGGAGAGAAATCAGATTTAAAGTTTTGGGTCGAGTGACCCTTCCTTAGAACTGCTCAGAAAATGTTTCCCCGTTAGGTTGCAGAGATTGTGAACTGATTACAGCACTTTAATGGAAACAGGGCGTCAGGGAGGTGAGTGAACAGAGTAACCTACCAGATATCTCCTTAACCAATGAGATTTAAGGATTGAGAAATTGTAGAAGGATTGGAAAGGATTACAAATTGAAATAGGTTAATTTCACTGTCAAATAAAAGTATGTATACCGGAGGAAAAATTGGATTACCTACCCCCATTATATATGTGCCATTAAATCTCCCTGTCACAGAACAACAGATACGTTTGCAAAATGATAACATCGCACATGCACCTGTTTCCTGTCCATAATTTGTATTTCCTATAACATGTTGTGCTTTCGTAGGCAAATTTCTTCTAAGGAATCTTCATAAGATAATTTAGATCACCCTGACATATTATAAAATATGAATGGAAATTATTCCAATACAGCTCAGAATGATTTTCCAAAAGATGGGGTGAGGGAATAGTAACTGCAGGGTTGGTTTTGGATTTTTTAAAATTCATTCATGGGACATGTGTGTTGCTGGTTGGCCAGCATTTACTGCTTGTCTGTAGTAGCCCTTGAAAAGGTGAGCTGCCTTCTTGAATCATTGCCATCGTGTGCTGTATTTAGACCCACAATGCTCTAAGGGAGAGAATTTTGACCCAGATATTGAAAGAACGGCAATATGTTTCCAAATCAGGAGTGGCTCAGAAGAAACTTTTAGTTGGTAGTGATCCCATGTATCTGCTGCCCTTGTACTTCTAGATGGAAGTAGTCGTGAGTTTGGAAGGTGCAATCTAAAGATCTTTGGTGAATTTCTACATCTTGTAGTTGGTGCACACTGCTGCCACTGAGCGTCAATAATGGAGAGCATGGATGCTTGTGGATGTGGTGCCAATCAAGTAGGTTGCTTTGTCCTGGTGTCAAGCTTCTTGCATGTTGTTGGAGCTGCATCCGTCTAGGCAAGTGGGGTGTATTCCATCACACTCCTGACTTGTGCCTTGTAGGTGGTGGACAGGCTTTGGGAATCAGGAGATGAGCTATTTGCTGCAGTATTCCTAGCCTCTGACCTGCACTTGTACACTGCGTTTATGTGGTGAGTCCAGTTGAGTTTCTGGTCAATGGGAAACCCCAGGAGGTTAATACTGGGGAGATTCAAGGATGGTAACACCATTGAATGTCAAGGGGTGATCATTAGACTGTCTCTATTTGAAGATGGTCATTGCCTTGCATTTGTGTGGCGGGAATATACTTGCCACTTGTCAGCCCAAGCTGAACTATGTGGAGTAAAGACGGTGCTGGACAAGCAACATGGGGGAAAAAGAACTGAGTTCATTTTGAAATGGGTTCTCAAGCGAGAGTTAAGATTTACTAAAATTGTGTTTGCCAACTGATATACACCAGATTAATCAATGTCACAAATGCCTTTTTTTGTGGGATGTCCAAATGGCTCTGCAAATATTGTAGGTTGGTTTATGAAGCTACTGGAATGACCCAGCATGAAATATTGCCACTCCCATTGTTATGATTTCCTTAAATACAGGCTTGTCAGCAAAGGAACTCATCGGTTTGGTCAAAATATGTTGCACTGTGCTGAGGGTGAAAAATCAACACATTCCACATTATGGAATGGTAGTAGGTTGAAAATCTATGTCCAGAACATTCCTTGCCAATATGCTCAATGGCACACCAAGCAATGTGTCCAAACAATGAAGATTGGACAGGCAGAAGAAGCAGTGGTGAAGTGGAGGATGGGGTGTGTCGTTCTGAATATTATATAAAAAGAAAATTTAGAACATTTAAACCTGATCACTTGTTAGCTAGGTAAAGTACTTTTTTCATGAAATTGGTCTTTGGTGGTTGTATAAAATGAAGGATAAGGAGTCAGCAGCTTATTTTGCACCAAACCTAGTTTTCTTTCTTATTGACTTCATCAGGAAAATGAGGAGGAAATCTGACATTGTCTCTTTCAAATCCACTCCTTTTACGTCCAGCTTATATTCTCTGACTGAAATGTACCCATCCAATTCTCCTTAAGTACCTCCAATTGTGAACATCTCTGCTCACTGCTTACTGAAACCAACTCAGAAATACCCCTGATTTCCAGCTTCAACTGCCTATCACAAAACTGCTCTTGAGCTAACTGCCCATTCTATGAAAAATAGCACAAGACCAAACAAAACCAAAAAGGAGCTCCCTGTATTACCTATAACCATAAGAACATAGCATTTATGTGTGATGCTCTGGACAAAGATGCAAACCAATTAATTTTCCCTTCAAAATATTTATGTGATTCTGTGTTCCACATGAATAATTTCTACACTTTATGGAAACAATTATCTTTCCTCTACTTATACACTGAAAGGATTTATCATTATCTAGTATTTTCTACTTCCAGCTCTACTCTTATTAAATAAACTTAAACCTGCCTTTAAATTGTAATTAATCTAAGCTTTGTTTACCAGCTCCTTGACTTGGGAGCTTTCATTTATCTTATATTAAAAAACACAGAGGTTATACTCTGAAAACATATGAATCATGAAATTATGAATTCATAACGCTAGACTATATTATACATGGCCAAGTTATTTCAATTAAACAGAAGAACCAAGGCCATTAAACTAAATTGAAGAAGGGAAGAAATAGATTACATGTTCAGCATGTCTTTTTCACTTAAAATAATAAGTTTATGAAACAAGTTGCCAACTTATACATTGAGTGTTGATTTAATTTATACTTACAAGAGTGTAACAGACTGATTCCTGCTTGGAACATTCCATTATAGAAAGAGTAAGACCCAAACAATAGATATTGTACTGAATATAGGATTTGGGACTTAGAAGAATTTTCCAAACTTTTTATTCCCATTTGTTAGACTTGGGTTTTTGATATGGTCTTCCAGGAGGTGCCATCGTGTGGAATGTCAAGATTTGTGTCAGAATCATGTGAATAGTTGGCGAGTCCTGTCTCAAAACCAGGGGCGACTCGTATCTTTTATGGATTTTCTGAGTGGTGAGGCAAGTTTTTCAAGATGCAGTGACGAGTTGCCAATTAAGGAGAACTATAGCTTTTTAAACACTTCATTAACAGCACAACTTACCTCATTAATATTCAGCTTTCTATCCAGTAAATAATCTAGGCAAGACATTAGAAATTCTCAATATGGAATACAGAGCAGCTATGTGGTGACTTTAACTCATGACTGGCTGTGACAATCCTCCATGTTGCTCAGCACAATGATGGGACATGATTCATGGGCACCAACTATATGCACGCCTCGCCCAAAGATGCTGGCATCCAAAATTTACCAATCCTTCACAACCCTCATAGCAGCTCTCTCAAGACTTGCATTTTCCATGGACTTTTAAGAAAGATGGGGGCAAGTGGACTATGCTTGTTCCTAATTCATATTTTGAATGAGCTGCTCCTGCTCCTATTTCTGCTGTTCTTATATCCTGATGTTAACTTCAATTTTAGTGCAAAAGCTCTGTGACAGATTAATGATCAAATACAGATCCTTTTCTTTTTCCATTTTTACCGAATGATTCACTTGAATCCAATATACATCTCTTATTCCAATTTGCGTGACCTTATGTTTTATCAACATAATAATGTATTTACCGGTCCATTTGTTTAATTAGTTCAGATCTTTTTGAATGCTGTTCTATTTTTCCCCTGGCAAAATTGCTTGGTATCATCAACAAATGTTATAATATTCCAAGTAATAATCTGCTCCAGCTCATTTAGGTATAGTTTGAATAGCAGATGACCTGAACAGACCCCTACATGGCTCTGCTAGTCATTGGCTCTAGGCAGAATTGTTAAGATAACTGTTAGTTCTTTGCCTGGAGATTTATATCAACAATAATTAGCTTTAATAAAATTCATCCAATTATATTAAATACTCAAACATGAAAAAAATGAAAATCTACTAGAAACAAAAAATAAAACCACTAGCACATATAATAGCGGTAGGGAAAGAAATTATGGCAACAACATTCAATTAATTCCCAAGAGTAAACATTCTCCAGATTGTTCATAGTAGCAGCAGATACTCTTAAAGTCCTTTTCAATAGCCAGGTCCACACAGTGATCAGCACACCCTTCCCTGACTCTCCTCTCATTGTGCTACACAACAGAAGGAACCTGATTCTAACAATCACATCCTTTGGTTTCATCATTAAAAAAATGTTAAAATAAATGAAATGTGTTAAAAATAACATAAAACTAAAATGACCCAATTGACAGCTAGGTGATTTTTAAAAAATTTTCACTCATTAGAGAGATCATACCTCACTTGCAGCTTTATCACTTGTGTGTTACCTATTTAGCCAGACTCAAAGAAATATTGTAGCAGACAGCTGAATGTGGATTAAATAATCCCTCAGTAACAAATATTTCTCAGTGATGTCAGGTCTCCTGCAACACAAAAAGCCTTTCAAAAGAAGCTTCTCATCTGATAACTAACTGTACTGGAGAGTCAGTCCATGAAACTTAATAATTTTAGGTTGAAGATTTTCTGGATTATTGTTGTGAACAAAATTAGGTTAAATTAAGGAAGCCTTCTCAAAATTTCATTTGAAATAATCAATCTCTTCTTATTGTAGCTGTGATGCACAAAAATGTGTACTCTCCCACTGTGTGTATATTTGGTATGTATGGTCAGATGTATATCTAATTGTGCCAGGCAGTGGTGGATGAAGACCAGATCACCTTCCTGCCCACATTCCAATTCAGTCAGGAGAGGAAAACAACTTAATGCCCACTTCGTCTCATTCAGAAACCTAGGGGGAGATAGGGGTTGGGGAGTGCTCTTCCGCAGGCAGTATAACAAAGAAACTTTAGTGTGTTTCCTTGCAGGTTGCTGGGATGGCTCGTTCATCGTTTAAAGACACAGTGCTTGATTGAGGGACCCAGTGTTGGGAATTGGAGACAACTGCGGGCAAGCTCCTTTCTGCTTTTTCAACCAGCACCAACCCTTCCATCTCTCTTTCTCTTTGGCTATCACTCTGCAAGCACCCTCAAAACATCACTAACCTGTGCCTGGACCCCTCCTCGGTCTAAGGTCCCAGTGGCATGATAGAATAAAGAAAAGGTTGCTGTCTTTAAACTGGCCACCAGCTCTTGGTAGATGGGACTTCTGGCCCTACCCCATCCCCAGGGGATCTTTGACCCAAGTTAAAGCTTGGTTAAGTGTCTGAATGTTATTTAATGTGATGAGCCTTCTAAGCCAAGTAATGTCTTTGTAAAGTCTGGTTCCCGTTAGGGTCCCAGCCTTTAGCTAAGACTTTGTTGCCTCCACAACATTCTGTCCAATGTCACTAACACAGAGAGTAGTACTTAACAGAGGCAAAGAGGATCTCACCCATTGACTACAGAGAGCATGTGAGAGTCCCACATCATCTTTTCTTGGGCAGATCCAGCAAACTGGCCAACAGTTGTACCAGAGAGCGGTCACTCCTCACTGTGATAGGTAGCAAGGAGGAATGAAGGGATGATAGGAGACTGGGTGACCTTTTGTCAAAAGGAAAAGAGACAGCAGGTTCAGGAAACACAGAACTCATTGGACCTGTAGAACATGCATGAAATTTTAGATGCTTATTTACTTAGCAACACGACTGAGTTAGAGGTGGATGACTCGAGGGAAAACCACAGTACTGTGGTGCCCGAGGCTACTCTACGAAAAGAGAGGGAGGCTGATGGGCAGATTAGAAAGACTGTAGTGGTGTGTGACTCAATGGTTCGAGAGATAGACAGCCTAGTTTGCAGCTGAGATCGTAAGTCCCGCATGGTCTGTTACCTACTGGGTACAAGAGTTTGAGACATAATGGCTGGATACACTTCTTGAAAGGGATTGTGGTTCATTTGGGAACCAATGACATAGAGAGGGACAGCTTGGAGGACTTGCATGATCAGTTTCAGAGTTAGGGAGTAGGGTGAAACGCAGGACATTCAGGGTAGTAATCTCAGGAATACTATCTGTGCCACAAGCTTTACCATTTATACAAAGACAGTTCAGGGAGGTAAATGTGTTGCTTGAGGATGTTGTAGAAGGGAGGGTGATGCACTTCACCAGAGCAGAAATGAACTAATCTTCTGGCTGAGAGGGTAAATAGTGTAGTGGGACAGGATTTAAACTTGTAAGGCAGGGTGGTGAAGGTGAAGGGTTGATTTGTGGACCTAGTTTTGGAACTTACAGTGAGGACAAAAGAGAGGAGATGGGGAACAGAGGAAAGGAAGTGAGAGAAGGCTTCAGCTTTGACAGTAACAACGAAATGGTCACCTTCCAATGGGCAAAAAAGAGATAGGACAGGATTAAATTGTATGTATGTAAGTGCACAGAATATAGTAAACAAAATTGAGGAACTGGAAGCAGAAATTGCTGTAGGGAATATGACATAGTAGCATTGGCAAAAATGTTGCTCAGGGCAGGACTGGGTATTTAACATCTCGAGTTATAAGGTTTTTCATGGACACAAAGTGGGTAAAAAGGGAGGAGGTGTAACAGACTTGGCCAACGATAGTATCACAGCCATTGAATAAGATGCAGTTCTAAGCTAGAATCTACATGGTTGGAAGTGAGAAAAAGGAAAGGAGCGGTGAACTTTTTGGGTAATATAATTGACCTCTAAACAGTGGAGAAAAAGTAGAAGAGAGCATTTGAAAGCAAATTATGGAATTCTGCAAGACAAGGAGCATTGTAACAGTTGGTAATTTCAATTACTCAAAGGTACGCTGGGAGAAAAGGTACAGTGTGGGGCACAGAGGAGAGAAATTCCTAAAATGTTTGCAGAAGTTTCTGGAACAGTATATTTCCAATCCTATTAGAGAGGAAGCTGTGCTGGATCAAGTCTTAGGAAATTAGATAGGTCAAATGGAGAATGTCAGTACGGAGGAGCATTGGGAAACAGCAATTAGAATAGAATAGAGTTCAATATTAAGTTGTGAAAAGATAAATATCAGTAAAGGATTAAGATCCCAGACTGGAAAGAGGCAGATTTTAGAGGTCTGAGAGTTGAACTGGAGCAGGTTGATTGGAAATGATTTTAGTGGAGAAAAGAATGCATGCAAAATGGGAAACTTTAAAAAGAGAAATGAACAGGGTGCAAGCTTGCACATACCTAAGAAAAATAAGTAAGGCAAACCCAGAGCTCGAGTAACTTGTATGATATTGAGCATATTGATGAGAAAATAAGCATAAAAAGCATATAATATATATCAGAATAATTATAGCAATAGAAATCAGGAAGCGTATCTCAAATGCAGGAGAGAGGCTTAACTGGAATAAGGAAGGGTCAGAGGAAGTGTGAGGAAAAGATGGCAGGCTGCACGAAAACAAAGAGTAAAATGTTCTTAAAACATATGAATAGTAATAGATTAGTGAAGGATAGAGTGGGACACATAAGGAACAAGCAGGGTAAGCTGCTCGCTGAAGCAAAGGGTATGACAAAGATACTAAGTGAGTACTTTGCTTCTGCCTTCAGCAAATTAGAAAATAGTGACAATAGTCCAGTTGAAAATGTGGGTGTTGAATAACTGAGCCGTATAGAGATAGATTAAGGAGGTGCTAAGAAGGGTGGCAGCACTCCAGGTAGAGAATCATCAGGCCTGGATGAGGTGCATCCTGGATTGCTGAGAGAGGTAAGGCAGCAAAATGCTGAACCATTTTGACAAATTTTCCAGCCTTTCTGAACATAGGATTAGTCCTGGGGGACTGGAAGATAGCAGATGTGACGCTATTGTTTAAGAAAGGGATAAAGGCTAACCCCGGAAATTACAGTCCTGTCCACTTAATAACAATGGGGAGAAAACTGATGGAGGTCATAATATGGGAAAAGATAAATATACACTTAGAGAAAAATAAGTTAATACTAGACAGTCACCATGGCTTTGTCAAAACACATCATGTCTGAAATATTTGAGTTCTTTGAAGAGGTGACAGAGGCAGTGGATGAGGGCTGTTCTGTAGATGTTGTATATTTGGACTTTCAGAAAGCATTTACGGCAGTGCCACATGGCAGTTTGGTTAGCAAATTAGAAATGTTTGAGATTTATGGGTCCTTGGCAGCATGGATTAGAAGTTGGCTAAAAGATAGAAAGCAAAACGTAAACATAGATGGACATTTCTCAGACTGGAGATAAGTTGAAAGTGATGCTCTTCAAGGATTGGTGTTGCAATCCTTGCTTTTTCTGATTTAAGTAAATAATTTGGAGATGGATGTGGAGGGCAAAATCTCTAAATTTGCAGATGATACGAAGCTAGGGAGAATCGTGAATTGTGAGGATGACGCTGTGCAACTTCAGAGGGACATTGACAAACTGACCAAATGGGGCAGACACCTGGCAGATGCATTTCAAATTAGAGAAATGTAAGGTAATGCATTTTGATAGAAAAAATATGGATAAACAACACAGGCTCAATAGTACAACTTTGAGGGGAGTAAGGAACAGAGGGACTTTGGGGGTCATGTGTATGGTTCTCTGAAGGTGGCCAGTAAAGCTGAAACAGTTGTTAATAATGCTTATATGATCCCTGGATTTATAAATAGAGTCAAAGATTATAAAAGCAACAAAGTGATGCTACACATCTACAAATTATTGGTCAGAACACATTTGAAGTATTGTGTTTGGTTCTGGGCACCTTACTTATTTGATTTGATTTGATTTATTATTGTCACATGTACCTAGGTACAGTGAAATGTTATGTTTTCCATGTTTAAAAGGCGCATAGTTTATTAAATAGCCTGATTCACCTGACCCATCAACTCTATCGCCTTAATTTCAACAATACGAGGGAGTCGATCCTCTTGATGGATCAGTTTGCAGTTCTTTGGAGGGAACTTGCAGCTGGTGTTCCCATGTTTCTGCTACCTTTGTCCTTCTAGATGTGCAGGTTAGGTGGATTGGCCATGCTAAATTGCCCATAGTATCCTGGGCTGTGCAGGCTAGGTGGATTAGCCATGGGCAATGCAGGGTTACAAGGATAGGGTATGGGGGTGGTTCTGGGTGGGATGCTCTTTGGAGGGTTGGTGTGGATTCAATGGAGCGAATAGCCAGCTTCTACACTGTAGGGAATTATATGGTTCAATAAGATGGAAATGGTTTTGGGTTTGGATGGTGTTGTTTAAGAACCTTGGTGAATTTTTGCAGTGAATCTTGTAGATGGTACAGACTACTGCTACTGAGCTTCAGTGGTGGAGGGAGTGGAAGGTTGTGAATGTGGTGTCGGTCAAGCGGGCTGCTTTGTCCTGGATTGATTGTCGTCCTCTGGCTGTATGCAGCCTTCACCTTTACAGCCAAAACTCAATTTTCAAGATTTGGTAGACCATAAAGCGAGACCACAGTGATGTGATAAACATCTCATGCATGTTAACAGAAATCTAAATAGCAAGCAAGCAGCTTCATGTGACTTTCTGGTTTTGAGATAAAACATGCCAGTGAAATTTGCTTTAAGATGTATTTTTAAGTGACCGGTGCAAAGGTCAATATTCAACACCATGGAAATGGTAGTACAGGTGCAAATGATCTGAGCGGTGATGTTGATGCTTTCTTTGATGATCTTACAGTGAACATGAGTGTCTGTGGCATGCACACTAAGGCATACGCTCTATTTACCAATTCAAACCTTGGAGAACTGTCCCATGTTACCCTTTCTCAGGCATGTACCCATGTTTGTACGTGTATGTTACACTATAGTCCAAATATTGATGCCCAACTCTTTTCCATGCTTGATTTTGTGGAATCCTTCCAGCAGAATATAACAAATTTCATCACTAGAATGGTCCAAACTGGCCACATGCCCTCAATGACCTTCCAATCCTGTTCTTCAAGGAAGACAGTAATGTAAAAGTTGAGCAAGTCCTTAATAATTCCCATTACTTTCTATCATTAGAATGAATTATCATTTTCAGCACTGATGGGACATCTGGTGTAATGGTCAAGGGCCTATTGTGCTATTCATTGAATGTCTTGGAGAGGGAAGTCCAACAGGATGCATAATGGTTAGTTGATCCATAATCTAGAATTTCCCGTCTGCAAATTCATACGCAGATTGGAGACAAAACTGATTGAAATTATTATTCAGTGAGATTTGCATTTGTCACTATGTGTCTGAGTCAGGGTTGTATGTAACCCTCATGTTTGGGACGCTGTTGCTACAGCACAATACATTCTGCAAGCGTGTAGTAAAGATTTTTGTCATTTTTTGTGGTTTGTGAACTTCACGGGCATTTGTTGCTAATCTCTGATTGCCTTTGTGAAGGCTGTGCTTTTGAACAACTGCATTCCATGTGGTGTATCTCCACTGACAGTGTGCTAGGAATTAAATTCCAGGGTTTTGACTTAGTGGGTAGGATGCAACAGTGGTGGTACATGTTGCAGATTTAAAAAATACTGTCAAAGTAGCCTTGGTGAGTTGCAGCTCTGCATTTTGTACGAGGTACATTCCAATTCCACTGTTGATTGGAGCTGCCGGGAGTTGGGGGTGTGACGTGAATATTTAGGATGGAATGCTCATCATGTGGATACCTTGCAAATGTTCTTTGGCAATATATTCCAAAGCTCTGCTCATTCTTGCTTCAAAAGAAAAACAAGCATAGTTGAAGACCTAAACCTCCATTTTCCTCTAACACAATCCAATTTTTATCCGCAGATGATAGAGTGGAATCAAAGTGACTTCGCATAGAATGGGCAACCACTGAAATGCTGCAGCTGAAGAAAGAAACAAAAGAAATCAAAGGCCAAAAAACCCCCACAAATTATCCGCCCATCATTTCTCTTGGTAGATTTTTATGGATTTGATGTGGATTTCCAACACCTTTTGTTTGTGTTTTACAAAGTGTTTGTGCTGGTTCTCTATTATCAGCCACAATCAACCAGAATTAAATTTATAATTTACTTATTCCTGTTCTTTGGTTGTTATCCCGTCCACAGTGGTGAACAGATGAAGTTTGCAGAATTATCGAAAAGTGTAATGTTTCACATCATTTTTTGCTATTTAGCAGTGGGATTGAGCACTTACCTAGAAAGTCACATTGAAAGGCTGAGTTGTGAAAATTCAATAGATAGTCTTAAAATATTCTTTGATGTGTTCTCAGTCTTTGAAAATTGAAACTTCTTGTCTGCTGATCAAAATTAGATACCACTGCAGAAACATAGAAGGAACTAGGATAAACTGCTTGACAAGGTCCTGTTGATTGGTCATTACTGAATCTCCTGATATCTCCTACAATGTCTTCAAAATTCAATACCTCTGTGTATGCAGTAAAATGACACTTTCAGAACTAGAAAACTTGAAACAGTTTTGGTAGGTCATACAATTTGGACAGGGTACAAGACAGGGACAGATGCTTGGTAGCTTTGATTACTTTCAGAGTGGAAAAGTCCAGAATGTGCCTTGTAATTAACTGGAATAATGAAAGAGCAAGGCAGCAATCTAGAGCCTCATGGGTAAACATAATTAGTTTTCCAGTTAATAATTGAACTCTTTTTAAAAACGCAGCCAGTACATCATTTATTTGCAATATATTTGGATCTGAAATCATAGATGCTTCTAGCAAATTTTAATTTCCTGCAGTAATTTGCAAGAAACAGGATTAATGACAATAAATTGGTGGAATTATATCATGTAATTATAAAGAAACTAATGGTTACCTGGAGTAATTACAAAGCTGAAATTTAATCAAAGGGTTTGGCTGATGTTAGAAACTAGGATACATACCTCAAATGATTTATAATCATCATTTGAATGGTTGGAATCGATTAATTACTCTATGGCATTGCATATTATTTTATAATCCACATTATTAAAGTGTCTTATTTTGTAAATGTTGATGTAATACTGTACTGCACTAGAGTTGTTCTGACCAGTCAGAAAACAGAGTTAAAGATTTGTCACATTCCACCGCCAGACCCAAGCAGAGATTTGAATGTATCAACAGTCTTCATGGGCTATCAGGCCACTAGAACACAGCTCAATTAATTTTCAAACCTGGTCACAATTTCACATTTCCCTCCCATTGTGCAAATTGCTTCCACTGTACCCAGCCCCTTCGGATTTTCAATTCCACTCATCAGCCTCTGCTGTGCTACTGGCCGTAATCTTTATCTATGCTCCTGTTTGCTCTAGGTCTACTTCTTATCTAATAGACTCACTCTCTCTTCCCCTCCCTCTCTCTCCTCAAGATAGTTCTGTTGAAAAGAAATCTAAGATTGTGTCCCCTGATGGAGCAGAAAGATGAGGCTCTAAATTGCTGTTGGTTTTGCTGAGTGGGAAACTCAATAGCAGAGGTCCTAGTGTAGATGACCTTTCCTAAATCACTACATCCCTAGGAAAAGGCAACAGGACAATACTTCAGTAAATGGACAGGAGAAGATTGGATCAGTTATGCATCACTGTTGCCCAGCTGAAAGAGGATGATTTGATCATTCCTTTATCAGTCGTGGCTACTGTCTACACTGTGGACAGGAGACCATGATTTTTTTTTGATATAGCTTGTACATAAATCTTTTTATGCACAGAATCTGCCAGTGAAATCATAGCTCACATCAGGACACACTGCTGTGCTTGTAAGTTCTGTTTGTTGTGGTTCATGGGAAAGGTTTCTGAAGAAGGGTCCAAACCCAAAACGTCAGCTTTCCTGCTCCTCTGATGCTGCTTGGCCTGCTGTGTTCATCCAGCTCTACACCTTGTTATCTCAATAGACTGCTTGCTGTGCAGCACTGTTTAAGTTGACCCTGATTAAATCATTTGCATTGTTTGTTGTTACTAAATAAATAAGATTATCTCAGAGTAGAACAGGAGCTTCATCAGATGGGCCAATGGTCAAGGAGTTGCAGATGGAGTTTAATTTACATAAATGTGAGGTATTGCATTTTGGTAAGGCAAACCTGGGCAGTCTCATACAATTAACAGCCCTGGGGAATGTTGCTGGTGCTAGGGGTGCAGGTGCATAGTTCCTTGAAAGTGGAGTCGCAGGTAGACAGGGTGGTGAAGAAGGCATTTGGCACATGTGTCTTCATTGGTCAGAACATTGAGTATAGGCGTTGGAACGTCATCTGCGACAGCACAAGACACTTTTAGAATACTATGTACAATTCTGGTCATGCTTCTCTCGGAAGGATGTTGTTAAACTTGAGACAGTGCGGAAAATATTTACAAAGATGTTACCGGGACTGGAGGCTCTGAGCTATGTTGAGAAAATCCTCCTTGGAGCATCGGAGGCTGAGGGGTGACCTTATAGAGGTTTATAAAACCATGAGGGCATGGATAGGAAGAATAACCAGGGTGGGAGACCAAAACTAGAGAGCATATGTTTAAAGTGAGAGGGGAAAGGTTTGAAAAGGACCCGAGGGGCAACCTTTTCACACAGAAAGAGGTGCGCGCATGGAACGAACTGCCAACAGAAGGGGTGGAGAGGGGACAATTACAATATTTAAAAGGCATCTGGATGGGTGCATGAATAGGAAGGGTTTAAGATGGATATGGGCTAAATGCTGGCAAATGGCACTAGGTCAGATCGGGATGTCTGGCTAGTGCAGACGAGTTGGGTCGAAAGGTCTGTTTCTGTGCTATATGACTCTATGACTAAATAGAATTAATTTGCATAAGTTTAGTGTTTACTGTGAGTTCTGACATAAGCCTTGCCCTCCTTTTAGCTCATGACTTACACAATGAACACACTGGGCAGAATTATCAGAGATAACACTGGGTCCGCTACCAGGGAAATATTCAGGGTGGGACCATGGTGGGGAAGGGTTGGTGGGCGCTGAAGACAAGTTTACTTTGGCAGGTGGCAGGACACCAGCTGCATTTTGCCCATGGCAGTCAAATAAGTCAACACACACATACACACATACACACACATACACACACACACGCAAACACACACATACACACACACACACACAAACACACACACACATATGCACACACATGCACACACACACGCACAAACACGCATGAACACACAAACACACGCGCGCATGTGCGCACATACACACACACACACACACGCAAACACACACACACACAAACACACACAAAAACACACACTCACACATATACGCACAAACACACACATACACACACACACACACACACACACACACACACACACACACACATACATACAGACACTGAGGAAGGGTTACTGGACCCGAAACATTAACTCTGTTTTTTCCTTCACAGATGCTGCCAGACCTGCTGAGCTTTTCCAGCAACTTTGTTTTTGTTCCTGATTTACAGCAGCCGCAGTTCTTTCAGTTTTTATTTAGCAATCAATTAAGTGACTGGCATCAGAGTTGAGGTACCATTAAGAGTGATGTGCCTTACCCAAGGGCTGTCAGCCTGATAAGTGGCTGGAAGCTGAGCAGCTACTACAGTGTAACAGAAAGCAGCAGTTCCTAGGAGCTGCACCTGGAGAATGAGGACTTATCAATGGATATGTGCACTAAGTAGAGTTTACTTTTTTCTTTATTCACTTACGTGATGAGCTAGGCCAGCATTTATTGCCCATCCCTACTTGGCCAGAGAGCAGTTAACAGTCAACCACATTGCTATGGGTCTGGAGTCACATGTAGGCCAGACCAGGTAAGGATGGCAGTTTCCTTCCCTAAAGGACATTAGTGAAACAAACGGGTTTTTCCGACAATCGACAATAGATTCATGGTCATCATTAGATCTTTAATTCCAGATGCTGTTTTTCAATTGGATTCAAATTCCACCAACTGTCGCGGTGGGATTCAAACTCAGGTCCCCAGAACATTATTTTGGTCTCTGGATTAACAGTCCAGCTATAATATCATGAGGCCATTGCCTCCCTTAAAGCTGTAGCTAGACTACAAAAATTTGTAATCTATCTACAGCAAATGGACTGTAGCAATTCAAGAAGGTGGCTCACCACTATCGTCTCAAGGGCAACTAAACATAGGGTAATAAATCCTAGTCCAGATGTAAAGACCACATTTAATTAATGAATAATAGTCTTTTAAAATCCCTGCCTCATTTTCATGCCCACTCTCCAGTCTTCCAGTGCATCCCAAAGGCACCCTAAAATTCAGCCATGGGATGCCGGTGCATCGCTGCGAGTGTGTGTTTCAGGAGTCACAGGGAAAAATGTTTTTGAAGGATCGCAATGTTCTGAATGTAGCGGTTGTCACGGTTGGGGCCAAATTGGGAAGGCCTAAATGTGGACTGTAGTCCATTGGGGATAATCCGGTTCCGTAGGCAGGTACTAAGAAAGGTAATGGGGCTGTAGTACCTGGTTTGCTTCAGGACATGGTTTCGGAAGAAGGGTCTAGGCCTGAAACGTCAGCTTTCCTGCCCCTCTGACGCTGTTTGGCCTGCTGTGTTCATCCAGCTCTACACCTTGTTATCTCAGATTCTCCAGCATCTGCAGTTCCTACTGTCTCTAAAATTCAGCCATGTCTGTATTGTTGTGACTCAGTAACTGAAGTTTCTAGTCTATACTTCTTAGTCTTATCAAATACAATATTAGTATTTACTGAGGACTTCATCAGGCATGCTATGTACTGTCAATTAACTTCACATTTTGTGAGAGAAGGTGAAAGACAAGCTGGCCTGAGGTTGTGAAATTTGCCAGTGTTTGTACTCTAAGTTGCCATGGAAAAGCAATCTGACTGCAGATTCTGAAATTTCTTCATAACTGCTCCTGATCCACAACTGAAGCCTTATCAGGCGAGATGCAAAAATCATTTTGTGAAGTAACACTTTTGATGCATTCATTCAGATGGAAGAGGATTAGTTTGGAGGAAATTTCTGGCCAATCATATTACGCATCTAAACTCTAGCATTCACTAAGGCAGTTCTAAACTGAACAGCGTCATCATTCTATGTCACTATTACTTAGCTTATATGTTTAGATTTACCAACAGTATCTGTTCACTTAGAATCATAGAAACATGGCTTTATACAGAGTAGAAAGAAGCCTTGCTGCTAATCAAGCCTATGCCAGCTCCTTGGTAGAGTTATCTGCTTAATCCCACTCTCCAATAACTGTGTAAAATTTTCTCTTTTTTATTATCGGGATGTCTTATGAGGAAAGATTGGACAGGGTGCCATGGTTTTCATTGAGTGAAGAGGAGTGAGGGTTGACTTGATTGATATTTACAAGATCCTCAATTGTCTTGACAAGGAGAACAGTGGGGAGTCCTTTTCATCTTGTGAGTGAGTTCAGAACGAAGGGGCAATGTTTGAAACTTAGGTCTTCGCGATAACGGGCAACTCTTTCTCTCAGAGGTCATTGAACTTTTATAAGGTGGAGGTAGATAAATTCTTGTTAGGCAAGTGAATCAAAAGTTATCAGGGAGATATGGGAATGTTAAATTTAGAGCACAAATAGATCAGACTTGATGTTATTGAATTGCGAAGCATACTCGAGGAACCAAAAGGCCTACTTCACCTTCTAATTCATACTTTTCTATTAAATTAATTCTCTTTTTATTGGAATGACTGAATCATTCTTCAACCAGTGCATTTTACATCGTAACAATTTGCTACTTTAAAAAAAATGTTTTCTCATGTTGTTTCCAGTTCTTATCTGTCAATCACCTTAACTCTTCTGGGCAGGATTTTTCTTTTCGCTCATGGATGAGGGTGAACCAGGGTTGATCTCCTCATTTGATTGTAATGGTTGAATGGGCGATATGTTGATGATGAGGTTACAGATAGTGCTGGAGTACAGTTCTGCTGCTGTTGATGGTCCACGGCGTCTCAATCTTGAGTTGCTAGACCTGTTCAAACTCTGTCTCATTTAACATGGTGATAGTGCCACACAACACGATGGAGGATATTCTCAATGTGAAGATGGAACTTTGTCTCCACAAGGACTGTATGGTTGTCACTCTTACTGATACTGTCATGGACAGATGCATCTGCAGCTGGCAGATTAGTAAGGATGAGGTCAAGCATGTTTTTCCCTCTTGTTGGTTCCCTCACCACCTGCCGCAGACCCAGTCTAGCAGCTATGTCCTTTAGGACCCGACCAGCTCAATCAGTAGTATTGCTGCCGAGCCACACTTGGTGGTAGACGTTGAAATCCCCCACCCAGAGTACATTTTGTGCCCTTGCCATCTTCATTGCTTCCTCAAGTATTGTTCCACTGATTTATCAGCGATGAAGAATGGTATGTGGGAATCAGCAGTAGTTTTTCTTGCCCATGTTTGACCTGAAGCCATGAGACTTTATGGGGTTCTGGAGTCAATGATGAGGACTCCCAGGGTACGGGCTATAGCTGAGCTCGAAGCAAGCAGGTGAAAAAAGGCATTGTGTTGTTGACAGTTTTCCCACCACCAGCTGGCTTAACCCATCATGATTTTATATTTTTTATATAAAATTCCCTCCCATTACTACTACACTCAAAGGGGACTCAGCACAAGTGCTTATATTTTCCCCACATTACCCATGGCCCATCATGATTTTATAAACTAAGGTGGATCATTTAGGTCAGGTAGTTGACCAGTGCCCAGTTGAGGCCCATAAGTGGACAATTAATCTGCACTCATTAGCCTCCTCCCACCATGTTCAGATATAATGGACAGTGAGAGACGCCTCCGTCCAATGTGTAAACCAGCAAATTTGTCACTTCAGACTGTCAGCTGCTGGAGTGCGGTTGGTACCTTTGGTTGAGGGGACAAATCGCAAACCAGCAATGTAAAGCAGAGATGCAGTGAAGGTCAAGGTAGACAGATCAAGTCAGATCCTAGATTGAAACTGGGCTTGTTAGGTCACTTTTTGTTGTGTTTTGATTTTAACAAAGTGTTCTTTCACTGAAACATATGTATGCAATCATGCAGATTTTGTTTTAACAATAAAACAGAAGTTTATAAACCAAAAGAAATGAAAATAAAGTAAACTCACATTGCACAACAAACAACTGCACCTCCCAGTCGTGAACCATTTCAACTCCCCCTCCCATTCCTCAGACGACATGTCCATCCTGGGCCTCCTGCAGTGCCACAACGATGCCACCCGAAGGTTGCAGGAACAGCAACTCATATTCCGCTTGGGAACCCTGCAGCCCAATGGTATCAATGTGGATTTCACTAGTTTCAAAATCTCCCCTCCCCCCACCGCATCCCAAAACCAGTCCAGCTTGTCCCTGCCTCCCTAACCTGTTCTTCCTCCCACCTATCCCCTCCTCCCACCTCAAGCCGCACCTCCATCTCCTACCGACCAACCTCATCCCGCCCCCTTGACCTGTCCGTCCTCCCTGGACTGACCTATCCCCTTCCTAACTCCCTACCTACACTCACCTTTCCTGGCTCCATCCCCGCCTCTTCAACCTGTTTGTTTCCTCTCCACCTATCCTCTCCTCTATCCCTCTTCTATCCGCCTCCCACTCTCTCCCTATTTATTTCAAAACCCCCTTCCCCTCCCCCTTTTCTGATGAAGGGTCTAGGCCCGAAACGTCAGCCTCTCTGCTCCTATGATGCTGCTTGGCCTGCTGTGTTCATCCAGCCCTGCACCTTGTCTTCATCTTAAAACTGTTTGATTATGTTAAGCTGTTCTAAATGTTCTGTTATTTCTTCCTTAATAATGCTCCCTAGCATTTTCCCAATGCTAGATGTTAGGCTCACTGACTTAAAGGTTTATTATTTTTCTGTCTTCCTCCCTTCCTGAACAAGAGTGTCACATGAGCATTTTTCAAATCTACAAGAAGTTTCTCAGAATCGAGTGAGATCTAGGAAAAATGCAGACAAATGTTTCCACACTCTCTACAGTGACTGCCTTTGAAATCCTTGGATGTAAGCCATCAGGTCTTGGAAGGTCTTGCAGTTTGTTTCTATGCTTCTATCGGGCAGTTAGGCCAATTTAACTTATAATCAATTTTCTTCCTCTTTACTGGCTTTTCAGTCATTCACTGCTGAGCTCCTAAATAAATCATAGCCCTCTGGCCATGAGTTTTCACTGCTTTGTTTGCGGTAGTTTTTGACTCCTTGACTGCCTTTGTTAACTACAGATGGTTCGCCCTTCTCTTTGAGTCCTTCTTTTTGTCTAGAACAAAGCTTTTTTGAACATATTGAAATATCTGCTTTAATGTCTAACACTGCACATCCATGCAGGCCAGCTCTTCCCTTTATGAAGCTGCTAATCTCATGCTCTCTCACATTGTTTGAGAAACTGCTGTTTCCCACTCTCTCTCTCACTGTTTCAAAAGCTGCTGTTTCCATGTTTTTTTTCTACTTTTTTAGAGGCTCAGATGTGTTGCCTTTACCTCTCCACTGTGACCAGGCTGTGTAGAAAGCTTGGATAACAAGGTGTCGAGCTGGATGAACACAGCAGGCCAAGCAGCGTCAGAGGAGCAGGAAAGCTGATGTTTCAGGCCTAGACCTTTCTTCAGAAAGCTTAACATGACTATGGCCTTTAGAGCCAGTGCTCGGGCTGTCCTCAACCTGGTGTGAAGTTTTTAGTTCTTCTTGTAGGGAACTGCAGTTAATTAATTCTCAGTCACTAAGTTATTGCTCTTGGTAAAGTGAAGGTATGGGAATGCATGATGGAATGGGCCTTCTATGGAATGGCCCTCTTTCTTTTCTCCTTCATTACAGAGTCTTCCCTCGCTGCTGCCTCGACTACATTTCTTAGTCACATTGCAGACCCAGAAGCATTGTAGTCAAAGCCCTGATATTGGTTGCAGTTTTGGTGTGTATAGGTTATCAGGTCCTTTGTCATCTCTGGAAGCACCAGCTCAACAGCAGACCTTCTAAAGACATATCCTATAGTTGGACAACTTTACAACAGCTTAATAAGTCAAAAACACCTCTCTTGCAGGTGGGATGGTTGGTCCTTTAAATTGAGCTAATGGTGGGAGTGGGGGATTTGGGAATCCCTCCTACAGCTGTACACATATTCGTTACTAGCTCAGACATTCACTCGATCTCATTGGTCAAAATTATAAAAGCTTGAATAAAACCAAATGTCTTCTATTTTGCTGGAGGAAATACTAAGGCCCCATGTTTAGTTGCTAGTCTAATTTTCTCCTCCACTCGGATTTTCATCTATCTTTATTGAGGTATTTTAAGTTAATTTTATTTTAAAAAAAGATTTTACCAAGCACACATATGAAGGTAAACAAACTGCCTGTGCTTCAAACTTCTTTTTTTATCATTTGAAATGAAAAGTTCGTTGTTGAAATCATCTTGCTAGTCATTCCGGTTCAAAAGTTATTGTCAAATTATCAATCCCTAAAGATCAAGAACACAAACTTGGTTATTGATGTGCTGGATTAGTGACCTAAAAGTTGAGAGTTTGAACTGCATTGCAAAGTTGGATTCCCTGCCAGAGGAATAAATGAAAAGCTTATTAACTTTAATAATTGAACCTGACGCAAAATTCTACATTGAGATGATTATAACAGTTTCAAATGCGCCAACATGTAACCAGAATGTTTTTTTAAATATATTTTCTCAATTCTGCATTGTTTCTTTGATTTGGTCCTCAAATGCTTCCTGGCGCTGATGACCTTGCTGCTTTCCAATCCATATCTGTCTGGTATTGATTCTTCTGAGTACATGAACAATGCTACTTAGCCTTGTCTTAGCTCAGGTAACCTTGTCAGTGCATCTTCAGCCACTTCCAGAGTTTCACTTCTTATTGTACCCTCTTAAAAAAAAAGTCCGCACAATGCACAAACAAACCAAGTACAGATTGAAAGATGTACAAACCTAGTTGACATATATTCCAGCAGAGCTGACTTATAATCATCCCTGTCAATAATCCAGATGATCATATCACCCAAGGTCTCTGCTGAAGATTTATGTCAGTTGCCTTTTGTCTTGAGCTCCCTGTTGAAACGTATTTAACTATAAAATATTTATAACTGAAACTGCATATTGAAACCCATTTCTCAATGAATTATTTATGCCCAACTCTGCACTAAACCCAGGCAATCACTGTATAAAATATTTATCTTCAGTTCTGCAAGGAAAATCTGCGATTACAATGCACAGAATATCGCTTTCTTGCTCTCTGCTAAACCTGAGTTTTTTTGGTTTCTGTTTTCATGTTCTCCGCCTAGCACCCAGACCCCACCCTTCTGACACTAAACATGCTACTGTCATTTGTTCTTGCTTGAGAAAGGTACTGTGTATATGTGTCTGCCCAGTGTTTGGAGTATTTAAAAAAAAAGCACGTTTCTACAACTCGCATTATGAAGTCCTTCAATCACCTTTAATCACCAATTTATCACCCTACAATGCAGAGCTTCTTGAAATTGGCCTCCTTCCTATTTGTAGTGAAAATGATTCTGGAGGGACAGCAGATTATGATGGAAATGGAGCAAGGCAGGGTCCCAAGTTCTCATACGTTGCACCAGGGGTACAAGAGGTAGTTGGATGGAGAGATGTCCTCTATTCAGAGGAAGCTCTCCAAACAAACTCTCAGAGGCAATGGAAGCAAATACACATAATTGTCAACATAAGAAATGAAGCCATGACTTCCCCTGAATGGTCAAGGTCTGTAAATTTATTCATTAAAGCTATTTTTCACAAATTGCAAGATTAACCATATGCATTACTCCAATTAGTAGATTCTCATTGCCTACATTCCAGCAATTTCTATGAAAAATGAAATATATATCTCACATTGATCGCTTCACCTCAGTTTTGCACAATTAGCACTGCTCATAACTTACACATATGATAAACTAGACAAGCACGATATCCATATCACGCAAATGCATTGTACTAACTCCCGTGACATAATTCTCTTCAGCTTGCAGGACAAGGTGACGTAAAGCTGAAAGTAACAGCATCAAATTGATGGGAAGAACTGCATATTCTCATCCTTGTGGGGAAAATGATGCTCACCCAACATTGGACTAGTCACAAGTAAGACTGTGCATAACAGCTGTGCTAAAGCCATTGATGATGGTGATACACTCATACCTTAACTATCTCCTCACATTCACCTTCCCATTCATCCCACAATCTTCTCATATACAAGCTGCAGATGGTGTAGCATGCATCTTTTGCTTTCTTCCTCTCCTCTCACCACAAACCTAGACTTATGCCATTCTCCTTTTAGATGCTTAATGATGAGATCCTGGAGAGGCTGGAGCATGAAGCACTTAAGGAGCAAAAGAATTCTGGTGAAGGGACTCCATCTCTCTAAGACCTGTAGTCACCAGCTGTGACATGGGAACTGTGCATACTTTATTCAGTAGTATAGAGGTGGGATTTGAACGTAGGGAGGTACCAAGCATGAGTGACCTGCAGCTGGGGAACAAGGGAAAGGGCAGCACAGATCTAACTGTCAGTACTACAAAGCTACACACAACCTTTGCAGCAGAGGATTCAGTTTAAGACATTGATGATATACAGCAAAAGGGTTATGAGTATGCACAGTAAAATATTTGGATTGGCAGGCTTGCCAGAAATCTGCTGTTACTTCCAAGGAACATGGAGAAGTTTGTCTGCAACCTTGCAGAGGACTTGGTGTGGAAATTGGAGCTCATCCTTTGTACATTGGAAGTGGTGACTAACTCCAAGTTTTAGATGTAACCACAATGGCTCAGCCTCCACTGTAGCACAAGCAGAAGCCAGTTGCTGTAGGAGAAGATTGGACTGAAGGCATGCATGGTCAGCTCACTGCCAGTCAGGCTCAGACTGCTGCCATCATTGCAGATCTCATTGCAACTCAGCAATTTCAATCGATTATTAAGATTGCTGAGTTGTGTCTCCAACAGAGTCTCAATGACTGCATGGAGCACTAACCCTGTTGGAAATCCTGGCACTCAGTCATTGTCCTTGCTATTGCCCACCAGGCGGTTACCATAAACAGCTGATGCTTAGCAAAGTTGTGACTTCTATGGTTAGAATTTCACTATATCCTGAACAGCCATCTGCAGTGTCCTACAACAAACAGGCTCTGCACTGCACAAGAACAAATGATCAAGCAAGGACACTTGAAGGTAGACACTAAGAGAATATCCGAGGATGATCAGTTGTGCTTTTCATGAAATGCTGGATATTTGTTTCATAAGATTGGTTTGGAATTATTTTTAGAGCTTTCATTTTGGAATTGCAGCCAAGAGAATGTTATGATGCTCAGTGACGGAGAGATGTAATGGGTGAGACCATTGCTTAACAGGAAATGCGGGTTGCATTCACTGTTACTGCAGTTGGATAAGTCAATCTCAAACAATTCCATCAGAAATATTGCCTTGTCTTTTCCTTTTCTTTTTCCTATATCTGTTGGTTGCCAATGAATAACAATTTAAAGCTCTCATCCTGATACTGTTGGGATTTAACTAGCAGCAGGAGAAACGCAGGCCAAACAGCATTGAATGAGCAGGAGTGGGCATGCCCCCTAGTGAGCACCTGGGCCCCGTCAGAGATCCCTTCCCAGGTCAACATCCCGTTACCCATCTCTTGCACTGACAACTCTGCCATCCCTCCCTGGAGCTTGTCAACATGGCCCCAGCTAGATGCCCAGACTAACTTCTGGTCTTAACTCCAGTGTACCACACCTTTCTGCAGGCCTCCTTGTAGTACCAGCAGTGGCCACCACTCCCAGTGATGCTGCCAGTAATGAGGAGTTGCTGGTCTCTGATTGATCAGTCCCTGTCTGAGGCAGGACTTCCTGTTGCTGAAGAGTGGAAGTCCTGCCTCAACACATTTGATGGACAGTTAGCTGTTAAATGATTGTGCGCTTAGCCCATCAACTGAAGAAGGGCGCACTGCATGACCGCAGTCGCCACAAGTAAAATCCAGTCAATAACCACTGTCAGAATGATATGCGACTCCTGTCTAATTGCACCATTGCTGATTTTTCTTTGGTCAGTTAGGGACAGCTGATAAATAGCAGTCTAACAAGTGACCCCCCCATACACACACTTGCTGCTGCAACATTAGTACAATACAACATTCTGTAGCTCCAAATTAACAGCATCAACGTGCCACATGACTCTCACTTGTAATGATGGGCAAACATATTGGACTCTGAGTGCTCCGAAGCACATTTTCATATCTGGCTATTGTGAAAAGCACCATATAAATTCAAGTCTTTCTTGCATACTTTTCTTTTGCGATGATGGTACAGCTCATAGCTGATATGATTGTAAGAAAGCAAAGTACTGTGTTGTAGAAACCTGACGTTGAAATACAGAGTGTTTGATATATTCAACAGGTCTGTCAGCATCGATGCAGAGTGAGCCAGAGTTAATGAAGTTTATCGACCTGAAATGTTAATTCAGTTTCTCTTTCAACAGTTGCTGCCAAATCTGCTGAGGACTTCAGATTTTTCAGCGATTATCATAATTAAAACCTTACATGAGAGTCATTGCACCATTACCTTTTTACACATACAGTATTCTTGTAACTTATCTCTAAGTCAGATCATCGTGCTACATTCCAGAGAATTAAACACATGAAGTACAGGAGATGCTGCATTGTTGGAAGTGCCATCAGGTGGATAAAATGTAAAGTCAAGGACATTTCTGAAGAAGGGTCCTGACCCGAAACATCAACATTTCTGTTCCTCTGATGCTTCCTAGCCTGCTGTGTTCTTCCAGCATAAGTTGCCACCTCTGTTTCTGGATTCGGCCTGGCTGGTTTGATTGCTCTCAAACTTTTCTTGGGGGATCTAATGCTGCAGGGGATGCTGGCTGAGTAATGGGGTTTTGTTAATCTGGTAAAAGGTGGCTTTCACAAAACAGGTGAGATGTGTTGGCAAAATGTAGTGCTACATGCTTGCCAATGAGAGTTAAAGGGTTTAAAGTTGGAAAGTCAGGGTTGCCACAGTAGTATCCAAATGTGTTCAGTGTTCATCTTAACATGTGTTGATACAAACAATTGAAAGGAATACAGCACTTTCAGTGTAAGAGGAGAGATTACAGGAAGTTGATGATAAACCTAAGGTCTATTAAATAGCTGGTCACTGTATTCAGAAATGACAAG
This sequence comes from Rhincodon typus, assembly GCF_021869965.1. NCBI lineage: Eukaryota > Metazoa > Chordata > Chondrichthyes > Orectolobiformes > Rhincodontidae > Rhincodon > Rhincodon typus. Next base: position 112,656,364 of record NC_063332.1, read on the forward strand.
TGATACAACACAAGCAAGATTTGAATCAACTTGCAGCAGTCAATACGTAGAAGCTTTTCTCTCTCCAAATCTCTGAATATATCACTAATGCTAAAATACAAACACCTAGCACTTGAAGAAATTTACTGTTTTTGAAAAAAACGGAAGTACTCTGTCAGAATCAGATAATAGGATATGATTACCCTGTAAGAATGTACATAGCAGACCTGTTTTGTGGAACGGTTGGATTAAAACACTCTTTTGAAATTATTGTACCGGCTCTGACATTGCATGTATCTGTCTTGATTGCTAATGGTTTAAAACTTCAAACACCTTTCTGAAAGATTACGTATATAAATACAAATGCACAGGTTTGGCAGTCATCCAAATCCTATAGGATAACTTTGCTTTGTTGCAAATGAAGGACTTGTGAAATGTAGTTGTTGCTCCAATGTTGGCCGACGATTCTATGCACAAAACAGAATCTCACAAACAAAAACGTTGTAATGACCAGTTCCAGTCACAGGGGACACTAGAGAGAAATTGGTGTACTTACATTCAAATTAGGGGCAGGAATGGGTCATTTATTCCTCTAGTCTGTTCCAACATTTAGGAAGATCATGGCTGATTTTTGTGGTCACAAGAGCATATTTGCATTTATACCTGATAACATTTGATGTTATGGTGAAACCATTCCGAAATGAATAATTAGAATGGTAAGTGAATGTCACTAATATAAGGAAGCGACCACGCAGGCCAAGAGCCTAAAGGAAAGATAGGACAGATCTCTGAAGAATTCCTGAAGTGATAGGAGAACAGTTCACAAATGGATGGTTTATAAATTTAGATTCAACTCTGCTGATTGAATTAGATAATTTCACCAACATGACGTGATCTATAGTTCTGTTCACATGTCTACTCCGATGCCTTGACTATTTGGGATAGTGATTCATGTCTCTGATTTCTTTTCAGTCAGACCTCATGTCCTTAGTGATTCATTTGGATCAAAGCCTTCTGCCTTTAACATCAGTGACAAGAGTGAAATGATTCATTCCCTAAGTCTTCAATGATAATTTTCCATAGACTGGTTGCCTGATTCTAAATGTTCCTGTCTTCAATTTCTTTATTATAAGAGTACAGTGGGGAATTGCAACAGTGAGATCATGTTGAAGTTGTAAAATCATTATTTAACTTATGGTGGTTGCTTACTCAAATACAATAATCTACAAATATTTGTGTTATATGATTTTTATTTCCACTATTTCATCTATACTCACAATTAAAGTTAAAACTAACCCGACCGACAAAATATAAAACACATATACCACTAAATCCCTTTAATACAGTTCACATTTCTGATGCTTTACTTTTCTTAACATCTTATCCATGAAGAATTCTTCAGCCAAATATCCTTTAGTTCGGCTCCACTTAGCCTTAACAACTGTTCTCCAGCACTCTTCTTAATATGAGCAATTTATTTGTTCCATGTGCTGTTTGATTCCATATTTACAAACATTTTATAGCTCCTTTAAGCTTCTTCAGTTGTACACATGCACAGTTATTTTGAAGATCAAGGGTGAAAAAAGAATCATTTAAGTTGCATCTCCATCCGTTTTTATTTATGTGACCATATCATAAACTTAGTTAGTAATTCTCCATTTGATGATATTTGTGAATTTTACAGATTTTGATGAAACCCATTTTTTTGCCCAAGTCCCCTTACATTAACCGAAAGAACTGTGAATGTTGTAAATCTGAAACAGTTCGAAGTAAAGGTCTTTGACCTGAAATTTTAACTCTGATTTCTCTCCACAGATGCTGCCAGACTTGCTGAGATTTCCCAGCAATTCGTGTTTTTGTTCCCCTTACATTAATCTCATTTGTTCTGTTCTAAATGAGATAACTCTAACCCCAAAATTCTACTGACCAAGAAAAGAGAATTCAGCCTCTCCTATAACCAGTATTAGCAAATTAAAACTCGACCATTTTGCAGATTAGTGCAAACTGCACTGAAGGCATAAAATTGTGAAGGAGATAAAAGAAGAACAGTGAGGGATAAATTTGGAATTTGAAATCAGCACAGGAATAAAGATAAACAATGGATTTGAGAGGATGATAATTGGGTTTCACAGATCCTGAGAACGAATCAAATCAGTGCTATGGCAGCAGGACCCAGGTTGTTCTCCCTGGGGCTAAGAAAGATAACTGGATGTTTACTGTAGATGGATATTCTCAGTTCTGTCACCCAGCCCTGCTTCTTGTCATCGTACTGAAAATAGCAATCAGGCTACTCACATTATTATGTCCCAATATCCATCTTAAAGGGATTTAACACCTGAAACACTGAGGACATCAGTGATGGCTTCCAATCCAAAGGAAAGTCACCCTGTTGCTGATGTTAAATTATCAGTAAGATGGACAGTGTCCTTTTGAAGGTTATTACTGCTCTATTAATGCCGGCCAAAGGTATTGAAAGTTGACTCCATTATCTTGGATCTTGATGCTGACACAAGGAACCTGATCATGGGAAAGAATGGCCACCAAACAGATTCCCCACTGAGGGCATTGTGTTTCACTGCCTTTGACATATTTCTGCAAGACCAGGGAACCGGTATCTGTACCATGTGCTTTCTGACAAAATGACAAAGTGTATCTACTTCTGCGTCAGGAGGCCTGTGTTCAAGTTCCACCCAATCCAGGGGTCTGTAATAACAATCTCTGAATGGGTTGAGTAAAATAAATTCTAGACTGTGAATGTGCAACTGGTCTGCGATGTTGGATAGATCTTCCTGGATGTATCTGCACATTTTCCTAGAAGCTGCCATGATGCTTTCACTCTTCAGCAAGCAGCCCTGCCACAGCTCATCCACATCACTGCCCCCTCCCAAATTCATGGACTGATTCAGCAGGACAGGGGCTGTCATTTGAGGAGAAATCTCTTCAAGCCTCTTTGAGCACCATGAACAGAGAGACAATGTTGCTACAAAGAAGGTCAACTCTAACCGGCAACCTCATATAGCAGTCCAGCGACCTTGGCTTTCACTGTCTGGTCTGGCACCTAATAATGCACATCTGCCAGAGTATCTCACATGACTGGATTCTGCTGCATTACATGGCATAATAACAGGAACTGAGCCTTGACGAGGCAAGAATGAGGGAAAGTGTGGCATTGTTGGATGAAGTACGCAATGCAGGAGAGGATGGGGCAGGCAACACAGAGCGAGGCAGAACCTTCCTACTGAGCGATGTGGTCTGCTTGACCACAGAGGTAGCCAGGCCTTGGGTGTCTTTCCAGTAAGCTATTATTGCAAGGGGTAATCTGATCCTGCAAAGGTTCACCAGATGAGGCCTGAGGCCTGTGGGACTAAGCACATCAGTGTGAATACAGCAACATGTGCTGGCATAGGAGAAACAACCTTGTGTCTAACCGAAGCAATACCTCCATCAAAGAGAGATTGTCCACTGCCTGGAGTTCCCACAGTCTCTGGAAGGAATGTTGGTGGCTGGCCAATAGGCCTGGGAAAAAGCTGCCAGACGCCATCACATACCATAGATAGGCAAAATTGCTGGAAAGGGTGGACCCCACTCTGATGGCAAATCTGATCAGTGGGTGACTCCACAGTGCCAGAGCTTGGTAATGGGCACTGCTGGGATTTCAAACTGAAGATGAATCAATGGATTCACAGATTCAGTTCAACAATGGGCAGCGGGCAGAGGGTTTGGCCACTTTAGGAAGTGGGTAAGGGAGAGTGTGGAGGGTTGGGTTTTAAAGTCCTTGCAGGGTGACAGGAAGACAGTGGCACTTTCTTCTGAGATGGTTCATACCACTGATGAGCAGAAGGCACCAACTGAAGGTAGTACTGCTGCTTGCTTCGAACGATCTTAAAAATTTTCAAATAAAAAACGGACTTCCTACAACCCCTGCCTGCCCAGGCCAACTATGTAATGGTATTGGGTCATTTTAATAAGCTCCAGCAACCCTTCCTAATTTATTTTCACATGGTGGGCAGGTGCCTCTGTGTCATCGGGATGAGCTCGGGGCTGGGTGAGATGGTACTGAGCTCAGCAATCAACCTTTATTACCACTGAAAACACTCATGGTCAGGGCATGCAATATTCAACCCAATGTTTCAGATACCTAATTTTACTACTGCTCAGTACAAAGTTTATTACATTATAGATCCCATGATAATGAAGAATGTATTTATTTAGAGTGAGATTTCCTTGCTAATAATATACAACTGCAACCGTAGGGACCCAGTTAATGCTCTGAACAACATTGTGTTCTCCTTGAAAGCTTCGATATTGCTTTCCCTTGGTTGTATCTGAGATGTATGGGGACAGCGTCTTGCTGCCTCAGCTTTCATGGTTATGATTGCTAAATGGTTGGCCTTACCCTTGTAGTACCCACTTGGGCTTCACCTGGGAGCGGTCTCCTAGCATTTCTGCAGGAGTGGACCAAACCACCAGGTGCTGCCCCACTGCTGTCACCTCTGGTCAGCCGGCACCATGGATCGTGTTCCTGCTGACATGAGGATGGTTTCTCGTGGTGTACAGCTGGTTCCCCTCTTGCAACCTCTGTCCCACCAATGACCTGGGAACAGACCTGCAACTCCCTTCACGTATTCCATGGGCATCAGATTCTGAACCGACTGGGCCATGCTGCAAGAAATGTCAGGAATTCAGTGCAGCACAGCACATTGCTCTTGCACGCTCTTTAGGTTATTATGTTGAGAGAGTGCCCTCAGAGTGTCTGATCTGTTCAATTACCCGACTCTTCCAGCACCTCCAGTAGCTGCACATTACAGCCTGTGTGCACAGGCAAAAAAGAGCAGAAAAAAACTAAGGGCCATCCCTGACTGATTTCCTCAAGGCCCTTGAGCCACAAAAGTCATTAACCCTTCAAAGATTTTATCAGCTGTTATTTTTTGCCTTTTGTATGCAAGGCCAGTTTGCAGAGTGTATTAAAAATGGGAGTCAGTGGAGAGAAAGGGACAACATTTTCTCTTAACTAAATGTCCCTTTCTAGCGTACAAGTATTCACGCAAAACACTGGTGACTGAGACAGGTCTATATTTGGTCCAGCTCTGCTCGCACCATCTGGCAGCCTCATTGATGGCAAACCCAAACCTCACCTATTAACCCAGGGAAAGTCACTGCAGATACTGATCTGCAGCAGGGCTGGGTTTACTGTTGCCTATGGGAATATCTGGCTTGAGGTGTAACATTTGAAGGTGCTGCATTTTTCCAATGCTGTGAATGCTCACTTTAACCTTCAGAAAATGTGCCACAAACAAGGTAAGATCAAATGCTTATTAGCAGAATGGCAACTGCAAAATAAATTAGAAAAGGAGATAGTCAGCAAGTGGAACAAAATTAAAGCAGGAAAGAATAAAGTTAAACATTATGTTCCTGTGCTGTATTGTTCTTTGCTCTTTGTTTTGTTCTATTAGGGAAGCAAAGGAAAACAAATTGTGACACGGCACGGTGGCTCACAGTGCCAGTGACCCGAGCTCGATTCCACCCTCGGGTGACTATCTGTGTGGAGTTTGCACATTCTCCCCGTGTCTGTGTGGGTTTCCTCTGGGTGCTCTGGTTTCCTCCCACAGTCCAAAGATGTGCAGGTTAGGTGGATTGGCCATGCTAAATTGCCCGTAAAGTTCAGGGATATGTAGATTAGGTGGGTTATCGAGGGATGGGTATGGGTGGGATGTTCTGAGGGTCGGTGTGGACTTGTTGGGCCGAAGGGCCTGTTTCCACATTGTAGGAAGTCTATGATGATGAAATTATTTATTTCACAGATAGTTTAAAAGAAAATGGTTTTCGAAATGGATATAAGTAAAAAGCAAATGAACAAAAATGTACTTTTTTTTCTCTTGAAGCATTTAAAACCAAAGTTGTTGTTGATCTCTTTACATAGCTTAAAGAGAGAAAAAAGTGTGCACAATCTGAAAAGTTTGCATCACCCCATTACTCTTTCTATCCTAGTTAATTTCATACTTGAAACTATGTGTGAAGAAAACTAATAGGGAAGTTGAAGGTAAACAATGATTAAATCTGAAATGAAAAGCTTCACAAGGTTAATTCCAAACAGCATTTCAATTATTATGATTGTACTTCATCAAATCGATATGACCATTTCTGATGATCTTTGATCAAGAAATAAAGTAGTGACGAAACTTTGTAATTGTTCTAAACACGCTTTTAAAAGTACCTTTAAGAATTTGTACCAGATGTAAAGGAATCACTTATAATTTTCTTGAACAATAAGAAGTACCAGTCCGGTTATCCTCGTAATCCTTGACCAGGAAGCAGAACAAACAGGATAAAAGATCAGAAAGAAGCTATGTAGTTAGTAGACATGATTGGGAACCACAGATTGGGACAGTTGCAATCAGAGGAGCTGGAAGGTGAGCATGATAAGCATACAGATGTACACACGAACAGAAAGCAGGCAACAATGGAGAGGAATACAGAATTCTTACGAGGAGAGGAATCAAATTACTGTCAAAAAGAATTCAGTTCTTTTCTTATCAAGAAAGGAGACAGGAGCTCTTGCAGGTACTGTGCAAACCTGATAAAAATGGCCTAACACCTGGGAAAATGTGTGAATCGCCCATACATGATAAAGATCTGTGTGTTTTCCCGTAAGTGGCAAAACTATGAACTGGGTTGTTATTAGCTGATGAGTTGAAAAGCAACTCCATCAGGACTGCTGTGGTCTGAGGGAAAGAATGATCACAGAAGTATGCCTTGCTGATGATAATCATACCCTTGAAATTCAAAGATAAAAGCTGTTGTCAGACAGGACTTCTGACTGACTGTGCACAAATAAAGAACATAATATGATGACCCTGTATTACTATGTAGTATCATGTTTGTGCAGGAAATGATACATCTAGGGTTGTATTGTTATATCAATTTCTTTTACTTGAAGTATCATCTACCTGTTACATTGATGCGAATTTCTGTTACATTAAAAGTTGCAAGAAGTGAAATCTTGCCGGGAATTTTGTCTTTGGTATATTTGGTAAAGCTGGCTCTTTTGGTTTGTACATTCCCCAAGGGGGCAGTAACACACTATTGAAAATTAATCCTTTAAAATTGAGCTTGACTTACAGTTTTATGTTCAAAATATAAAGAATAAAAAACTCAGTGCAAAACCCTTCTATGCATTCAATGTCAGATGTGTTCAATATATGTTTTACTTTCAGTTCTTTATTTCTATGCATTTTCTTCATTTAAACTTCAGAGTTGCTACTTCTTACAATGTTAATTCAGAGTTATTGCTTAAGTAATCCAATTGTATGGCAATTCATGCAAAACCATAAACATAGATATAAGGAATTTATATTCATTGTAGGATAATATTTTTGTTTCTTCTTTAACTTCACTTCATAATTAAAACTAAATATTATCCTATAGCACCAGAAACATCTTCAACTGACTATTTAAAGTCTCCCAGGCTACTTCCTGATTAAATTATCCCTTTGCCAAAAAGTAGAAATTCTGGAGATATGGAGTGGGTTTTGTTTCAAAGATGGGATTAGAGAGCAGAATTTTCCAGTCTTTACTGAAAATGTTTTGTTGAGTAAGATTCCTGGTGCCCAGCCCATCATGACTCGGATGACATTTCTCATGCCATTTCTGTTCTTCATTTTCGTAATTATACAACCAAGCTCTTGGGCGCCTTTCTCAGAGTTACACAACCAGAGATCTTCGAGAGCTCACCACTGTTGGAACCTTCTGGCTTTCATGTCTCTACGCCATACTTAAAACCCAGCCACACCCCATTCAGATGCTGCAAGCCAGGAACTGGCCCTCATACTGGAGCGTTTAAGCCTCTACATTCAAGACATATCCCAGAGAAAAGGAAAATTCACTCACTGCTTCACAGACAGGGATCGGGAGTGTTGCTTAACATGATGTTGCAGAGGAGAGCAATCTAGTTGACTGCCAGAAGAGCCCACCCCACTGGTCCTGACATTGTATCATAGGTCAGTGGTGCATACTAAGTGAAGCAAGACGTCCAGCAGCACAGGAAGAAAATCAGTGATCTTCTATGCTCCACCATGGTAATGCCATCACCTTCCCTCTGTTATCTCATGCTCAACTTCACCTGATGAAGGAACAGTGTTCCAAAAGCCTGTGATTTCAAATAAACCTGTTGGACTATAACCTGGCGTTATGTGACTTCTGACCTCACACTCAAAGGGCAACCACTCATTCTAACTCTACCACTGCAAATGTATCTCACTATGCGGCCCTTGACTAACAGTAACTCCCCCCTTCACTTCACTAAGGACTTGCACCCGTTTAGCTTTCACTCAAGGCCATTTACTTGAAGCACATGAAGAGTGTCAGTTAGATAAAACCTCTGACATTTTCATATCATGGTGCCACACGGTGACATGTTCACCCCATCTCTCTGACTGACTGTTCAGTGCACTCTGCATCCCAAACTACCTACTGCTCCCTCTGCCTTAACAAGCAATGTAAGCCACAGAGGGCAGCCTGTAAGGGAGCACTAAAAACCCTGTGTGCTAAGAAAACACTCTGAGCCATGCAGAGATTGGTATCCTCCTAATAAAGATGAAAGCGCGCGTGTGTTTCTATGTACAAAGCAATCTAGCAGAAGGATGAATGTCATAGGTGCCCCCGAGCTTCAAAGTCAAGTGTTGAAGGGTTGAAGTGGATCTGAGTTGGGCTGAGACTGGACACATTGATGTGGTGAGGCTGTTGGTTTGCTGATGGCAACTTTTGTGGACAATGGTTTGAGAGGGATGGTGGCCATGGTGGGCATGGACGTTGTTCTGAAGAAGCAAGTGGATAATGTTCAGGATAAGCACTCAGTGAGTGGTAGATACCAAGTACCCATTATGAATTATGTATTAGGAATTTGCCTGTCTAGTTTCTTTATAGAAGAGTGGAGAATTAGAAATAACGTACAAATAAGGTTAGTTGAAGTTTGAAGGGAAGATCAGGAAAAGTTTTCATGATGTTGAGAATCAGACTTTCTTTTATTCTCCCCATATTTTCCCACCATCCTTGCCATTGTTGAAACCACATTGGGTGTTTCAACTTCCCAAACAGTAATTGCATCGTTTCTGCTTTAGGACTTTCTCATGATCCCAATGCACAACTTCCATGATTCATCCCATCTCTGATTATTCAAGATTGAAAGATTTGCACCAAAGAGTCTACAAAAGGAAATAGAGAGATGAGTAGGGAAACATTTGGCAGATGGAGTAGGGAGTCCTCCTTAAAATAGTGGTTGCATTCTCGAAAATTGATACTTTAAGTGGAGTATGGTTTCCCATAGGAAGCCAATATTGAAGTCAAGTTAAGTTCCTGTCAATATCCTGTGGTTGGAAAAAAAATCTAAAAGCTGAAATCCTGTACCATACATGTACAGAATTACATTTTTTAACTGAGCTAACTTGCAGGATAAAATAACTTACTAAATGATAGAGAAATGCCAAATTAACTGAACAAACCATTGCAATTCATATGGTGGGTTTTCAAATGCACATTTCTGGTAACCCTTTGAGCAGCTGCTTTAACTAAAGCACCAAATCTAAAATACAGAATGGGTGATATTTATTATGCAATAAAGTTGAAATCATGGTCCTATACATATCACAATCCCAACTGATAATTTTACAGTTCCACTTCAACAGCAACATCAGAAGGAAGAGAAAAATAAAAAGGAAGTTGTACTTTTCTGGATGAAGTTTTGTATTCTTTTCGGCTTTACTTTATGCCTGGTAGTAGCTGGATCCATGGGTATAACCAGTGAGAGTTGCTGCTCCCCTTGGTGCTTGATGGTGCAGAGCCCTTGGCCTGGGTTCTAAAACTGAAGGGCCACAATTCCAGGAAGCACTAACAGCCAGATTTACCCATGGCCATTATTACAGATGTTAAAATGAAATGACATTAATTGGGGAAGTTAAATTGCGGACCTACTTGTATAATATAGAAAAATGCGAACTTGTCCACTTCGGCAAGAAAAATAGAAAATAAATGCATGTTTTGAATGGAGAGACTTCTGTTCTACCTATTCATTCATGGGATGTGGGCATCGCTGGCTGGCCAGCATTTCTTGGCCACCCCTAGTTGCCCTTGAGAAGGTGGTGGTGAGCTGCCTTCTTGAACTGCTGTTGTCTACCTGCTGTAGATTGACCCACAATGTTATTAGGAAGGGAATTCCAGGATTTTGACCCAGTGAAACTGAAGGAACGGTGATATATTTCCAAGTCAGGATGGTGAGTGGCTTGAAGAGGAACTTGAAGGTGGTGGTGTTCCCATATGTCTGCTGCCCTTGTCCTTCTAGATGGACGTGGTCGTAGGTTTGGAAGGTGCTGTCTGAGGGTCTTTGGTGAATTTCTACTGTGCATCTTGGAGATAGTACATTAGAAAACTCTGAGGTACACACAGATCTGGATCCTGCTACATGAATCACAAAACATTAGTATGCAAGTATGCCAAGTGATTAGGAAGGCCAATAGTACGTTGTCATTTATTCCAAGTGTTATGATCCCATCTGATTGCAATATTGGACAAATCAGATCCAAAAGTCGACCCTGGTAATAGCGTCTGTAAGTTTTGCTGTAGCTATTCGTTTACCATGGTGATCACTCTCTGAACATAGTCGCAAGCAGCTGTCAACACAATTTTAACAAAAGAACACAAGCATTCATTACAGACAAAAGGTGAAATAAAACTATATTACACTATACAAGATCTATTTGAAGTAGTCCTATTACATATATCAACTTCAGTCGTTTTACCCTCAGTAATAACTCTACAGATACTCAAACCTCAGTGAAGGATTGCCTTGTTTCTCAGTGTAAATCTCTTGTTCAGTTGGCATGGCTGCAATAGGTTTCTAGAGCTTTCTTTTTACAGACTTCTAAAAACTTTCAAAGTAAACACATTGACTTTCAGGATGCTCAGCTTTAAGTAGTTTACTGGTTAGTTGTTTAATTCATCATCTGCCCACTGTCTCGTATCCACATTGACTCATTGATCTTCTGGATGTTTTCTCTTTAGAAACACAACACTTTTTCCACAGCCCTGACTGCTTAGAGATCACCAATCTAATAGTACTTTTTCACTCTCACTGAACCTGCACACCCTGCCTGACCTGCTGGATGATTCTGTCTTTCACTGATACTAGATTACAATTGCTAGGCAAGAACACTATTTTCTTTATTCTATTTTGTTTCTAATGCACTGAACTATTCACCTTAAGGTTTCACATACCCATTTGGAACAAATGCAGGGGCACAAAGCTCTCGATAATCTGTTGCCTTTTACAGCACTCAAAAATAAAACTAAAGCTATGTCAACCCTTTTTAAGAACATAATATAGAACTATATATCAAACTTAAAACTGTTCGTAATTCTTCCATTTTAGAATACAAGTTTCCAAATAAAAATACCAATACCAATATATCATTTCCCTTCATCACACCTCTCTGCAGAAATAAAAGATACAGATATATCTATAAGAAGCATTTTTTGTTACTCTACTACAATTTCCTCATTATTACATCTGCTCTATTTAGAGGCCCCCTGATTTCTGAATGTTTAACTTACGAATGCTTATGCTTAGGAATGTGGTGTAATTTTAAAGAACTGATATACAAGCATTTCCAGTACTTATAAACTGCAGATCAGATCTAAGAGACAATACAGACTGCAGATGCTGGAAGCCAGGGTCTATAGGTGTGAGCCTGGAAAAGCACAGCAGGCCAGACAGGATCCGACCATACTGAAACGTTGACTTACCTACTCCTCGGATGCTGTCTGACCTGCTGTGCTTTTCTAGCCTCACACCTATACATCAGATCTAAGCTCTGCAGTCCTGCCACATCCAGTTGTGAATGGTGATGGGCCATTAAACAACTCATTTGAGGAGGAAGCTCCACAACTATCCCTATCTTCAATAATGGGTGAGTCTAGCACATCAATGCAAAAATGGCTGAAACAACAATCTTTAGCCAGTACTACCAAGTGGATGATCCATTTCAGCCTCCCCCAGAGATACCAAGCACTAAGGATGCCAGTCTTTAGCCTATTTGATTTACAATACCTGATATCAAGAAACAGCTGTAGGCATTGGATACTGCAAAGTCTATGAGCCCTGTCATCATTCTGGCATAGTACTGAAGGCTTGTGCTCCAGAACATGCCACACTCCTAGCTAAGCTGTTCCAGTACAGCTGCAACAATGGCATCTACCTGACAATATGAGAACTTGCCCAGGCAGGTATATCCTGTACACCAAAAGTAGGACAAATCCAACCTGGCTAGCTATTGGTCTACTCTCGATCGGTAGTCAATTGATGGATGGGATTGTCAACAGAGCTATCAAGAAGCACTCTCAAAGAAATAACCTGCTCACTGATGTATAGAAATATTGGCCTTGGAGCAAGTGGTTCATTGAAATGGCAAGTAAAACTAAACCATTTAGTTCCCATGCTAATACTTCTGTTCTGGGAAATCTACAACCTGGAAAAAGTTCCAATGAAGCTCAGCGCATGCTGGAGAAACAATGCCTCAAGTTCCACCTTGGTGCTTTGTAGGCTCTAGGACTCAATATTGAGTTTCAGAATTTCAGAGCAAGACATCTGTCCTGTATCTTTCTTACATCAGTCCACCCTCCCTGGCCATGTCTTGATCGTGCCCTTGTAGACATTGCTGTCAGCAGAGTGGACCCATTTTCTCCTTTACACACATTCATTCACATCTATTTTAAATCTCTGTACCTCCCTTACCACCATTAGCAGTTCTTTTCACATTTTCTCTGGTCACCTTCAAAATCTGCTCTACTCACTCCTCCTCCTCCTCTTCCTTCTCTGTCAATAGCATAAAAAAACATCATTTTCCAATTCCTTTTAGTCCTGGAGGAGAGTCATATCAGGTTTGAAATGTTAAATCTGTTTCTCTCTCCACAAATGCCAGCCCTACTGAATCTGTCCAGCATTTCCTGTTTATATTTCACATGCAGCCTTTATGTATGGTACAAGTCATATCCTCAAAAGAATTTCTTTATTAATACTAATAATTGCTAAGTGCTATAATTATTCTGTTTACTAATACTAGTCTTTATTAATACTGATGGAAAACTGCCCAGTAATGCCCTTTACACAAAAAGCAGTTCAAATCCAATGTCTCCTGCTACTGTCAATCATCAGTAAAATGATGGAGGTGTCATTAACAGTGCTATCAAAGCGCATTTAATCAGCAACAACATCTCACTGACACTCATTTTGGCTTTGTTAAGGTCAGTCAGCTCCTGATTTCATTATAGACACATTTTAAACATGCATAAAAGAATTTAATTTCAGTAGTGAGGTGAAAGTGTCTGACTTTGATATCAAAGCTGCATTTGACCAAATGCGGCATCAAGGAGCCCTGGCAAACCTGGTGTCAATGGGAATCAGGGAGGAAATGCTCTGCTGTTTGAATTCATACCAGGCACATAGGAAGATGCTGTGGTTGTTGGAGGTCAGTCATCTCAGCTCCAGGACATTTCTGCAGGAGTTCCTCAGGAGAGTGTCCTAGGCCCAACCACTTTCAGCTGCTTCATCAATGACCTTTCCTCCATTATAAAGTCAGAAATGGGGACATTCTCTCACGATAGGACAACGTTCAGCTCCATTCATGACTTTTCAGATACTGAAGCAGTCTTATCCAAAAGCAACAAGACCTGGACAATTTGAAGGTTTGGGCTGACAAGTGGCAGGTAACATTTGTGTCACACAAGTGTCTGGCAATGACCATATGCATCAAGGGAAAATCTAAACATTGGCCCTTGTCATTCAATGGCATCATCATCACTGATTCATAACCTATCAACATTCTGGTGATTACCTTGGACTGGACAAGACATATGAATACTATAGCTACAAGAACAGGGCCAGAGGCTTGGAGAAGGATTATTAGCTAGCAACAACAGTTAGTACAGAGTGTAGCATTATGCAATGTTGCCAAACTAGTCAAGTCAGTAACATTTCTATTTCTAAGTAAGCATTGGTTTGGGCTGGTAAGTGGAAGAGAGATATGATAGACTGTACATAATGTTTCATATGTAAACAGGATAATTAGCGTATCTGCTACTCCATAGAGTACAATAATAGCATCTTAATTTGAAATATCAAATTGAAAAGATGATTTTTTTCATATTTGAAGATTATTCTAATTGCATTTAAGAAGAAAAAAGCTTATAAAAATCACATTGTCATTTTTCCAAGATTTTACTCCTTTCTGTACTTCTTGCTGCACATATAGCCTCAACCAAAATGTAAGGTTCATTGAGCACCCTGATTTATAGTAGCAACGGTTGCTATTTCATAAACATGATTGATTCTCGTTCTGTTGTTGAACAGTCTTAAACTATTTAACAACTGACATTGGGGATGAAAAATGCATCTTATTACTTCTGGCTGATTGAGATCTAAAATGATAGACTGAATCTTCAAAACAGCATCCTGACAAAAATTCCTTTGTCTCAACTGAACTATTCCTGTGAAATGATACACCATATGGTGAAATATGTTCTGCAGATAATTGAAAATGCATTTTAAGTGTACTTTTATTTTAGTTACAAAAATCACCAGTTCAGAAATCCTGGAACTTGCTCATTCCATCAGCATGCAAGCATTTGTGAGTCAATCACGTTTGCATTGGCTTGGTCTCTTTCACCAGAGCAGTTACAGCTGTACACACAAAGGTCTCCTGTACAGTGTACTGACTGCTGTCTCACATCCTGCTGGATATCCAAAACTCGACTACAGGGTGATCTGCATGCGAGATATGAAGTTGTTGCACACTGACGCAGAACACTGGCACTGACTGACTAAGGCTGTCTGTCTACACAGACATTGGAAGAGCTGACAGGCCGAGAAGAGAGCCCAAAGAAAACAAATTCCAGCAAGTCCTATGCCTTCCCAGTCCCACTGAATTTACTTTCAGTAAACAAAAGTGAGACAGTCAAACAAGAGTAAGGGTGTTGAGCTATACCAGACAATCTTTACCCAGAGTAAAACACCAAGGCACAAACCATCATCCCTCAAGATTGAATATTACCAAAGTCAATTAAAACAGGGTAAATGTATTCCAATTCCTGAATATTTAACATTGGCGTGGTCAATGAATCTACTTG
This sequence comes from Rhincodon typus, assembly GCF_021869965.1. Classification (NCBI taxonomy): domain Eukaryota; kingdom Metazoa; phylum Chordata; class Chondrichthyes; order Orectolobiformes; family Rhincodontidae; genus Rhincodon; species Rhincodon typus. The sequence continues at coordinate 112,671,514 of NC_063332.1, forward strand.
TCGTTAATTCTACATTGTGATATTTGTGCTGCAACATAATTACAAAGAACTCTAGAGAGCTCCTACTTCTTGAATATCTCGGAGGGTAAGAAAGGACATTATGCAATAGAATAATGCACAGTGTAAAAGTACAGTACTCTGAGAAATGGTCAGATTGTAATCATGACTCTGGGCATACAATCAAGTTATACTCAATGAAAGGGATGGACATCAAACAGATGCTGGACTAACTCATTCCTTCTAAATGTAGATCCCACTCTGGAGCAGTAAAATGTGTGGATGTTCAGACATTTCAGTTATTATGTTGTATTTCTGTTGACATAGCTAAGAAAGGATGCAAGGCCATCGTATGTGCATATCTTAAATCACAGTGAGGACTAACTGAAGATGATGTTTTCTCCATTTTCTGATTGTCTAATAGCAAATGTGATTTTTCTTGATAAGAGAGACATTGGCCTGATTCATGGCAGTCTGTTGGTAAGAAAATAGCTGACTTAATGAAAACAAAATATAGGTGTGGTTTATCTTGGTTTACTCAAATCCGATTGGTGAATAAATTTGCAAGATTTTTTCTGAAGCACAAAACATATATGTCATCAAATTGCAACACAAATACCAAGATAGTTGTCCTTCCTTCACTGTACATTGAGAATACAGGTTCTCAACTAGTTTGCATAAGATGGAAATTATCTAATTGATTGAAAGCAGCCAAGATAAACCTAATACCAATTAGAACACTCACCATATGCTGTAGCTTTGGGCCAGATTTTCATATCTGAGGCAGGAAACAAAGGCAGAACTAATCCTGATGTCACAATGCTGCCTCTGTCTCAAAACTGTCAAGAGATGGGATACGTTGAGATAAGGTTTAATGAATATATAGATGTGCCTTGGAGGTAACAAGTGATTTCATGGTCCTATGTTGGTGTTCTGCTAAGACATTAAGCTGTATAACAGCTTCGATAATGATGGGAAAAAGAAAAGATTAACAAAAACTGATGTGAATCCATTACAAGCTGATTCAGGAGCACGTATAATGGGGAGTAAGGAAATAGCAGGGAAGCTAGAAAAATGCTTATGCCTATCTTCACAGAAGACAATTATAAAAGTCTCTTAGAAATAATTGATGATTTACATCTTAGACTGTTAAAAGAGGTAATTGTAGAGATAATGGATGCATTTTTGGTTATCTTTCAAAGTTCTATTGCCTTTGGAGAGATTCTTGCAGAATGTAAGTTGTCAAATGTAACCCCACTGTTTAAGAAAGGAGGGAGAGAAAACAAAGAATTGTAAAATCTGTCATAGGGAAAATGCTAGAATCTATAATCATGATTGTGATGAAAGGACTTAGAAAATAATGGTAGGGTAGGGGATTTATGAAAACAGAATCATATTTATCAATCTCTTTGGGCTTTTTATGTGAAGGCAAAGCTAGCCAAGTAAATAAGGGGAAACCAATGGATGTGATATATTTAGATCATCAGAAACCTTTTAATAACGCCCCAGCTGACCTCTCATGAAATTTATACTATCCATCTACAATCCATATCAATAATTTGGACATGGAAGTATATGTAAAATTCCCAAGTTTTCAAATGACTCAAAACAAAGTGGAAGTGTGAATTATCAATATGATGCAAAGATGTTTTAAGGGGTTTGGAGAGGTTATGTAAGTGGGCAAAAATTGGCAAATAGAAATTAATGTTGAGAAATATTAGTTTATCCACTTTGGTAGGAGAAAAAGCAAAAATAAAAAGCATTTATTAAATTTTTGGAGGCTTGGAAATGTTGAACATAGAAGGGACTTGGATGTCCTTGTTCTTGAGTCACTGAAAGTTAGAATGTGGATAAAGTAAGCAATTAAGAAGGTGAATGGCAAGTTAGTCCTTAACAAGAGATTTTGAATACAACAGTAAATATTGATTCCTTCAGTTATGGAAAAAGCGGGTTTCTGGTCTTCCCCTTGTGAAAATGGCAGAGGATGAAGACGGAGCCAGAGATTCCAGCTGTACCATTTGGTGGCCATTTTTATATCAGATCCTTCTTCCAATTGGGGCTGTGCAAATCTGGCCCACTTCCTACCTCAGAAATCTGGTATCATTTCACTATTTTCAAATTCCTTGAAATCTCTTCTTAAGTATTAAATTCTTAACCTTTCCATCTGTAACATTTTCTGAAGAATGACATGACAAAGCCTGAGGTGTGTGAGCAGGTGTCACAGATTTCTTGGCTTCAAGACAATAAAAGGAACAGGGAATGAGGCAAACAGTGGCTGTTTCTGTATTATATCCTAGAAATGCTGTGAGTAGTGAAATAGGTCGTTGTGGTTGCAGTTTGTGTAGAGTAAGACTTATTTGGCAAGTACCTATATATTTTTGAATAGAAATAAATGTTACATTTTTAATGATGTAGGCAAGAATGGCGGTTATTAGGACACTTCAATACAGTAATTGTATCGCACGTAAAACACAGTCTTCCAATCTAACCTACGGCAACTGTCCTAGCTCCTGCTAGCAACCATCTGAAAGCAAAGCTGTCCATGTTTCTGCTTTACTGCTGGTGTCAAACTAGTCTTTGATTTTATTATTGCTATTAAACTGCTACTGAACGCACTGGAGTGAGTGAATAATTTCTACACATAATGAAATATAAGAACACCAGATGGGCAGGAAATATTACCTGGTGAGCTTGCACTAGCTACTAGTCCAATCGACAATCAGATAAATGACCCCCAAATGGCATCACTCATCACACATACGCACATATCTGGACTCACAAAATACTTTAATTACAAAATATATAAGAAAGTGACAATAGCACCCAAATTTTATATTTTCAAAGAGATTTTGTTTCATTCCACATTTCCCAGTAGCTAACTTTGACTTAGGATGGAACATACTATTGACCCAAATATCATTTGTCTTCCTTCCTACAGCTTCTGGCACTAAGATTCTTTCAATAATATAAAGATAGATTTGAATCTTGACATCTTAAAAAAACCTTAAGAATTTTTAAGAGAGAGAATCCACTAGCAACCTTTTCTGAGGCAATCCTTTCTGTAGTTAAGTAGATTTAGATAAGTTAAAGCTGTTAGGGAGTTTTGTTTGGTGTTTTGGACTGTTGGAATGCAGATATTTTCTTTCTTGTTTGATTGCCTCTGTTAATTGTAGTTGCCAACAATTTTACAGCTCAGTTGCCTCTTTCTGCCGTACATGCCCTGAACCTCAAGGATTTTAGACTTTTCACCTAAGGGCTCAGAACTTGAGTTGAGTTTCTCCATTTGGAGCAGCCGTCCTTCTCAAGCATTGTTCAAAACTCCAGCTGTTCTCCTTTCTAACTCAATGTTTATTTATATAATCCATTTGCATTAGGATGTAATTGCTCAGAAGTCTACTTCCGTGTGAAATTTCAGTAATAGACACGTATCAGAACATCAGGTACGGAGGTCGATAGGATTTATTTCCGGTGTTCCTGATTTCTTCGTCTCCAAAAGTCTACCCATGCTTCCAAAAATAATGAAGATACCTGAGATAGCTACTTGAAAACTGAGTCAAAACTCATATTTACATTATGGGGTGAATCTGATTTTGAGCATTATTTTAAAACCAATGTGAATAAGCCATTTCCTTTAATTACATCTCTTCTTGTTTTAATTTCAATTGAAGTCAATGACAATGAGGAGAGATGTAAAATGTTTGGACTAAAAATTCAGTATCACCTGCTTTAGCCTATCACAAAGCATTAAAATGAATCCCATAGTGTTAATTCTGCAGCCCAAACAGTCCCACTAAAATTGATGCTTCTGTCACGAGGGGTCGGAGTTGAAGATTTGTGGATGACACAATCAGCTATAAAAGTGTATCTTCAATTGGCAAATTATTGAAATGGTAAAAACAGTTTACTAAAGAAACCTTTCTTTGAAGAATTTCCACTATCGATCAATAAAACATATTAGAAATAAAAGAAGATAATCTGGTGATCCTGGTAAAATTTTGGGCTGAGCACACCTGTGGGGCAGATGTACTCGTGGCTATAGTCCAGAGGCAAGCTGCACTGAGTTTTCTAACGTAGACTTTGCTTCCTATTTTGTCTAAGCTCCCAGCCCATGGAAAATTAATGCAGGGAATAAGGCTTGCAGGCAGGCTGGCTGACAATTACGCAAATGAATCAGCCAGACATGTGTAAAGGAAAGAGGCTAGACAATGCACAGAAATGATACAATCTGAGCGGGAAAGGCTGGGGACAGTTGTGGCTGCATAAAAATAAACAATTGTTCATTTTGTGAACAATCTTCATGGGTCTCATTCAGCACCATTGGCCACTCACTGTCTGATTCAGATGATTAGGGTCCTGAGACTGAAAATTGTCTCACTCAGGACAGAAAATGAAAGATTGAACTGTCCATTGCATCTGTGATTTCCACTGTCTGTAAATGCCAACAATCCAAATGTTAGGCATGCAATGGACACCAATAAGTAAAAACTTGAGCTCCGATTTATTTTGTAATTTCTCTGTTGAAAATCATTATAGCAAGTTTTGTTTGAGGACAGAAGTTTCAGGACATATATTATTTAATGTGTGTACTTCATATATTTTGGTTAATTTCAATCTCAAACAAATGGACTTGAAAACAATCTCACAAATATTACAGTTGCATTAATACAGTTCAGGACAGTGTAGCCTACATTAATACTCATTACATTACAATTGATTTAAAGAATCTGTTATTAGACTAAACCAAATGGAACTGTTTCATTTTTGTCACAGTCTGAATTGAATAAATTGAATAAATATTTGAATAAATTGTTCTTTCATAGCTGTTAGAGTATCAATAGCAATATCTGAGCAGCTTGTATGATGAAAGCAATTTGAAGGGATAACAATCTTAAAAACCATCCTGTGTAAATGTTTATCAAACTATATTCTATGAGACCTTAAGACCATTTCAATTATTATCATAAAAACATGGTAAAATTTTGTACTAAATTATGGTTTTCAAACCTAGAAAGTGTCTTGTAAGAGCCTCATAGAAAGTGTAAAGCACTAGTGTTTTATATACTGAAAGGTCATTTTAAATCACAATCATATAATTCAGTGGAACAATCCTCAGTTTAAAATGGCAGCAATAGAACGACACTGCATTTGCACTGACGCACATGATACCTGATTTCAGGGAGCTCAAGACTCCCTCAGAAATGTGGAGCTGTACTTCCGTTCTGACAATTGTCACATAATGTTGAACTGTCAGAGGAAGGCAAACCACATCCCCTTTCACAGCAGTCCGCTGATATATTCTGAAAATTTAACAGCAAGTGACTTTGACAGCTCTGTCAAAAGGTATGTATGTAAGGTAAGTATGAAGTTAGGGTGCTGGATGGGTAGGATGCCCAACAGTAAGGGTACCAGGTGGGTAGAGTGTGCTTGTCTATGATACCAGGAAAAGTAGGGTGCCAAGTACTGTGATGGCTGTGTACTGTGCCAGCTGGGTAGGGGGTAAGGTGCAAAGTTGTTGGGTGCCAGGGTGCAAACTAGTAAGGAGGTCAGATAAGTGATAAAGTTTTTAGATTTGTTGGGGTAGATGGGAGAAATTAAGCCCAGCAGGGTGGTCTAGAGAGTGGGTGTCAGATTTGCAGTTGGTGTAAGGGCAGACAGCAGTAGCGGAGGGCATTGGAGTTTGGGACCAGCGGCAGAAACAAAGGGAGTCGGGTCCAATAGTTGTGGTAGTGTGTGAGGGAATCAGGGGTTGAAGGTTGTTTGGATGCAGAGTGAAGTCTGGATGTTGGGGAGTGTGTGTTGGATTCCCAGACATTGAACAGTCCCCAAGGGATATTGGGTTCCTGGGGGTTTATCAGGGTGACCAGAATTGTACGCAGTACTCTAAGAGTGGCCCTCCCATTGTCCTGTACTGCTGTAACATGATGTCCCAACTCCTATACTCAATTGGTTGATTAACTGATTGATTGATTTTATTGTGATGTGTACCAAAATACAGAGAAAAGCTTTGTTTACGAGCGATACAGGCAGATCACAGCAAGCAAAGAATGTATAGATCTGCACTGACCATTGAAGGAAAGACTGCCAAATGCCTTCTTTAGCACCCTGTCTACCTGAGAGGGGATGGGGTGTTGGGTTAGGGTCTGGAATTTGTAAGGGTTCTTGGGAAGGTGTAGTTGGAGGTATGTGAGGTATAGCCGTTAAATAGTTACTCAGGAGTTCGGCTATGTGTTTATGGCTAGTCTGACAATTCCTGAGTAATTATTTTACTTAATTTCATCAGAACCATTTGAGGGCCCCAAGTTAAATGGACTCTTTCAGTGGGTTCCAAGTATACAGGAATGGTCCAACAGAAGCTTGAATCTCCTGAGGAATTCCTTCAGAATCTGCTGCGATGGGCGTTCCACAAGGTTTCCATGTGAAATTCCCATCTATGGAGGAATATTGACTCTCCGGCCATTTAAAATCTGTGCCATGTATTTAATATCAATTTCTTGAACTTTGCAACTGAGTTTGTATCAAAGGACTAGGACAAGGCTGAACCAAATTATTGGTCCTGAGTCTGTTGGCATCAGTGATATCCCATCTTTACAGACTTCACAATTGGCTGAAGCCCCTTGTGTGGACATGTGAGGGCCTGACTTAAATGTAATGGTCACAGTTGCATGACAGTCATGAAGTGTTTTATAGTGAGAGCTGGCAGGAGACAACAGCATGTTTAGCAGAGACAAGGATAACCTTGATAATAGAACAAAGAACAAAGAAAATTACAGCACAGGAACAGGCGCTTCGGCCCTCCAAGCCTGCGCCGATCCAGATCCTCTAACTAAACCTATCGCCTATTTTCCAAGGATCTGTATCCCTCTGCTCCCTGCCCATTCATGTATCTGTCTAGATACATCTTAAATGATGCTATCGTGCCCGCCTCTACCACCTCCGCTGGCAACGCGTTCCAGGCACCCACCACCCTCCGCGTAAAGAACTTTCCACGCATATCTCCCTTAAACTTTTCCCCTCTCGCCTTGAAATCGTGACCCCTAGTAATTGAGTCCCCCACTCTGGGAAAAAGCTTCTTGCTATCCACCCCGTCTATAGCTCTCATGATTTTGTAGACCTCAATCAGGTCCCCCCTCAACCTCCGTCTTTCTAATGTAAATAATCCTAATCTACTCAACCTCTCTTCATAGCTAGTGCCCTCCATACCAGGCAACATCCTGGTGAACCTCCTCTGCACCCTCTCCAAAGCATCCACATCCTTTTGGTAATGTGGCAACCAGAACGGTACGCAGTATTCCAAATGTGGTCAAACCAAAGTCCTATACAACTGTAACATGACCTGCCAACTCTTGTACTCAATAGCCCGTCCGATGAATGAAAGCATGCTGTACGCCTTCTTGACCACTTGGTCGACCTGCGTTGCCACCTTCAGGGTACAATGGACCTGAACACCCAGATCTCTCTGTGCATCAATTATCCCCAGGGCTTTTCCACTTACCACATAGTTCGCTCTTGAATTGCATCTTCCAAAATGCATCACCTCACATTTGCCTGGATTGAACTCCATCTGCCATTTCTCCGCCCAACTCTCCAATCTATCTATATTCTGCTGCATTCTCCAACATAATATTGATTATTTGAAGAGAAGGTAGAAGTCTGGCCCTCCCTGCAAGAGACTCTGGACCTTAAACACAGTTCCCTTGGATCCCTGGCAGTGGCCAAGATCCACTTCAGTTGCTGCACTCACCTTCTGGCATTGACATCATTCCATCATGCAATAGCACAGAAGTGTGTGCATGGTCCATAAATGAATAAATGTAATAACGAGTAAAGAGATGAATGGGGAGAAACAAATTATCCCATAATTGTGATCTTGCGAACATCTCTCACTTCACTCTGCTGCATATCATTTCTACTCTCCAGTCCCAGCGTTTATCTTCCTGAATGTATCGATGATTTTAGATGAGATGAACCCTTCTACTCTCCATGCATGGTCATCTGTATTGAGTGTTTTTTGCTTTATGTAAATTTTTATTTCAGGAACAAGTTTTTGTCAGTATTGCAGGCATTTAGTATTCTTAGTATGCTTCTAGGACATGCTAATCACCATTAATGTGTTACAGGGCAAATATATTATTATGACAACGACAAGGGATATTCTACTGAGAGATGGAGGTATCAATATATTTGGAAAATATGTGAATGCACAATCAGAGTTAACACCATTTCCACATGGACTTGCCCTTTGTTAAACTAACATTGAAAGTATGGTTAGCACAGAGGCAGTGCAAAAGAAGTTACTGAAATGAGGAGTTCTGGAGTAATGAAAGACATAGAAGGTTATGTTAAGTGGAAAGAAAGGTGCATATAACAGTAGCTTGATGGATATGCAATCAAAACAGGACAAATTTATGTGATCTACAAAATGAATTCAAGAGATATCAGTGAATGTGACCAGCTATAGGTCAGCATTTGAACAGATTTGCTGAGAGCGTATCATTTAATCAAGACAGCAGTGCCAGCCCCTGCCAAAGGCTTTGTAAATGTCCAGAAATGAAGTCCATTCACCATAGTTTTTAAGAGCAGAATTTTCAAATATTTGGAGGGTTTATTCCAATCTTTAACTGTAACATCAGTGGATAATGAGGAGCAAAGTTGTTTCTGCAGTGTTACAGGGAGTGTGAGGCTGGGAAATTCCAATGACACAAACATCAAGTTCACATGTGAAACAACTTACCAAATTTCTAACAAAACGTTGTCAAAGTCTACATAATCCGCTTCAACCATCATCAACCCTACTGTTACCTCAACTAAAAACTTGAGTTTAACAAAAAATTAACCTTGACAAATGCTGCTACTTTCCCTTAATTAGTCCACAGTTATCCAAGTGACTTTTAGTTTTGTCCCATACCTAAAAGTTTTCTCACCACTGAGGTTAAACAGATCAACCTGTACATTCTGAGCTTATCCTAACACCCTTTTTTAAGGACAGGTGTGACATTTGCAATTCTCCAGTTCTCTGGCACTTGATTAAATCCTAAAAGGGCCTGGAAAATTGTGGTCAATGCCTTCAGAATTTCCACCCTTACTTCCCTCACTATCATTTGATGTATCTCATATATAATCTTTGTGAATTATAAACTTTAATTACAGTCAGCCTTTCTATTACCTCCTCTTTATTAATTTTTAGCACATTGTGTGTCTCAAATGCATTCTCTTTCAAAATGACTTTGATGGCGTCTTCTTTCTAGATTGTCATCGACGGTCCATCCCCTCAGATTCGAGTATTTGACATTTGACCAACTCACTGTGTTCAGTCAATTATCCAATCATCTGTCCTTGTTAATATATTACTTCTGTTGGAAGTAATATCCTATCTAGCAGCCTAATGTGTAGTATCCAAGCAAATGCCCTCCGAAAATCCAAAAAATATTACATCAATTACTCTGCTTGTTACTTCTTCAAAGAATTGTAATAAATTTGTCAGGCATGATTCCCCTTCAAAAAAGTTATGTTGACTCTACTTGGGTGTATTACATATTGCTAAATGCTCAGATACCATATCCTTTATAATAAGCTCTAACATTTTCTGAATAATAGACATTAAGCTAACTAGCATGTGATTATTGTTTTTTTCCTTCTCTTTTTAGATGAAAATATCATGATGTCAGTTTTCCAGTCCTTTGGGACATTTCCAGAATTGAGTTATTCTTGGAAGATTACTACCTGACCATCTATGATATTTTAGCTACTTCTTTTAATGTCCTAGGATGCATCCCATTAGATCCAGGACACTTATTGGTCTTAAAACCATTAGTTTTCCTAGCAGTATTTCTCGAGAGATAGTTATTGCCTTTATTTCATCTTTTCTTTTTTCCACTTCATTAATTAGTAATTTTGGAATGCTATTTGTGTCTCCTTCTGTGAACACCAACACAAAGCATTTATTCAACTCCTCTGCCATTTCCTCATTATCTATTAGTAATTCCCCATCCTCATTCTCTAAGGGGCCTATGTTAACTTTGGCTTCTCTCCTCCTTTTTATATATTTAAAGATGTCCTTGCTGTCCAGCTTGATATCATTTGCAAGTTTACCCTCAAAGTTTATCTTCTGCTTTATTATTTATGATTTTTTTTGTGCGTTTTTAAAACTTTCCAATCTGGCTCCAACCTCTGGCTTACCACTAGTCTTTACCACATTGTAGGATTTTCCTTTCAATTTGATGCCAGTCTTAACTTCTCTGGTTAACCATGGTTAGTTTGTCCCCTCCGATAATCCTTCTTTCTCACTGGGTATATCTTTGCTATGAGGCACAAATTATTTTCTTAAAGATCTGCCATTTTTCTCAACTATATTTGTGACTTAGCTGCTTTCCTAGTCTACTCCAGTTCTCTCTGCCCCATCCCTTTGTAATTACCCTCATTTAAGCTTAGCACAATCATTTCTGACCCAAATTCATCCTTCTTAAACTGACTACTAAATTCTACCATTTTATGGTCACTGTTTCCTAGGGGGTGTTTTAGTCTGGTGTCATTTATTAAGCCTGCCTCATTACACATCATCAGATCCAAAATAAACTGATTGCTAGTTGCATACAGAACATATTGTTCTAGGAATCTCTCAAACAAACCAACATCATTCCTCAGAGAAGATGCTACAAAATGTCCTCCCTCATTGAACTGGTGACATACTGATGTAGAAAATTCTCCTGGCTGCACTCTCGGAATTTTGTCCTTCTCTGCCCTTTACATGATTATTATCCTAATCCATATCAGAATGATTAACATCTGCGTTATACCTACGCTATAATGCCTGAAAACCTCTGAAATTTCCTTGCAAATTTGTTCCTCTATATCTTTTCCAAACTCCTTACAGCCAATTAAGTACTGCAGAAATGTAGAGCAGAACTTAATGTAATTGACACAGGTCCAGCTCACTGCTAGGAAGAAAACAGTGGGAAAACCCTGGCCCTTTTGAAAAGGATGCCTAATCGGATTAAGTGGCCACATATTTAACTGGCCAGTGTCAGACCCACGGACCAGAAGTCCCACCTGCCAATACATTATTGCTAGTCAAATGTATGAATATCTCCTGGATGTGAGAAAAAATACTTACTTCACACAATGAATTAAACACTAGTGATTACTGTGCAATGCCTGGAACTTTCTCCCTAACAGCAACATGGGTGCACCCGCACCAAATGGACTGCAACAGTTCAAGAAAGCAGCTCACTGCCACCTTTTCAAGCGTAATTCGAGGTAAGTAATAAATGTAGCCAGTGAAGCCTACATCCCCTGAATAAATTTTTTATAAAAAGCTCTATTGTAGACAACAGTAATTACAACTTGCTTTCAAATTTAGAATGGTGGAATGTATTTAATGCTCCTTTTAAAAATTAGATTTAGGCACATCTGGGCACTGGATGATAAATGAAACTTGGAGTGTACCATTGTTAATGTTGAATTTTTCAATCTTGTGTGCAAGAAGAACATACAAATTATGGTATAGCATTTAAGTACAACGTGAGAGATAAAAGCTTCTTTTCATTTAAATGCACAATACAAAGAAATGTTAAAATACCAGAAAATAGTCAGCGCATCAGGCTGTGGAGGAAAACGAATTTAATGTTACAGGCCCATGATCTTAAGACTGTAAGAAATAGAAACAGGAGCAGATTATTCAGCCCTTTGAGCCCACTCTATGATTCAATAAGATCATGGCTTATACAAAATCCCACATGTCCACTTTCCTCTGTTTTCCCTGTAACCCTTGATTTCCCTACTGATCAAGAATCTACCTACCACACATACGTATATACATATATTTAATGCTATCCTTTCACCAGGTTTCAAGCCAGTCAAAGGCAAGGAGTACAGGAAGAACAAAAGGTGAAGACATATTAGGCCAAACTTTAGACGCAGGATGAAGTTCTGACTGGCTGGCCAGGATGAGAGATAGCCCTCTCCAGCATATTTATGGACCCAGGTGATTTTTGTAACACACGACCAAAATTTTACAGCCTGTCAGAACGTTAAAAAACTATCTACTTATTGCATAGGTCCCAGTTTTCAAGGGCTGTATTCAAGTGACAAAACAAACAGTACAACAAGTTCTGGGAATCTTACTTTTACTAATGCAGCAACATGAATGATCTGAAGCTGGACTAAATCTGGAATGTTGAAGGTGTTTCCATGTGCCATCTTTAATCAGCTGCAGGTGGACTGTGTTTGAGGAGTTCAGACATGATCTCTATTTTGTAAAGGTACACCATATTATGTTAGCAGCAGATGGTGAGTATTTTCACTGAAATGTGGTTTGGCAGCTATCAATGTTGTACCTCTAGGAAGGCAACAAATTGTTCCATGATGACAGAAGGTTTGGTTTTAATCCCGGTTTGACCAACTGGATTTCCCTTTGTCCCCGCTGCTGCAAACAAGAAATTTTGACAAAGATTAAAAGAAATTGAATCATGCCTAATGAGAAATCATAATTCATTGAGACTAAATTTGCCAGCATCCAAATGTAGATTGGGGTCGGCAGATTGGAGAGAGGACAAGGAGGGCATTTTCAGAATGGCAACCTGTAACCAGTGGAGAGCCACAAGGATCAATGCTGGAGCCACAATTATTGACTATATATACATCAATGATTTGGATGAGGAGAGTGAATATATTATAGCCGAGTTTGTGGATGATACAAGAATACATGGGAGGGTGAGGCTGATGCAAAGAATCAGCAGAGGGATATGTCCAGGATAGGAGAGTGGGATAACAACTGGTCAGATGGAATATAATATGGGAAATTGTGAGGTTGTGTACCTTAACAGGAAGAATAGAGGTGCTGAATATTACATAAATGAAGAAATACTGCAGAAGGCTACAGAACAGAGGGATTTGGGAATCCTCGTATGCAAATCTCTAAAAACTATCACACATGGTCAATAGGTAATAGGACAGGCAAGTGGGATGGTGGTTTAGGCTACGAGGAGAGATTACACAAATTAGACCCGTTTTCTCTAAAATTTAAAAGGTTAAGATGTGACCTAATTGAAGGTTTCAAGATAAGACTGGAAAAAGACGGGATGGATAAAGATAAATTATTTCCACTGGATGGGGATTCTAGCACCATTTTGAGAATTAGGGCCAGACCATTCAGGAGAGATGGTAGAAATACTTCTACACCCAAAATGTAGTAGATGCTTGGAATTCTCTTCCACAAATGCCAGAGGATGCAGGATCAGTTGTTAATTTTAAATCTAAGGTACAGAAATTTTTCTTAAGTAAATTTATGAAGGGATATGGGCAAAGGCAGGTAGAAGGAGTTGGGCCACAGATCAGCTATAATCTCAGTGAATGATGCAACAGGCTCAAGGGGTGAATGGCCTACACCTGTTCTGATGTTCCTTTTTATCAAAGGGAATAGAGTACAAAAATGTGGCAGTTTTGCTAAAATAATACAAGACACTAGTCAGACCACAGTTGAAATTCTATGAATGATTTTGGGTCCCTTATCTCGGGAAAGATATACTGGCATCAGAGACAGTTCACTGGGAAAATCCCAAGTAGAGAGGGACTGGCTTACGAAGAGAGGTTGAGTAAGTTGGGCCTGTCCTCACTGGAGTTCAGAAGAATGAGAGGTGATTTCATTGAGACATACAAGATTCTTAGGACTGAAAATCACATGAAAATCATAGTCAGCAGTATTGAGTAGAAAGCATTCTTCAGCAACGGTACTGAAAAGACTCATTCACTATGTACAGGTGATTGCATACTTGCAAAGTATTTATAGAAAAGAAACAAGCTCATTTAACCCAATGATTCCTCAAGTTGTTTAAATTCCAACAAGTAACCTGTCACCTTGTTCATTTATCTTTAACAACATACGTTAATAGTTTCACCTCTATGTGTTTATACCATTTTTTAATTAAATGCATCCATAATATTGATCTCAACCACTCCTTGTGACAGTCAGTTTACAAGGATCTCTGGGTTTCTTAAAGTCTCCATTGAATTTATTCATAAACTTCTTACTTTGGTAGCTTCTAATTCATGTTTTTCCCAGAAGTAGAGGCATATTCTTTACATTTGTCCTATCAAACAATTTTGTAACGTTAAAACCCCTGTCAGGTCACCCCTCAGTCTTCTCTTTTCCAAATAAAAGAGCCGAGCCTGTTTAGTCTTCCTAGATAAACACAACATCCTACTTCTGATATAATTATAGTAAATCCTTTTACATCTTCTCAATATTCTCCTTAAAATATAGAGATCAGAACTGTGCGCAAAAGTAGTATATTTCGAGTCAGTTGCTCATTATTCTTTGAACTGTTGTTTAGCTCTGAGATATAAAATTATGTCCTATTTTTGCCATTTTATAACTGATTGCTGACTTCCAAAAGATTCTTTTTGCAATGCTGCGTCATTTTTATCTGCTCTTAAAGGCATGCAGTTGAGGGTGGTCTGATTGGCCAGACTTTGTGGCTAGAGGATAAGGGATATAATGAAGAGACAGGGGAATATGGAGAAAATGAGAGAAGGAGTGCCCTGTGCAGGATGTGGAGTAAATGTGTAGCTGTAACTTTACTCACAATATGGTCACTGAGCATGCGTGAAAGAAGCAATGTCATCGTGACATCAGAACAAATTGAACTGAATCTGAGCCTGTTGGGTTCCAGAAGATGTCCCCTCTTAACATCCCATGTATCTAGCTTTGTTTAATAAAGTCTCTTACTGGACACCTGCAAGACTACAGACCTAATCTTACTACACTGTGGCAATGCCCAGACCCAAGGACTCAGGGGCAAGTGGTAAGGTGCACCTAAAGTGGTACATCTAAAAAAAAATTGTTTTGAGTGAAGAATGTGACCAGACTAGACAACTACCCCGAGAAATGGTAAAGTGTCTGAAAGGAAACTGAACAGCGAAAAGAACACAGCGAGAAATGGACCTTAAGTCCCACTTATTATGGGATTTATTTTGGAGCAGGCAAACAACTTTGAGGCACAAATGGGTACAGTATGCACTACTGATTCTTTGCTTCTTTCTCCTAGTGTTGAGTGACCTAACCAACCAGCTTAAGAGAAACCATTGAAGGTTTCTAAACATAAATGGAGATATTGCTTACATTTAATTTTGTGGGAACAGGAGAATCCCATATATTAAAAAAAAATGCCATCAATTCCATTCCCTGCAGCTCCCAGACTTAGGTTCAGAATCATTTGATGCCTGGTCCTACCCAACCAGCAAGCTGACTTAGAGTGTTAGTTTAGAGGTTACTGAAATCACTCAATAGAGGCCGGTATCCCATCACCGAGTCACCCTTTATTTACATGTGGAGAGTCCTGGACACTGATGGAGCTCCCTCAGAGCCGGCTCTCAGAGTGAACAGGATGTATGACACCCATGTTTTTATCTGTCAGCCAAGGCTTCCTGATTGAACCCGATGAACAGCCCCAATCAGGGAACTCATATTCTATGAGGGCCACTTGACTGACCTCATTACAATCACTACATCCTTCCCCCTCGGAGTTTGAGGACATAGGCTGGTTCTTTTTTTTTGGAGTGCCTCCTGGGACATTTTAGCAAAGAGTCAGATTCCTCCAGTTCTGCCTCTGATATGGGCAGCATGTAATGAGCAGTAGCTCGCCTCTTGCACCTGGAGCATCTCAGAGAAAATTTATTCTCTTCTTCAGGCGGCAAATTTGTAAAGGTGGTGACATTAGCCGAGTCCATCTCAGATTCTGAGGTACCTTCAATGCTTGGTGGAAAGTGAGAGCCCATGGGTTCTGGGACAGTCGGAAAGTCTGTTGAGGAGCTGAGCGTGTTTTGCTGCCATACAGTTTGTGAGTTCAGGACCTTCACAACTATTCAAACTTTATACGACATTGGACCTGATATCACGTTGACCGTGCCTTTTACCCATGCGGGGCCATTCTTGTGGTTCCTACATGAAACTCTGTTCCCTGAATAAACTGTCTCTCTTGCTTAGCAGAGTTTTGTGTATGGAATTGGAGTTCCTGATGCCGTTACACTCTCCCCCCTCAAGGTCTGGGAAGATCAGATTTAACCGGGTGCGGAGCCTTCTCTCCATTAGCAACTCTGTTGGAGCTATTCCTGCAGTTGCATGAGGGGTGGTCCTATAATCAAATAGGAACTGGGACAGTTTGGTATTGAGTGAAGCTGTAGACCATTTATTTAAGCCTGCCTTCAAGGTTTGGACTGCTCTTTCTGCCTGGCCATTGGATGATGGATTGTATGGAGCTTATACGTCAAACACCATTCGTCTTTTAGAAATACTCAAATTCCATGCTGGTAAATGAGGCCTGTTATCTGTGACCAACACTTATGGGAGTCTGTGTATTGCAAATGATGCGTGCAGTTTTTCTATTGTTGTTCCCATGTTTGACGAATGAACTCTATGCACGCCCATCAACTTTGATTGGGCATCCACAATGAATAAGAACATTGAGCCCATGAAAGAACCTGTATAGTCAATGTGTAACAGAGTCGAGGGTCTACCCTGCCATTCCCACAAACGTTGGGGAGCCGCTGGTGGTAATTTTTATTCTTGTTGGCTCACTGGGCACTGCCCCAACAACATGGTTATGCGAGCATCCAATCCTGGCCACCAGATATAACATCTCATCAACATCTTCATTTTGGACCCTCGTGGAGTTCATCCAGAGTCTGAACTTTGCTTGGGAAAATCATTCTTGCTCCCTATAATAATATGCCAGGCAGACATTTTCAGAATGAAAAATGTTGAGCCAATCTAGGTGAATATTTCTCAACCAATTTCAACTCATTCAGCTTGGGTCTAAACCTTTTATTATAATTCCTAATAACTGATCCAGCTGCTTCTTATAACAGACTGGATCCATAGTTGTACCCGTAATGATTCAAGCTTCCCAAATGACGGTATGTTGCCAGAAATACATACCCCAACTCAAAGGCAACTGTTGCGAGTAAATTTCTTCAGTAATGTGCTTTTCTCTCATTACCAATGAAATAAGTCCACAAAGGCTAGTATCCTGTCACCAAGTCACCCTTTATTTACATGTGGAGAGTCCTTGGCACTGATTGAGTTCCCTCAGAGCCAACTCTCGGAGTGAACAGGATGTATGACAGTCATGTTTTTATATGTCAACCAGCGTTTCCTGATTCAACCAGATTAACAGCCCCAATCAGAGAACTCACATTCTATGAGGGCCCACCTGGCTGACCTCTTTACAATCACTACAGTGATTGTCAGTGGCATGCGAATAACATGGACCTTAAAGTTGCTCAGGTCTTATGCCAGCAACCATAAGTGAATAGACAGAAAACTCTGCCAATTGCCTGTTGTGCAAATGCAATTCAAAGCAAAGCCCCGCGTTTTTAATGAAAAATTCAATTGCATGCTGTTCATAACTCTCAAGGTAATGTAAGGCAGAGATATGAGTTGTTTCTATGGCAAGTATCGAACCAAACAAAAAAGTGTTTTTGGTTTCTTATTTGTTTTCCTTTCAAGTGTATTATTTCCATTTAACTTACTAAACTAGTTTCAAACACTTGTCATGAAAGTACTTGTTAGGTGATGTGAAACATGACAAAGCATAGTTGTTGCAATATTGGGTAACAGCAGGAATGAGAAGCCGGCAGCATGGGCAAAGAAATGAATCCCAGCAACAGATCTTTAATGAGAGTGGTTGTAAGAGAGAAGGAAATTTTATCTGTTAAGCAGTGGGGGGTGTGCATTAGAATATAACATTTTATTTCATGGCTGGGTAAGGCATTTAAGCTTTATTTCAACAGATATCATATTGACTTTTTACTGAAGTACATTTTAAAATTGTAATATGCTTCCAATATCAGTTGCTCTTTTGCTAAATAATTTAATGAAGATAGGAAATAGAGAATGAGTGACATCAGCAGATGTCTGAATACTTTGTGAAAACACTGGATAGCAATACCTGGATAGTATTATGAATAGCTTGTCAATAGATTTTTTTTTAGTGAATTGCCACATTCTCAATTACCTTTTACATTGTGTAAGGTACTTCTTGCGCCATCCATCACTAATGAGCTTCTTAAATTAAAATGCTCAGAATCTCTGCTAAATGCTGCACAATGTAGCAGTAACTACATGTCAAAAAGTAATTCATTGGCAGTGGAGTGTTTTGAGGGGTCTTGTGATGCTGAAAAACACCAAAGAATGCAAATCATGATTTTTTACTATTCTAAGATCAAATCCATCTTGACCTAGTCACATTATACAAGACAGGGTCAAGTTGTTTGTTCCTGTATTAAAAATTAAAGTTTTTTTTGATGCCATGCTGTTTTAACTTGTTGGCATAGTCAATGTACTGTCCTAATGCAGAAAGGGTCTAAAAATGAGAACTTGCTGCTAACCCCAGTTGGCAGATGGGGAGGAGGTGGAGTGAGATGGGAATATATGCACACTGCAGCTTTGTGCTTCCTATGCAGAGCCTTGCCCACCTGCTGAGCCTATTAGAAATGTGAGCCTAGTGAATACGATTTTCTGCATATTTAAGTTAACAGCAGGAAAATCAAGCACTTTGTATATGCAACTCCGACGGCAGACTCTTCACAGCTGAAGGTCATAGGAAGATCTGTCACTGTGATAATTGGCATGACCTTTGGTTACTGAAGAGGCCCAGTCTTCATATGAAGTTTCTTGAGCAGCTACGGTACAGGAACTCTTGCTTTGGAGTGATTATGGCACAATTAGACACCTCCCATTTTCTATGCCTTTCTTCAGTAATCTGGAGTATATTTGTTTTAAAGTTGTTGGTTTGTCCCTTTCCTGGACGTTATACCTGATCTCAATGTTCAACCTGAGAGGAATGTCCACATAGCTAGTCTATGAAGCATTGCTGGGAGTCACTGTGCTCTCTCTTTCACCATAAACCACTGCATTGTTATTCTGGAATCCTCCGTGCATAACATACATCTCAGCCAGTGCATTTGGCATTATATTCAAAACTGGGGAGATTAGCTCTGTTAATGACTTGATTGTTTGTGATGTAGCTGTGCCAACTGATATCCATAATGGATTGAAGACAGTGTTGATGGAAGTTTACCAGTTGTTGCTGTAGTGATTGTAAAGAGATCAACCAGATGGACCTCATAGAATATGAATTCCCTGATTGGGGCTGTTAATCTGGTCCAATCAGAGAGCCCTGGCTGACAGATAAGATCAAGACTGTCAGAGGTTCTGTCCACTTTAACAGCTGGTTCTGAGGGAGCTGCATCACAGTCAAGCACAATGTACGTGTAAATAAAGGGTGACTTGTTGATGGGATACCGGCCGCTGTGGAATTATTTCAGTTGCATTTGCTTTCTGTCTATGATCAATTCCAATACTGAGGCTGCCTTTGCCTCTTGGAACATCCTGCTGAAGAAAACAGAGAAAAACAATCAATGCCAGAACACACACTTACTGCACACCATCAGAGAGAAGGAAACTGAGATTCCAATCTGTGCAAGAGGTTGATTATGGTAACTGCCTTATATATGTACGCATTGCTGGAGATGTGCAGTGAATGATTTGGCCAGACATGCTACAAAAGGCAGCCAAGGAAGCTACTTACTTTGGATAGTTAGTTATCTACATTGACAGTGACATCATTTGGGATAATGCAACCTTGATAACTAAAGTGTTCTATTGTTTTGAGATGACTGCTGTCAAGTTGGTCTTTGGTGGATTGTAATTTCTTTGTGATTGTAGTTGGTACAGCATTTCAGTACCAAAGGCATCTGCTGCCATGGAGACTCATCTTCAATGAACTGTATCGTCACCTCCTTATGCTCTTGCAAGACCAATCCTCAGTAAACAGAAGCTCTACAATCAGCTCTTCTGTGGTTTTGCTTTGTTCCAGTGGTTGTCATAGGCTGAAGAAACTGCAAATGCAAGAATACTGAGGCTGCCTTTGCCTCTTGGAACATCCTGCTGAAGAAAACAGAGAAAAACAATCAATGCCAGAACACACACTTACTGCACACCATCATAGAGAAGGAAACTGAGAAGGCTGCATTCTGTTTGACTTGACTTTTCTAGACTTCATGAAGCTGTTGGAAAATAGTGAGACATTGACATTTTCTATTCCCTTCAGTGAGAAATTTGGGAAAACATTCTGAAAATGGAAAAACATCAGATTCTCAAGGTTGAGAAAACAACACCTAATTGTCTCCTCACGATTTGAATGAAGTGTTCCGAATCTCACCAACTGAGTAGCAACTATCCAATTTCACTTCATTTGAATCTCTGCATTTGAGTCTATACAGCTCCAAACTTTCCTCTTCTTCCATAAGAAACCAAATGGTACTGATTCCCAAGATGAAAGTCAGACCGGTTACCTGGTTACAGAAGCTTGCTGCTTGCTTGTTCAGCTCTTCCTTCAATGCTATCTTCACAATGGCACTCGACATGATCCATAAACACCGTTCTCTTCCACCCTTCCTCCATGCAGGGGGGCATCGCCATAACTCAGCCAGACCACATTATCATACTTGCCATAGGATCAACTCATACATCACTTCAGACCTTCAGGACCTCACGCTGGATTCAGGGACACTGATAAATTGGATTTAACTGCCAAATCACAATGTCGACAGGGACGGACATGTCTCAAACAGCCACGCACAATGCAACATATGGCTGTCACCTTACTTACTTCATACTCGTTCACTTCGTGCTGACTTGATGGCTGACAGACTCCCTGGTTTACATTGTGTTTCAGCACATAGTGCTTTTCAGTCCTAAGGTCAGACTGTCAGCCTCAGTGCATTACTTTAGAATGCAGTGCAAGAGGCAGGCAGCTTGAGGCACAGAGCAGTCTGGAGGGTGGACATATTACTGTACACCAACATGCTATATCAATGTCAAACTGACAGCATGAGCCAGCAGCTTACAGGGCAAACACATTCCACGTACCTTGACAAATTATCATTGTCACAAAGTTAAAGAGAAGAGAGTTGAGTTTGACTAAAGGAGGTCAGGCAAGGGGGCTGCCACAGTTAATCAGGTGCTTGATCCTGCCAGAGTCCAAGGATCCATGACGTTGCAGTCAAGGAGTGGGCCACAGCTGGTACTGTCATCATATGCGGACCCAGGGCCTACAAGTAGGACAGTCGTGTTCAGTGGAGACATCCGTTCAGGCCAGTCCATTCTCAGTTGGGACTGTCCTTCCAAATCAGTTCAGAGGATGGGCCATGGTTTAGATGTTTATGCATTAATAGTCTGTGGGCTAATCAGTACACAGTCGATGGAGTCCCTTTGGAAAACTCAGGTCGAAGGTTGGGCTTCATCTCTAAAGGAATGATTATTGTGAAAGAGAACTTTTCAAAATAGAAGGTTAAGATCTCAGAGCATGAGGGGAACAGGGATTAGCAGCACGGTCGTTTTCATGAGAGTCAATTACTTTGAACTCAACATGGGGAAAATATATGGCCCATTCAGGCATTGCAATTCAGAAAGTGATAGGCTCAGAGGTGAAGTTTAAAACATTAATGGTAATGTAAAGAGAATGAATGGAAACAGGGACAGGGGAAGGACTCAGTGCCAGCATCACAAAAGGGAACATGAAGGAGCTGAAAAAAAAATTAGGTCTAAAAGGTGATAGGTGCCCAGGTCCTGATGGACTTCACCCTAGGGACTTAAAAGAAGTTACTATGAAAATAATGGAGGCACTGATTTTAATTTTCCAAAACTCCCTAGCTTCTAGAAATGTCCTATCATCATAGAAAATAGCACATGTATCTTCAAGAAAGGAGGGAGACAAAAACTGGAATAATACAGACCAGTTAGCTCTACGTTATGTCACAGGAGAAATGCCGGACGTAAAAATAAAATCTCAATGCATTCGGGCAGTCAACTTGGTTTTGTAAAAGGGAAATCAAATTTTATTAACTGATTAGTGCTATTTGAAAAAGTAGGAAATAGGCTACCTGTGGATGTGTTCTACTTAAATTTCCTGAAGGCATTTGGAAAGGTGGCACTTTAAATGTTACTGAGCAAAATAAGAGCTCATGGATAAGGAGTGACATATTAGAATGGTGAGACGATTGTTTATCCAACAGGAAACAAAGAGCATATGATTTTTAGATTGCTAAAATGTGATAAGTGGAGTTCCACAGGGATCAGTGCTGGGGCCTCAACTATTTACAATTCATTTCAATGATTTAGATGAAGGGGTTGAATGAATAATTGCTAAATTTGCTGATGAAACAAAGATAGTTTGGAAGGTAAGTTGTGAAGAGGACATAAGACAAAGGGTATAGAAAGATTAACTAAGTGTGCAAAAATTTGGAAGATGATGAATAATGTGAGAAGGTGTGAACACGTCTACTTTGGCAGGAAAGATAAAACAGTATATTACTTGTACTAGAAACCCAAGCAAAACTGGAATCAGTGGGAACCGGGGGCAAACTCTCTTACTGAACAGCACAGTTCCAATTTCTTATTCTCTAATGTAACATTTTAAAATAGCTTTCATTTCAGGATTGTACTTGCATTTTAATATAAAATATAAGGTTTCCAAAATAGCTATTTCCATCCTATTTCTAAAAGCAGTTTATCAGCCTTCAGATCCTGCTTAACATCAACTGTGCTCAACCTGAAATGACAGTTGTTATCTATTATTGGCAACTCCACTACTACATCGTTCATGAACATCAGCAGGAATCCACTGGCGATATGGATTAAATCCTAGGGAATGCAAAAGACAATACCTAAATAACCAACCCAGGCTTGGGAACATTTCCAAAACAACATGAGTTGGCAAATTCAAATGGTAATCTGTATGTAAGCGCTTCAAAAACCAATAATCGAAATTAGGTTGAAACAATATGACCAAGACTGCAACTATACTTATCACCCAAGGATTCAATATTTTAAGATCAGGGCACAACAGTAGCAGGATGCAATTATGCAAAATACTCAGATTAAATTGTGAACGTGACTTTTTGATTGATGTTACGTTCATTAAAAACGTTGACCTAGGAGTTGGAGAAGGCTCACAGCAATGCTGGATTCAAGGAGAAATGTGTATTCAATGCACTCAGCATTGCTAGGGGGCAAATGATGGAAGTAGTTATGGTTTTATCTCATCATTTCCCCCTCGCTACTGTATAATTCTGGTGGCTAGTAGCTGATGGAATTGCGACCTGCCTCATTGCATACCAGCATAGGCCAAATAATGAAAGTAAACAGTTGACCTGCTCATACTTCAGACTTTAAGTAGCCTGCTTGTATTTAAAAATTCTAATTGCAGGATGCTGTACTTCATTTAATAGGGCTGTAATAAAGTCCACCTTTGGGTGGATATTTAATGTGCACTGGTCTGAAATTTAAGCATGTGTTGTCTGCAATTCTCACTTTATTTGTCAAACTGCCACATGCAGTGCTGCCTCAAAATTCAGATCGATGTTTTGCTGACGGAAAGGATCCCTACCACAGGGCAGTCATGTAAGATCTCCTTTATACTTCTAAGTGCCCAAATTCTTAAAGCTGGATGACAGTTTAAAAGATGTTCTTGGAGGGCAACATGACAATGTGTCATTTGGGTTTCAGTAATCTGTGCCACAACATGTAGATTCAAAGTCCCATAACTCTGCATTTGTTAAGTTAATCATCCTTCAATGCCATTGTCAGACTCACTGATGTCAACTGTTTTTCTTTGTCAGAAGGATAGAAAAATCAAAGGAAGAGGGTCCCATGGGCAACCTGAAATATTAATTCAGTTAAGTAAACAGCATCATTGGGAGGTGAGAATTGGTCTGCCACCCTGCTTTAGACCGAAGTTGATATCTGGGATGAGAAGACCAAAGTGAAAGGATATAGAAAAGTATATGGAAATATCCTGGAGGGAAAAAGCCCTGAGATTGCTGTGAAATGCATAAATGTCTTTAGCTTTAGAGCAAATCCAATCTATTTTTTTAATCAAATAGTTTTCTCTGCATGATTAAGAGAAGCCAGGCTTTCTAACTTAAAGCACTTTTATGTGTTTTACTCTTATTTTACGATACACTTGAGCTGAATTCTCAAAAGTTCAAACTGATTCATCTTTTGACCATTTTCAATCTAGCATACACATTTGATCAGGTTTTTTTTATTGTATTAACACATTAATCCCTGGAGGAACAGAGTTCTTTTGTTTTAATCCTCTTCCCACCAAGAATTTTGTAAAGATGTTTGAACAGCCTGCAAGTTATTTATAAAATTTGTCATCAACAGGATTACTTTTCAACACATCTCCACAATATTGCTGAGGGGCCCCTGGGTTTGGTTCTGCTCCTGACTTTCAAAGATTCTTCCCAGTGAAACCAGCAGTGCATGTCTGACAACTGAGCAGAAATCTGACAGCTGTTCACCTCTCGGAGTGTTACAACAATAAAAGAAAGAAGGAGATGTCAATTTTCAGCTTTCTAAACAAACTGTTCTGAGTTTAGCACCTTGGCAAGGGGGCAATAATCATACAAATCTTTAGTCTAAAATATCAAAGATCTGACTGCTAAGGTTATTGTGAGCTTTGTCTCGTGGATAGAATTGTTTTACATCTTTGATGGTGCCATCTTATTGACATGTTTTCGAAACAATGGGACGCACCATAGAAAAAGAGATGTCATACCTTGTAATAGAGTGAAGTATTACTGGTGCCTAACTTTTCTTCATTCAACCCCACTACTAGAATAGAGTTTGGTTAATCTTATGGTCTAATAATGAATTTAGCTTGTATTGTTAAAAATAATTTACAAGTTCTGCAAAACAGTATCACCTCAATGTTATCATTGATCAAGAAATAAATAGGATTGAATATGTGCAGAGTTCTCTTTGATGACAATCCTCCATTTTAGACACATCAGAATGTACAGAAAATGTATATTCTAATTATATTTAAAATAACTCCATAGAGGCTAGTATCCCACCACCAAGTCACCCTTTATTTACACATTAACAGTCCTTGACTTTAATACTGCCTCTTTTGGAGTCAGGTATCTCTGACACTCATCTTTATTACATGTCAGCCAGGGCTCCCTTACTGGACTGCACTAACAGCTTCATTTAGGGAACTCATATTCTATGATTTCCAGCTGGCTGACCTCATTACAATCACTACAATCCTTAATTTTTTAACATTTCCTGTCTAGATTAGTTCTGTGCCAATTTCTCCCTTTCACGTTAATGCATAGATTAATTCTATGCCAATTATTTCCTTTCACGTCAATGCACCTTTAGTCAGAAGGGTGGCTAGTTGCAAATGAAACAATGACCTAGATCAGAAGAGGAGGAGGGGAAGGCAGAAAATTTGATGCAAATAGAAGGAAATAAAATTGAACTAGATTAGCAGAGGCAGTTTTACCTTCCTTGGGATGAAATACATGCCGTGAGTGAGCTTTATAACAATTAGCTTGGCAACTATAAAAGCTCATCAGCATGAGGCAAGCAACCACACTCAATAAGTGGACTATGTGGATCTGTAAGTTAGACAATAAATTTTTTACATTATAGGAACCATTGTAGCATAGATTCAGGAGAGTTATTTAGTCCATTGTGCTTTTCCTGGTTCTGTGAAAGAGTTATTCAGTTATTCCCACTGCCTTGGTGTTGGAAAGAGGCTGGTAGGTGCAGTACAATGTGGAAAAATTTAAAGTTATGCATTTTGGATGAAAAACTAAAAAAGTAGAATTTTAAAGGTGAGATTTTAAAAGGACTTTTGAGGGATCTCTTCATTGAAAGCAAAGTATGCTTGCCTCAGAGGAAGGAGTGCAACAAAGGTTCTTTAGATTGATTTTTTGAATGTGGAGATTGTGAGGGGACACTAAGCAGGCTAAGACTACATTCCCTAAACTTTAGAAGACTCAAAGGTGATCTCATTGATAAAGGGCTTGACAAGACAAATGCTGGGAAGATGCTTCCCCAGCCTGGAGAATCTAGGACCAAGAATCATAGTCTCAGAATAAGGGATTACCCATTTAAAAGTGATGAAGAGAAATTTCTTCACTTAAAGAGTTATGAATGTTTGTAATTATCTACTTGAAAAAACTGTGAAAGCCCAGATTTTGAGTCTTCAAGACAGAGATCGATAGATATTTGAATAATAACGAATCAAGGGGAAAGGGGATAGTACGAGAAAGAGGAGTTGATATGGAAGATCAGCCATGGTCTTACTGAATGGCAGTATTAATTTCTTGCTCCTATTTCTTATGTTCCTACACAGGAAATTGAATTGTCATTTCACCAATGTGCATGGTGTTGTTCTGAAATGAAGAGTAACAACAAGACTTGAATGAACAGGAGGGGTTCAGACACATAATTCTTTGAAATTTGGTTCACAGATAGGCAGGGTGGTTAAGAAGGTATTTAGCATGCTTGCCTTCATTCCTCAGACTCTTGAATGTAGGATTTGGGACATCATGTTGAGGTTGTACAGGACATTGGTGAGGCATCTTCTGGAGTACTATGTGCAGTTCTGGTCATCCTTTTAAAGGAAGAATATTATTAAATTGCAGACTATTCAGAAAAGATTTACCGGGATGTTTCTGGGAATGGAGGGTCTGAGTTATAAAATTAGGTTGAATTGCTGGGACGTTTTTCACTAGAGCGTAGGACGTTGAAGGGTGACCTTATTGAGTTTTATAAAATCATGAGGGGCATAGATAAGGTGAATAGCAAGGCCTTTTTCCCTAGGGGGCATACTTTAAGGCGAGAGGAGACAGTTTTAAAAAGGACATGAGGGGCAACTTTTTTACGCAGAGTGGTTCGTGTGTGGAATGAACTGGCAAAGGAAGTGATGGATGCAGGTATAGCTACAATATTTAAAAGACATTTGGATAAGTTCATGAATAGGAAAAGTTTGGAGGGATATGGGGTAAGAATAGGCAGGTGGGACTAGTTTAGTTTGGGAATGTGGTCTAGTTGGAGTGATGGGTCTGTTTTCATGCTGTATGACTCTTATGACTCTATGGGCTGGAGTGGGGTGTGATTAAAGGTGTGGTGGCAAAGCAGGACATAGAATGAGACTTTGGAGTGGAGCAAAAGTGGTGTGGGATAAAAACCATGGCAAAAAAGGACAAAGCATAAGAAGAGCAGAAATTAAAAGTGAGGTCAGAGTCAGTGCGGCTATAAGAATGAGACCGTGAACCTGAGAGAGTTAAGATGGGTGTAAAGAATAGGCAAAAACTGAAAGAACTGCAGATGCTGTAAATCAGGAACAAAAACAGAAGTTGCTGGAAAAGCTCAGCAGGTCTGGCTGCATCTGTGAAGAAACATCAGAGTGAATGCTTCAGGTCCGTTCTTACCTTACCAAATATTGACCAACTGATTCAGAGTAAACAAGTCATTACTGAGGACGACAAATGCTGTTGTTCACTCGTTGAAGTGTATTTTTGAAATGGATTGAAAAATATTTTCTGACAACTTGCCAAAACATCACAAATGCTCCAGCAACTCTCTGAGGATTTACCTAAAATGAATACATTCGGTCAAAAACAGTGGAACTGCCAGAAAATCATTTATCTCTTCCCTGAACATGACACTCCCCATTATTTCAGAGGGAAAAATGGGATCAGGTCAGGATTTGTGGAGGCAGCTGGCCATTTAAATCACCATCTGTCTGCACTGAAGTAGGATTTTGATAGTCTTGGAGCCTTAAACCCAAAGCGTACGGAATAGAATAAATGAAATGTGTGAACTTGTTTGGATCTGGTGCCAGGACGTGAACATGTGCACAAAGAGCAGTACTAAGCCATTCAATCCTTTGAATCTGTTCTGTCAATTAAGATCATGGCTGATCTGATTGTAATTTCAAATCCTTATCCTTGCCCACCCTAAATGGGTGACAACAGATTATTAAATATTGACTTCTAGTTCTCTTATGAGAGGGAATATTTTCTTCACATCTAACCTGTCAAGTCTTCTCAGGATCTTAGATGTTTCAGTCAAGTCACCTCTTACCCTTCTAAACTCAAGTGGATATAGGCCAAGCTGGTTCAACTTTTCCTCAGAGACAACCCACTTATTCGAGATGTTTGTCTCATAAATCTTCCCTGAACTGTTTCCAAGCGTCTGGATGACCAATACTGTACATTTGGGTGACTAATACTGTGGTCTCACCAGTGCCCTGAATAACTTAAGGATTACCTCCCTACTTTTGTATTCAATTCTGCTTGAAATAAATCATAACTTCCGTTAACATTCCTAATTACTTACTGTATATTACTATTTTATGATTCATGCATTAGGACTCCCAGCTAACTCTACATCTCAGAGCTCTGCAACCTCTCAAAATGTACATAATCTTTTTTATATCCTTCCTCCTAAAATGGACAATTTCACAGACATGTTCTTGGGCCTTGCCATTTTCAACTGATCCACTGTGTTATCATAAATAACAACCATTGGACAATGAGGATGCTATGTGAAGAAAGTGTTAAAATTGTATCTTTTTTTTATTTTTGTGCTTTTTAAAATTGTAGACTGAAATGAGAAAACCAGTGGTTCAAAGGATTGCTACATGTTTTTGAAAAGCAAATAACCTGACAATTCTGGTAAACATCATTGAAATAGCTGCTTGAGCAAGCAGTAATTGATGATTCGGTTTTAGACCAAATGAAGCTGAGAGGTTCTGTATCCACATACATGTTTGTTGGCAACAAGTAGCTGATTGGTCTATGAACTAGTGACCAGTTATCGATGATAAAGCCTTCTGCCTGCCAACAATAATGTTATTAGTTCTCAGATTGGGGCTGGGAGCCAGAAACAGAAATGATCAGTTCTCCACCAACTCAGACGGTGTCTCTCTGTTTTCTGTCATCAAAAACCTACATTCAACCTGAAGAAAATCAATTTATCTTTCTTGTTTTTATCTTATTATTTACCTATTTAATTATTACTATCCTATCTTTCTGGCAGTTACAGATAGTTGTAGCTTTTCAACTGATAAATCAGAGGCCTTTTATAAGTGAACTAGCCACTCTATGCCACTTGCAAACAATCAGAAAATGAAGCCTAAGATAAAACTTGGAAATCATGGATGATCTCTTAAAGTAATACAACTTCAATCTTTTAAGTGCATCAGGCCTAAAGGTGCTTCAATTGAATTAATGCCATTTTCTACTGTCAAGCTTAATTCCTAAAACAATAAAGGCTTTTGTTGAAGTAAATGAGGGGAAATGGTTTCCAGCAAAAGTGGCTTGGAGCTGTGTATTACATTAGACAGGTTTTGTTTTGGGAAGTGAGGTAAAGTAGGTCTCATGGCTAACCCACTTCCTTCACACCCACCACTGAGCTGTTCCCCATAATGTGAGGGGAAGTTTGGGTGCCAAAATTGGCAGCTTGCCTACCATATGTACATAAATAATTCAGGTTAAATTGATCTTATTAAAAGATAATGTGTATAGCTAGGTGGGAATGAGCAAATTGGTTTTAAAAAAACTATATAAAATACCGGGAAGAGAAGGTGTTATTAACTTCAGGGAGCACCTTTTGACAATTTGTTGCAACTGCCCTAAAGGTGATAACATTCCTCCCCTAGCCTCATCCACACTCCCATTTGCTAACACTGAAAAACCTCAATCTCAGAACATATCGCTCCCTCCCACTGAAATGGCAGAGATGCTAAATCAATAATTTTCCTCTCCTTTCAAGGTGGAGGACAATAGTACCATTCCTATTGGAACAGGCAAGTCAGAGACAACAGAAAGGATAGAACTTAGAACAGTCAACATCATTAGAGAAAAGGTACTCAGCAAACTATTAAATTGAGG
Source organism: Rhincodon typus (assembly GCF_021869965.1). Lineage (NCBI taxonomy): Eukaryota > Metazoa > Chordata > Chondrichthyes > Orectolobiformes > Rhincodontidae > Rhincodon > Rhincodon typus. The sequence continues at coordinate 112,701,268 of NC_063332.1, forward strand.
CCAGACAAGTCCCCTTGGCATGATGGCCTACATCCTAGGGTATTAAAGCAAATGGCGGCAGAGATAGTGGATCCATTGGTTATAATATTCCAAAATTCTCTGGAAACATGAAAGGTTTCAGTGGATTGGAAAAATACTAATGTAATGCCCTTATTCAGAAAGGGAGGGAGGCAATATGTGGGAAATTATAGACCAGTTTGAATCAATTATCAAGGAAGCAATATAAGGACATTTGGAAGTCAAAACGCTATCCATCAGACTCATGGTTTTATGAAGGGCAAATCATGTTTGAATAATTTGCTAGAGTTCTTCGAAGATGTAACAAGCAAAGTGAATAATGGGGATCCTGCAGATGTAATATATCTGAACTTCCAGAAGGCATTTGATAAGGTGCTGCACAAAAGGTGAATTCACAAGGTTGGATCATATGGAATTGGGATAATTTATTAGCTTGGATATGTGACTGGCTGATGGACAGAAGACAGATTCGGGATGAATGTTTTTTTTTCTGAATAGTAAGAAATAACTAGTGGGGTGCCACACGGTTCAGTTCTTGGACTCCAGCTATTTACAATCTACATTAACGACTTCTATACAGGGAAAGAAGGCTCTATAGCCAAATTTGCAGATGACAGATAAATAGGTGAGATGGTACATTGCAATGAGGAAATAAGAACCTTACAAATGGATGTAGACAGGTTAGGAGAGTGGGCCAAAATGTGGCAGATGGAGTTTAACGTGGATAAGTGTAAGGTCATGCATTTTGGTTGGAAAAATGGGAAGGCGACCTATTATCCAAATGGGGAGTGACTTCAGTGTGCTCAGGTGCAGAGGGATCTGTGTGCCCTCGTTCATGAGTCATAGAAAACTAGCATGCAGATATAGCAGATAATAAAGAAAGTGAATGGAATGTTGGCTTTTATAGTTAAAGGGATAGAATATAAAAGTAAGTAAGTATTGTTGCAACTATACAAGGCATCGGTGAGACAGCACCTGGAGTATTGTGCACAGTTTTGGTCCCCTTATTTGAGGAAAGATGCAGTGGCATTGGAGGCAGTTCAGAGGGGGTTCACTAGATTGATCCCAGAGATAAGGGATTTGTCGCATGAAGAGAGATTGAACAGTTTAGGCCTAAATTGTCTGCAATTTAGAAGAATGAGGGGAGATCTAATTGAAGTATTCAAGATGATAAAAGGTATGGATAACATAGATGTGGAGGGGATGCTTCCTCTTGTCGGGCATTCTAGGACGAGAGGTCATAGTCTTAGGATAAGGGGTAGCAAATTTTACAACAGAGTTGAGAAGAAATTACTTCTCCCAAAGGGTTGTGAATCTGTGGAATTCGCTACCGCAAAGTGTGGCGGATGATGGGACAGTGAGTAAATTTAAGGAGGAGTTAGAAGATTTTTAATTGGTAATGGGTTGAAGGGTTATGGGGAGAAGGCAGGAAAATAGGGGTGAGAAGCATATCAGCCATGATCAAATGGCAGAGCGGAGTTCAGTGGGCCGAATGGCTAATTCTGCCTCTCTTTCTTATGAACTTATGAACTCCCCCAGCTTTCTACCTAGACTCAATTCTCCAGACTTATCTCACTCCAAGATCCATGTTGCCTTCTTCATTGGCCTGTCTACAATGCAGTAGCGCCCAGCATTGAGCACATGGCCCTGTCAGTTGTGATGCTGCCAGGCAGTCCGATTGGCCCAGCAACTCCCAAGGACAGAACCCCCTGCCCACAGAGAGACACAAGTCCCACAGTTAGGCCATTTCGGTCCGGCTTCTTTCTAATCCATTGCCTCACTGCTGACTTTCCTTCTGGTGGTGAGTAATCTCCCCCTTCCTCACAATTTTCAGCCCTTGCTAGCCAGAGAATATCAATTTAAAATGGTTAACCGAAGAAACAGAGATGGCATGAGGAACTTTTTTTCACTTAAATTGTTGAAGTCTGGAGGGCACTGCCTAAAAAACGTATGAAAGCAGATTCAATAATAACATTCAGAAGATAATTGAATAAATACTTGAAGGGAAGAAGAGGAGGGAAATGGAATTAAATGGCTCTATAAAATAGCAATGGGCAGAACACCCACCTTCTGTGACAACAAGGTGCAGGGCTGGATGAACACAGCAGGCCAAGCAGCATC